>NC_138768.1:824881896-825384396 GCF_965119305.1 Pelophylax lessonae
GGAGGGACTGAGAACTTACCAGTCTCCAGGGCCGCAGCCGCGACATCGCAGGAAGTGGACGGTAAACGAGGACCGTATGGTGCAGGGCAAGGGCCGGGATGCTAGGCAACTCACCTGAATAAGACTCAATGATACTCCAAATCAAAGGGATTGGAGAAAGGAGAGGGGAGGGGATTACTGGCCTAAAAAAGGTTTGTAGGTCAGGACCTCATTGATTCCAGGAGGTGTCGTAGCCTCTAGGGATTCTATCCAGTAGGATTCCCTTTGTAAAATGCGTTTGTCCCAGTTTCCCCCGCGGGGGTCCTGGGGAATGACCTCCAAGACGAAAAACGAAACCACTGAATTATCATACTTATGTCGAAATCCTATGTGACGTGTTACGCTGGTTTGTATGGTGCCCCCATCAGAATGGTACAGGTGATCATCTATGCGTTTACTCAATTTCCTGATGGTTTTGCCGACATAAAATGCCCCACAGCAACACATCATGAGGTAGATCACCCCATGAGTGTTGCAGTCGGCATAATGCTTAGAATGGAGCCATTTCCCACTGGGCAAGCGGATACCTGTTCCGACTTTAACCCAAGGGCATTTATCACACACCCCACATCGATATGTGCCTTTTTTAAGGCCTGTATTGGTGGTTGTATTGGTGTAATGACTTTTGGTTAAACAATCACGGAGAGACGTGGATCGCCTAAATACCAGACTAGGTCTGGTATTTAGATATTTGTTCAAGGTAAGATCTTGGGTGAGAATCGGCCAATGACGTTTTAAAATATTTCGTAAAATGTCATCATGTGCAGAGTATGTGGTGATAAACCTGACATTTTTGTCATCTTTTTTTGTGGTAGTTTTGTATAACAACTCGGCTCTGGAATGGGTATTGGCCTTGTTGTAGGCTTTTCTAAGCAGCGTCTTAGAATATCCTCTGGCAAGGAGTCGCTCACGGAGCAGGCCAGCCTGGACACGGTATTTGGCTTCCGCAGAGCAATTCCTGCGGAGCCTGAGATATTGGGCAAAGGGAATACTAGCGATCAAGGGGGCAGGATGGGCACTTGCTGCGTTAAGTATGGTATTACCCGCACTGGGTTTTCGGTAAAGATCTGTATCTATGAGTCCCTCCGGGGAGAGGCCGATGTTCAGATCTAGGAATGGAATCAAGTGTTTGTCAAATGTGTATGTGAATTTGAGATTTAAATTATTGTTGTTGATGGCTTCCAGAAACAATGAAAGTTCATCTACTGAACCTGTCCATATAATCAACAGGTCGTCAATGAACCTATACCAAATCAAAATATAAGACATCCACTGTTCCATTCTCTCGTCTGAAAAGATCAGCCTCTCCCAGGCGCCCAGATAAAGGTTGGCGTATGAGGGAGCGCAGCAAGTGCCCATAGCCACCCCCTGGATCTGCAAGTATATTTGTTCCAAAAAGATAAAATAATTTCTAGTGAGAATAAATCTCAACAGTTTGAGGACAAAGTCCATCAAGGGCCAGGATCTATGATCCTGTTCCTTGAGGAATGATTCGGCCATCCGGATGCCCTGGTCGTGCGGGATACTGGAGTATAATGCTTCAATATCGATTGCTACGAGCAGGGCATCCGGAGGGACCTGAACCCCCTCAAGGTGTTTGAGAAGATCAGTGGTGTCCCTGATGTAAGAAGGGAGTGCCAAAACGTGGGGTAATAGAAACGAGTCCACGAATTTGCTGGCATGCTCCGTGAGCGACTCGTTGCCGGAAACAATTGGTCTACCAGGAGGGTGTGTAAGGCTCTTATGCACCTTGGGCAAGGTGTAAAAGGTGGGGGTTTTTGGATATTTATTGGACAAAAAATTGAATGTGTCCCTGTCTATGAGGCCCTGCATGAAGGCCTCAATACATAGGGATTTATATTCACAGATGAAGTCCTGAATACAATCAGATTCGATGGGAAGATACCATTCCCGATTGCATAGAACTTCTAAACACATTGTCTCATACTGGAGGGGGGACATAATAACTATGTTGCCCCCTTTGTCTGATGGTTTTATTAAAATCTCTTTATTGTTTTGGAGTGATAGTAGGGCTAGAGTTTGGTCTGGAGTTAAATTTTTTGGAATCGAGGGTAGTGTTGTGGTTTTTAAATCTCTAGATACACGTTGGACAAAAGTCCAGATGTTGGCGTTGATGGATAAATCTGGGAATTTTTCAGATTTTGGTTTGAAGATCTTGCTGGATAAATTTTTTGAAGTAGAGGGAGGAGTTTCATCAGGTGAGTCTGTAGAGTCAATGATGGAAACAACCTCGGGATTACCTTCTTCGTATAACAAGACTAGATCTTTTATGGCCCGGCTCTCAGCCATGGTGAAGTGCTTGGTCTGTTCGGCTAGTTGTTTTTCTAAATTTTTTTGCTTTCTATCATCATCGAATATAAATTTAAAAGTAAGATTCCTAGCAAAAAGGTGCAGATCTTTAATAGTTTCAGAAGTATCAATTGCCCTGGAAGGGCAAAAGCCTAACCCAAGGCCGAGCACTTGTTTCTGGGCAGGAGTCAGGTCAAAAGAGGTTAGATTGATAATGTTAAGTTGATTAGAAGAGTTAATGTGTGTATTTAGGTTGTTTTGGATTTTAGGTATGTGTCCAGGTTGCCTTGTCTGGCATTCCTGGGCGTTTGTGGGGTAGGTAGCTCTAAAAAACCGTCATCGGAAGTGGCAGAGGTGGAGTCGCTAGTATTCAAAGGAAGTGAAGTGTTTTTGGCCAATACTTTCTGTAGTGTAGGAGCTATGTTGGCTAAATTAGTGGATGTGTTCAAATTTGTAAGCGTGTCAGGTTTTTTCTTGTTGTGACTCGAGGGTAAGGTGGGTGAAGGACCAGTGCTGCCTCGTCCTCGTTTCTGGGCCTTAGTGCGTTTGTTTGGGGCTTGTGGGCCTTGTCGTGATGCTAGTGATTTATGTGAAAGGGAACTAGCCATACTAGAGTCTGATTCTAAGTTATCATCCGTGGTTTCTGCGTGGTTGGCTGTGCGTGATCGGGGTGTGCGTGTTGGACGGCTTTTGGAATTCCATTTGTATGCATATCCTTCATTGAAGGCTTGTCTATCTTTTTGAAATTTAATTTGTTTTTTGTGAATAATTTCTTTATTCATAACCTCTAATTTGGCCTTTACTTCTGTCCATGCTGGGGCAAAGTTGGGAGCCTCAAAGACCTGTTTGTATTTGATGTTCATTTGATCTATCTCAGTGTCTAGCGCTGTCATATCAACCTTATATTGGATCACTAGTGATTTCATCAAATCTTGGCTGCAAGTGTTTAGGATACTCTCCCATTCCTTCTTGAAGGTCTCCGAGGGATCTCTCAGAGTGGGGAGAGTGTGTATCCTTAGGCCCTGTGGGCTAATGTTCTCGTCAATATATTTAAGAAAATATTCTATGTGCCAATAAAGGTGTGATTTGCGTTTTAGTAAGTTAAACATTTTACCAAGGTAAGTTCTGAGGTCTTCCTCTATTTTGGTATGGGATCCACAAGTAGATTGTATATCTGTCATGAACCCGGTCCATGCTGTGCCTAGCAAATCCATGCCCGCGTCAACACAGCCAGTCCCGTCCACAACCAACGAAGCCGCAACAGTGCGAAGCTGGGGAAAAAGGGGCACACCTCGTCCAAAAAGAGTGTGTGCCAAGGGAAAAAGAGAAAGAAAAAATTACTGTCTCTCCGAGATAATGATGAAAAAGGCTGAGCATATAAATTAAACAGTAAACATAAGTAAATAATACAATAAGTCAATGCAATTTTACAAACACTTGGCGTATAGCCAAAAAGACGGAGGTGCCCTCAGGTGTGTTATCCACCTATAATTCATTCAAATTGAAAGTGTGTTTGTAGTAAACATTGTAAACAAAAGGTACCACATCCCTAATTTGTATAATAAATGCTGGGGGAGAGATCTCCCGAAAGCGAAACCCACAGCTGGAACCTGAGGTGTGCAGGTAAGTGCTGGGGTTGAAAAAAAGAAAGAGAGAGAAAAAGACAGAGAGGAAAGGAGAAGAAAACGGGAAGAAACAAAGATAGGGGGGAAGGACCAAAAGAGGGGGGGACAGAGGGGAATGGGACGGAGAGAGGAGAAAACAGGTAAGGGGGGAGAAAAGGGGGGGGTAGGAAAGAGGGAAGGAAAGGAGAGAAGGGGGGGGATGGAGAGGAAGAAAGGAACAGAACACAGCATACCCCGAAGGGTAAAGAATAGGACAAGAGGGCTAGTGGGACTTTAAAGGTACCAGGTACTCAAAATGATAAAGACAAAGTTAAAAACATGAAATATTTATTGACATAACATTTTTAAAAGAACGAAAAACAAACAATACAGCATTGATACATATGATTCTGACATATACAGACGTAAATGTGTAAGACACAAGGCGAAAGATAAATGATGGTAATGGATGGGTCCAATGCTGAACATCAAACCATTCCCGACATGTTTCGCGGGCAGCAGTGCACCGCTTCTTCAGGGGAATAAGAACACATAAGTGTGCAATGCCTTTTAGTATCCTGTATAATACAGCGACAACAAAAACATTTTGTTATTGGTTCAAATATATATGTAAAAGTATATACTATCAAATGTAAAGTGCATGCAACTGTGAGATATCGAGGTACATCCGAGACCACCACCACATAGGAACCCACCACCAAATCGACCAAATGGAAGTGCACCCAGAGGAAAAACGCCTCCCCAGCGGATGTGGAGGGGCATATTCGGCAGGACAGGGGTAAAAAATCCATCATCACCCAGAAAGGGGAGAGGTAGAAGAGAGGATCTTTATAAAAAGGTTCTTTACTGTATATACCTTAATTCGTGTCTGCAATGGACACAATCACATAACCAAAAGCATAAAAAATGTGTCAGAAACGGGAGGGCTCATGCAGAGCGGTCAAGTTGGAATCCCCACGTGGGATGTTATTCTGTTGGAATAGAGGTTTGCACTTAAATATGGATAGAGTAAATTAGAGGGGGAATGTGATTTTAGAAAGAACAGGAAGCTTTACCTGTGTAATAATGGATGTGCTATTTCTAAAAAGGATCGTACCATAGAGTATAGTACGGCTCAAATGTAGGCTCTCAGTTTTGTACAATTGAATCGGGGGAGAGAATGCCATCCATTCAACGCTTCTATAGAGCATAGTAAAAAAAGGGAAGGAAAAGATTTGGAGTTATTGGGTCAATCCATTCCCAAGTCCTCTCTACCGAATGATGTAAATAAAACCTTACCCTCGTGGGACCGCCGTGCGGATGAACGCCAACTCCCGACTGAATGCTGCAAACTGATCCCGCCTATTATGGCCCTCAACCCGACGCCAAACTGCGCATGACGTCATGCGCAGTGTGGGCGGGTCAGGTCCTCAACCGCGCGCGCATCCACGGAGGGTGCGCGCGCAGTGTCGTTCTATTGCTGGGCCACAGAGAGGTGGCCCCGAACGACCAAAACAGCGCCGGGCAGACAGGAAGTGTCAGGCCAGCGATGTGCGCGAGGACCACACATCCGCTGGGAAGTCCGGGAGCGCACCATCAGGTGGACGGAGGGGGAACTGCAGTGGAAGGTGGAAATTCGGATGTAGATCGATGCACAAGGGACATAACATATAAAGACAGAGAATTCAAAAATACAAAAAAGAACAAAAAACACCTAATGAGTATTTATTTTATATATGAGGATATAGATCTATGATCAGACATTAATTACACTAGAAAACTATGGGGGATACTGAGTCCCGCATAGTTTCTGTATAAATAACCAAATTCCCAAAAAGAGGGAAGAAGGACATGCGAAAGAGCAAACAACAGTCATTTCACTGGATGCTTCAGCCATGTACAATATTAAATCTGGGAGAGACAAAAAAAATATATATATAGATTTCAAATAAATACGGACTAATTTTAAAAGGGAGCAGTTCCTCCACTGATGGAGGGACTGAGAACTTACCAGTCTCCAGGGCCGCAGCCGCGACATCGCAGGAAGTGGACGGTAAACGAGGACCGTATGGTGCAGGGCAAGGGCCGGGATGCTAGGCAACTCACCTGAATAAGACTCAATGATACTCCAAATCAAAGGGATTGGAGAAAGGAGAGGGGAGGGGATTACTGGCCTAAAAAAGGTTTGTAGGTCAGGACCTCATTGATTCCAGGAGGTGTCGTAGCCTCTAGGGATTCTATCCAGTAGGATTCCCTTTGTAAAATGCGTTTGTCCCAGTTTCCCCCGCGGGGGTCCTGGGGAATGACCTCCAAGACGAAAAACGAAACCACTGAATTATCATACTTATGTCGAAATCCTATGTGACGTGTTACGCTGGTTTGTATGGTGCCCCCATCAGAATGGTACAGGTGATCATCTATGCGTTTACTCAATTTCCTGATGGTTTTGCCGACATAAAATGCCCCACAGCAACACATCATGAGGTAGATCACCCCATGAGTGTTGCAGTCGGCATAATGCTTAGAATGGAGCCATTTCCCACTGGGCAAGCGGATACCTGTTCCGACTTTAACCCAAGGGCATTTATCACACACCCCACATCGATATGTGCCTTTTTTAAGGCCTGTATTGGTGGTTGTATTGGTGTAATGACTTTTGGTTAAACAATCACGGAGAGACGTGGATCGCCTAAATACCAGACTAGGTCTGGTATTTAGATATTTGTTCAAGGTAAGATCTTGGGTGAGAATCGGCCAATGACGTTTTAAAATATTTCGTAAAATGTCATCATGTGCAGAGTATGTGGTGATAAACCTGACATTTTTGTCATCTTTTTTTGTGGTAGTTTTGTATAACAACTCGGCTCTGGAATGGGTATTGGCCTTGTTGTAGGCTTTTCTAAGCAGCGTCTTAGAATATCCTCTGGCAAGGAGTCGCTCACGGAGCAGGCCAGCCTGGACACGGTATTTGGCTTCCGCAGAGCAATTCCTGCGGAGCCTGAGATATTGGGCAAAGGGAATACTAGCGATCAAGGGGGCAGGATGGGCACTTGCAAGTGCCCATCCTGCCCCCTTGATCGCTAGTATTCCCTTTGCCCAATATCTCAGGCTCCGCAGGAATTGCTCTGCGGAAGCCAAATACCGTGTCCAGGCTGGCCTGCTCCGTGAGCGACTCCTTGCCAGAGGATATTCTAAGACGCTGCTTAGAAAAGCCTACAACAAGGCCAATACCCATTCCAGAGCCGAGTTGTTATACAAAACTACCACAAAAAAAGATGACAAAAATGTCAGGTTTATCACCACATACTCTGCACATGATGACATTTTACGAAATATTTTAAAACGTCATTGGCCGATTCTCACCCAAGATCTTACCTTGAACAAATATCTAAATACCAGACCTAGTCTGGTATTTAGGCGATCCACGTCTCTCCGTGATTGTTTAACCAAAAGTCATTACACCAATACAACCACCAATACAGGCCTTAAAAAAGGCACATATCGATGTGGGGTGTGTGATAAATGCCCTTGGGTTAAAGTCGGAACAGGTATCCGCTTGCCCAGTGGGAAATGGCTCCATTCTAAGCATTATGCCGACTGCAACACTCATGGGGTGATCTACCTCATGATGTGTTGCTGTGGGGCATTTTATGTCGGCAAAACCATCAGGAAATTGAGTAAACGCATAGATGATCACCTGTACCATTCTGATGGGGGCACCATACAAACCAGCGTAACACGTCACATAGGATTTCGACATAAGTATGATAATTCAGTGGTTTCGTTTTTCGTCTTGGAGGTCATTCCCCAGGACCCCCGCGGGGGAAACTGGGACAAACGCATTTTACAAAGGGAATCCTACTGGATAGAATCCCTAGAGGCTACGACACCTCCTGGAATCAATGAGGTCCTGACCTACAAACCTTTTTTAGGCCAGTAATCCCCTCCCCTCTCCTTTCTCCAATCCCTTTGATTTGGAGTATCATTGAGTCTTATTCAGGTGAGTTGCCTAGCATCCCGGCCCTTGCCCTGCACCATACGGTCCTCGTTTACCGTCCACTTCCTGCGATGTCGCGGCTGCGGCCCTGGAGACTGGTAAGTTCTCAGTCCCTCCATCAGTGGAGGAACTGCTCCCTTTTAAAATTAGTCCGTATTTATTTGAAATCTATATATATATTTTTTTTGTCTCTCCCAGATTTAATATTGTACATGGCTGAAGCATCCAGTGAAATGACTGTTGTTTGCTCTTTCGCATGTCCTTCTTCCCTCTTTTTGGGAATTTGGTTATTTATACAGAAACTATGCGGGACTCAGTATCCCCCATAGTTTTCTAGTGTAATTAATGTCTGATCATAGATCTATATCCTCATATATAAAATAAATACTCATTAGGTGTTTTTTGTTCTTTTTTGTATTTTTGAATTCTCTGTCTTTATATGTTATGTCCCTTGTGCATCGATCTACATCCGAATTTCCACCTTCCACTGCAGTTCCCCCTCCGTCCACCTGATGGTGCGCTCCCGGACTTCCCAGCGGATGTGTGGTCCTCGCGCACATCGCTGGCCTGACACTTCCTGTCTGCCCGGCGCTGTTTTGGTCGTTCGGGGCCACCTCTCTGTGGCCCAGCAATAGAACGACACTGCGCGCGCACCCTCCGTGGATGCGCGCGCGGTTGAGGACCTGACCCGCCCACACTGCGCATGACGTCATGCGCAGTTTGGCGTCGGGTTGAGGGCCATAATAGGCGGGATCAGTTTGCAGCATTCAGTCGGGAGTTGGCGTTCATCCGCACGGCGGTCCCACGAGGGTAAGGTTTTATTTACATCATTCGGTAGAGAGGACTTGGGAATGGATTGACCCAATAACTCCAAATCTTTTCCTTCCCTTTTTTTACTATGCTCTATAGAAGCGTTGAATGGATGGCATTCTCTCCCCCGATTCAATTGTACAAAACTGAGAGCCTACATTTGAGCCGTACTATACTCTATGGTACGATCCTTTTTAGAAATAGCACATCCATTATTACACAGGTAAAGCTTCCTGTTCTTTCTAAAATCACATTCCCCCTCTAATTTACTCTATCCATATTTAAGTGCAAACCTCTATTCCAACAGAATAACATCCCACGTGGGGATTCCAACTTGACCGCTCTGCATGAGCCCTCCCGTTTCTGACACATTTTTTATGCTTTTGGTTATGTGATTGTGTCCATTGCAGACACGAATTAAGGTATATACAGTAAAGAACCTTTTTATAAAGATCCTCTCTTCTACCTCTCCCCTTTCTGGGTGATGATGGATTTTTTACCCCTGTCCTGCCGAATATGCCCCTCCACATCCGCTGGGGAGGCGTTTTTCCTCTGGGTGCACTTCCATTTGGTCGATTTGGTGGTGGGTTCCTATGTGGTGGTGGTCTCGGATGTACCTCGATATCTCACAGTTGCATGCACTTTACATTTGATAGTATATACTTTTACATATATATTTGAACCAATAACAAAATGTTTTTGTTGTCGCTGTATTATACAGGATACTAAAAGGCATTGCACACTTATGTGTTCTTATTCCCCTGAAGAAGCGGTGCACTGCTGCCCGCGAAACATGTCGGGAATGGTTTGATGTTCAGCATTGGACCCATCCATTACCATCATTTATCTTTCGCCTTGTGTCTTACACATTTACGTCTGTATATGTCAGAATCATATGTATCAATGCTGTATTGTTTGTTTTTCGTTCTTTTAAAAATGTTATGTCAATAAATATTTCATGTTTTTAACTTTGTCTTTATCATTTTGAGTACCTGGTACCTTTAAAGTCCCACTAGCCCTCTTGTCCTATTCTTTACCCTTCGGGGTATGCTGTGTTCTGTTCCTTTCTTCCTCTCCATCCCCCCCCTTCTCTCCTTTCCTTCCCTCTTTCCTACCCCCCCCTTTTCTCCCCCCTTACCTGTTTTCTCCTCTCTCCGTCCCATTCCCCTCTGTCCCCCCCTCTTTTGGTCCTTCCCCCCTATCTTTGTTTCTTCCCGTTTTCTTCTCCTTTCCTCTCTGTCTTTTTCTCTCTCTTTCTTTTTTTCAACCCCAGCACTTACCTGCACACCTCAGGTTCCAGCTGTGGGTTTCGCTTTCGGGAGATCTCTCCCCCAGCATTTATTATACAAATTAGGGATGTGGTACCTTTTGTTTACAATGTTTACTACAAACACACTTTCAATTTGAATGAATTATAGGTGGATAACACACCTGAGGGCACCTCCGTCTTTTTGGCTATACGCCAAGTGTTTGTAAAATTGCATTGACTTATTGTATTATTTACTTATGTTTACTGTTTAATTTATATGCTCAGCCTTTTTCATCATTATCTCGGAGAGACAGTAATTTTTTCTTTCTCTTTTTCCCTTGGCACACACTCTTTTTGGACGAGGTGTGCCCCTTTTTCCCCAGCTTCGCACTGTTGCGGCTTCGTTGGTTGTGGACGGGACTGGCTGTGTTGACGCGGGCATGGATTTGCTAGGCACAGCATGGACCGGGTTCATGACAGATATACAATCTACTTGTGGATCCCATACCAAAATAGAGGAAGACCTCAGAACTTACCTTGGTAAAATGTTTAACTTACTAAAACGCAAATCACACCTTTATTGGCACATAGAATATTTTCTTAAATATATTGACGAGAACATTAGCCCACAGGGCCTAAGGATACACACTCTCCCCACTCTGAGAGATCCCTCGGAGACCTTCAAGAAGGAATGGGAGAGTATCCTAAACACTTGCAGCCAAGATTTGATGAAATCACTAGTGATCCAATATAAGGTTGATATGACAGCGCTAGACACTGAGATAGATCAAATGAACATCAAATACAAACAGGTCTTTGAGGCTCCCAACTTTGCCCCAGCATGGACAGAAGTAAAGGCCAAATTAGAGGTTATGAATAAAGAAATTATTCACAAAAAACAAATTAAATTTCAAAAAGATAGACAAGCCTTCAATGAAGGATATGCATACAAATGGAATTCCAAAAGCCGTCCAACACGCACACCCCGATCACGCACAGCCAACCACGCAGAAACCACGGATGATAACTTAGAATCAGACTCTAGTATGGCTAGTTCCCTTTCACATAAATCACTAGCATCACGACAAGGCCCACAAGCCCCAAACAAACGCACTAAGGCCCAGAAACGAGGACGAGGCAGCACTGGTCCTTCACCCACCTTACCCTCGAGTCACAACAAGAAAAAACCTGACACGCTTACAAATTTGAACACATCCACTAATTTAGCCAACATAGCTCCTACACTACAGAAAGTATTGGCCAAAAACACTTCACTTCCTTTGAATACTAGCGACTCCACCTCTGCCACTTCCGATGACGGTTTTTTAGAGCTACCTACCCCACAAACGCCCAGGAATGCCAGACAAGGCAACCTGGACACATACCTAAAATCCAAAACAACCTAAATACACACATTAACTCTTCTAATCAACTTAACATTATCAATCTAACCTCTTTTGACCTGACTCCTGCCCAGAAACAAGTGCTCGGCCTTGGGTTAGGCTTTTGCCCTTCCAGGGCAATTGATACTTCTGAAACTATTAAAGATCTGCACCTTTTTGCTAGGAATCTTACTTTTAAATTTATATTCGATGATGATAGAAAGCAAAAAAATTTAGAAAAACAACTAGCCGAACAGACCAAGCACTTCACCATGGCTGAGAGCCGGGCCATAAAAGATCTAGTCTTGTTATACGAAGAAGGTAATCCCGAGGTTGTTTCCATCATTGACTCTACAGACTCACCTGATGAAACTCCTCCCTCTACTTCAAAAAATTTATCCAGCAAGATCTTCAAACCAAAATCTGAAAAATTCCCAGATTTATCCATCAACGCCAACATCTGGACTTTTGTCCAACGTGTATCTAGAGATTTAAAAACCACAACACTACCCTCGATTCCAAAAAATTTAACTCCAGACCAAACTCTAGCCCTACTATCACTCCAAAACAATAAAGAGATTTTAATAAAACCATCAGACAAAGGGGGCAACATAGTTATTATGTCCCCCCTCCAGTATGAGACAATGTGTTTAGAAGTTCTATGCAATCGGGAATGGTATCTTCCCATCGAATCTGATTGTATTCAGGACTTCATCTGTGAATATAAATCCCTATGTATTGAGGCCTTCATGCAGGGCCTCATAGACAGGGACACATTCAATTTTTTGTCCAATAAATATCCAAAAACCCCCACCTTTTACACCTTGCCCAAGGTGCATAAGAGCCTTACACACCCTCCTGGTAGACCAATTGTTTCCGGCAACGAGTCGCTCACGGAGCATGCCAGCAAATTCGTGGACTCGTTTCTATTACCCCACGTTTTGGCACTCCCTTCTTACATCAGGGACACCACTGATCTTCTCAAACACCTTGAGGGGGTTCAGGTCCCTCCGGATGCCCTGCTCGTAGCAATCGATATTGAAGCATTATACTCCAGTATCCCGCACGACCAGGGCATCCGGATGGCCGAATCATTCCTCAAGGAACAGGATCATAGATCCTGGCCCTTGATGGACTTTGTCCTCAAACTGTTGAGATTTATTCTCACTAGAAATTATTTTATCTTTTTGGAACAAATATACTTGCAGATCCAGGGGGTGGCTATGGGCACTTGCTGCGCTCCCTCATACGCCAACCTTTATCTGGGCGCCTGGGAGAGGCTGATCTTTTCAGACGAGAGAATGGAACAGTGGATGTCTTATATTTTGATTTGGTATAGGTTCATTGACGACCTGTTGATTATATGGACAGGTTCAGTAGATGAACTTTCATTGTTTCTGGAAGCCATCAACAACAATAATTTAAATCTCAAATTCACATACACATTTGACAAACACTTGATTCCATTCCTAGATCTGAACATCGGCCTCTCCCCGGAGGGACTCATAGATACAGATCTTTACCGAAAACCCAGTGCGGGTAATACCATACTTAACGCAGCAAGTGCCCATCCTGCCCCCTTGATCGCTAGTATTCCCTTTGCCCAATATCTCAGGCTCCGCAGGAATTGCTCTGCGGAAGCCAAATACCGTGTCCAGGCTGGCCTGCTCCGTGAGCGACTCCTTGCCAGAGGATATTCTAAGACGCTGCTTAGAAAAGCCTACAACAAGGCCAATACCCATTCCAGAGCCGAGTTGTTATACAAAACTACCACAAAAAAAGATGACAAAAATGTCAGGTTTATCACCACATACTCTGCACATGATGACATTTTACGAAATATTTTAAAACGTCATTGGCCGATTCTCACCCAAGATCTTACCTTGAACAAATATCTAAATACCAGACCTAGTCTGGTATTTAGGCGATCCACGTCTCTCCGTGATTGTTTAACCAAAAGTCATTACACCAATACAACCACCAATACAGGCCTTAAAAAAGGCACATATCGATGTGGGGTGTGTGATAAATGCCCTTGGGTTAAAGTCGGAACAGGTATCCGCTTGCCCAGTGGGAAATGGCTCCATTCTAAGCATTATGCCGACTGCAACACTCATGGGGTGATCTACCTCATGATGTGTTGCTGTGGGGCATTTTATGTCGGCAAAACCATCAGGAAATTGAGTAAACGCATAGATGATCACCTGTACCATTCTGATGGGGGCACCATACAAACCAGCGTAACACGTCACATAGGATTTCGACATAAGTATGATAATTCAGTGGTTTCGTTTTTCGTCTTGGAGGTCATTCCCCAGGACCCCCGCGGGGGAAACTGGGACAAACGCATTTTACAAAGGGAATCCTACTGGATAGAATCCCTAGAGGCTACGACACCTCCTGGAATCAATGAGGTCCTGACCTACAAACCTTTTTTAGGCCAGTAATCCCCTCCCCTCTCCTTTCTCCAATCCCTTTGATTTGGAGTATCATTGAGTCTTATTCAGGTGAGTTGCCTAGCATCCCGGCCCTTGCCCTGCACCATACGGTCCTCGTTTACCGTCCACTTCCTGCGATGTCGCGGCTGCGGCCCTGGAGACTGGTAAGTTCTCAGTCCCTCCATCAGTGGAGGAACTGCTCCCTTTTAAAATTAGTCCGTATTTATTTGAAATCTATATATATATTTTTTTGTCTCTCCCAGATTTAATATTGTACATGGCTGAAGCATCCAGTGAAATGACTGTTGTTTGCTCTTTCGCATGTCCTTCTTCCCTCTTTTTGGGAATTTGGTTATTTATACAGAAACTATGCGGGACTCAGTATCCCCCATAGTTTTCTAGTGTAATTAATGTCTGATCATAGATCTATATCCTCATATATAAAATAAATACTCATTAGGTGTTTTTTGTTCTTTTTTGTATTTTTGAATTCTCTGTCTTTATATGTTATGTCCCTTGTGCATCGATCTACATCCGAATTTCCACCTTCCACTGCAGTTCCCCCTCCGTCCACCTGATGGTGCGCTCCCGGACTTCCCAGCGGATGTGTGGTCCTCGCGCACATCGCTGGCCTGACACTTCCTGTCTGCCCGGCGCTGTTTTGGTCGTTCGGGGCCACCTCTCTGTGGCCCAGCAATAGAACGACACTGCGCGCGCACCCTCCGTGGATGCGCGCGCGGTTGAGGACCTGACCCGCCCACACTGCGCATGACGTCATGCGCAGTTTGGCGTCGGGTTGAGGGCCATAATAGGCGGGATCAGTTTGCAGCATTCAGTCGGGAGTTGGCGTTCATCCGCACGGCGGTCCCACGAGGGTAAGGTTTTATTTACATCATTCGGTAGAGAGGACTTGGGAATGGATTGACCCAATAACTCCAAATCTTTTCCTTCCCTTTTTTTACTATGCTCTATAGAAGCGTTGAATGGATGGCATTCTCTCCCCCGATTCAATTGTACAAAACTGAGAGCCTACATTTGAGCCGTACTATACTCTATGGTACGATCCTTTTTAGAAATAGCACATCCATTATTACACAGGTAAAGCTTCCTGTTCTTTCTAAAATCACATTCCCCCTCTAATTTACTCTATCCATATTTAAGTGCAAACCTCTATTCCAACAGAATAACATCCCACGTGGGGATTCCAACTTGACCGCTCTGCATGAGCCCTCCCGTTTCTGACACATTTTTTATGCTTTTGGTTATGTGATTGTGTCCATTGCAGACACGAATTAAGGTATATACAGTAAAGAACCTTTTTATAAAGATCCTCTCTTCTACCTCTCCCCTTTCTGGGTGATGATGGATTTTTTACCCCTGTCCTGCCGAATATGCCCCTCCACATCCGCTGGGGAGGCGTTTTTCCTCTGGGTGCACTTCCATTTGGTCGATTTGGTGGTGGGTTCCTATGTGGTGGTGGTCTCGGATGTACCTCGATATCTCACAGTTGCATGCACTTTACATTTGATAGTATATACTTTTACATATATATTTGAACCAATAACAAAATGTTTTTGTTGTCGCTGTATTATACAGGATACTAAAAGGCATTGCACACTTATGTGTTCTTATTCCCCTGAAGAAGCGGTGCACTGCTGCCCGCGAAACATGTCGGGAATGGTTTGATGTTCAGCATTGGACCCATCTATTACCATCATTTATCTTTCGCCTTGTGTCTTACACATTTACGTCTGTATATGTCAGAATCATATGTATCAATGCTGTATTGTTTGTTTTTCGTTCTTTTAAAAATGTTATGTCAATAAATATTTCATGTTTTTAACTTTGTCTTTATCATTTTGAGTACCTGGTACCTTTAAAGTCCCACTAGCCCTCTTGTCCTATTCTTTACCCTTCGGGGTATGCTGTGTTCTGTTCCTTTCTTCCTCTCCATCCCCCCCCTTCTCTCCTTTCCTTCCCTCTTTCCTACCCCCCCCTTTTCTCCCCCCTTACCTGTTTTCTCCTCTCTCCGTCCCATTCCCCTCTGTCCCCCCCTCTTTTGGTCCTTCCCCCCTATCTTTGTTTCTTCCCGTTTTCTTCTCCTTTCCTCTCTGTCTTTTTCTCTCTCTTTCTTTTTTTCAACCCCAGCACTTACCTGCACACCTCAGGTTCCAGCTGTGGGTTTCGCTTTCGGGAGATCTCTCCCCCAGCATTTATTATACAAATTAGGGATGTGGTACCTTTTGTTTACAATGTTTACTACAAACACACTTTCAATTTGAATGTACAGAACACAATAATGACATAAGAGGACTATGAATAAAAGGTGTACCTTGTATATAGAGATAGAAGACACAGAGCAGACATGTCAGAGGAACCATGGTGATATTTCTGGACCGTCTCACACACAGATCACTGACTTTATAGACAAACTGTTTATAAGGCTTTGTGAAATAGGAACCATGCAAATATCACTTGCAAATCTTTTACTTGTCAGAAAAAAGTCATTTTACCATTACATTTACATATTCTATATAAAGTCAGCTCTAAATAAGCATTTCACTGCATCAGAATGTGAAAGCTGCTTGCACCTCACCTTCCAAAAAATAGTCTCAGGGCCGTTTCACGCCAGGAATCACATTGGAATGCGCTGTGCATTCCTGTGCGATTCACATGCAGTTCTGTGTGGTGCGAATTTATTCCATTTATTTTGAATGAGTCAAAATTGCACGGCACCGCACCAAAGTAGTGTATGCACGACATTTGGAACCAGACCGGTGTGAGCAAATGCACCGCATTTGCGACCTGCATTTGGGGTGTCCTTAACCTAATGCCTAACTCCACTTTTGTAGGGAAAAAAAACATTCCCCTCTGGGTGATCTCTGTACATTGCAGGGATTTTGGCAAACTTTGTTGCAGATTCCTACCTTTTGTTATTCTGAAGAATCCCTGTGTGTTTCTCTCTGCCCATGTGGGAAAGTGAATCTAATGGGAGTTGTGCTATTTATCAATCAGCTGTGACAGCTGCAGTGGCTGCAGGGCATTAATGAGGAAAGTGGCAGGGCCTGCATCCCGTTAGCCGCAATTTCCTATTAGGAGTATCTCACCAAAAATTTAATTTTTGTTTGCAGGGGATGCCGGAAAACTCACTTGCATTGTAGTGGAGACTTCTGGGAAAATCAATGAGCCAATCACACAAGCAGGAAATTATGTTTCTGGGGGGCGTTCTGTACGCATTCTATGTACAGATCACCTCTGGGATGCCATATTGCATTGCTATTTTTTCCCTACGAAAGTAGAGTTACCCTTTAACCGTTTCTGGACCACCCAACCAGAGATGTATAGTAACTAAGTAGAACTACTTCACTACTGTACTTAAGTACTGAAAGGCGGTATCTGTACTTTCCTAGAGTATAATTTTTTTCTCCTACTTCCACTTTCACTTCACTACATTTTTTCGATGATTTCAATACTTCTACTCCAGTATTTTTTTTTTTGTGCTGCATAGTTACTCGTTACAATTATAAAAATTACCACTGCCAGAACAGTAGATGGCAGGTTTCATGAAGCTCAAAACATGCGTATTATCAGCGCATACGAAAATAAATGCTGCTGTATGTATAAATAAAAGCTGCATTTGAAATAATAAAAAACAATATGATGTTCAAACTTTTGACTTCTTTCTTTAATAACTACATAACACAGTACTTGTACTTTTACTTTCAGTACTTGAGTAGCAATTTTTTTTTCAAAACTACTGGTACTTTTACTTTCAGTACTTGAGTAGCAAAATTGTTAAAAAAACTACTTGCAATACTTAAGTACAAGAAATGTTGAATACTTTAGTACTTCTACTCAAGTCACTTTTTGATAGAGCACTTCCACTTCTACTCAAGTCACTTTTTGATTGAGCACTTTTACTCAAGTATGGGTTTTGAGTACTTTATACAACTCTGAACCCAACAAACATTTACTGCAGCAGGGCGGCTCGGCTATTCGAAGCGACGTACCTGTAAGTCACTTCCTCTTCCTGGTCTGGGGCGCACATGCGTGCCACCGAAAACCTGCTCCCGCTGTGATTGGATACAGCTGGAGCCAATCAGCGCATCTGGCACACCCAATGTCTGCCAGAACCCGCCAATCATTCCCGAAGCAGACAGAATGGCATATCACCATTCTGTCAGGAGAGAAGACGGAGATCTTGTGTTCCTGCTAAACAGGAACACCAAACTCATCCAGCCAGACCATCCCCCACACAGTTAGCGAACAACCCTTAGGGACTCATTTAACCCTTTGAATGCCTTTGGTGTTAACACCTTCCCTGCCAGTGTCATTAGTACAGTATCAGTGCATATTTTTAACACTGATCCCTGTAATATTGTCACTGGTCCCCAAAAAGAGTCAGATGTCCAATTTGTCTGCAGCAATGTTGCAGTCACTCTAAAAAAAACTGGTGATCACCGCCATTACTAGTTAAAAATAAATGCTATAAAAATATCCCATAGTTTATAGGCGCTATAACTTTTGCGCTAACCAATCAATATACGCTTATTGGGATTTTTTTTTTTTTAGCAAAAACATGTAGCAGAATACAGGGAGTGCAGAATTATTAGGCAAATGAGTATTTTGACCACATCATCCTCTTTATGCATGTTGTCTTACTCCAAGCTGTATAGGCTCGAAAGCCTACTACCAATTAAACATATTAGGTGATGTACATCTCTGTAATGAGAAGGGGTGTGGTCTAATGACATCAACACCCTATATCAGGTGTGCATAATTATTAGGCAACTTCCTTTCCTTGGGCAAAATGGGTCAAAAGAAGGACTTGACAGGCTCAGAAAAGTCAAAAATAGTGAGATATCTTGCAGAGGGATGCAGCACTCTTAAAATTGCAAAGCTTCTGAAGCGTGATCATCGAACAATCAAGCATTTCATTCAAAATAGTCAACAGGGTCGCAAGAAGCGTGTGGAAAAACCAAGGGGCAAAATAACAGCCCATGAACTGAGAAAAGTCAAGCGTGCAGCTGCCAAGATGCCACTTGCCACCAGTTTGGCCATATTTCAGAGCTGCAACATCACTGGAGTGCCCAAAAGCACAAGGTGTGCAATACTCAGAGACATGGCCAAGGTAAGAAAGGCTGAAAGACGACCACCACTGAACAAGACACACAAGCTGAAACGTCAAGACTGGGCCAAGAAATATCTCAAGACTGATTTTTCAAAGGTTTTATGGACTGATGAAATGAGAGTGAGTCTTGATGGGCCAGATGGATGGGCCCGTGGCTGGATTGGTAAAGGGCAGAGAGCTCCAGTCCGACTCAGATGCCAGCAAGGTGGAGGTGGAGTACTGGTTTGGGCTGGTATCATCAAAGATGAGCTTGTGGGGCCTTTTCGGGTTGAGGATGGAGTCAAGCTCAACTCCCAGTCCTACTGCCAGTTTCTGGAAGACACCTTCTTCAAGCAATGGTACAGGAAGAAGTCTGCATCCTTCAAGAAAAACATGATTTTCATGCAGGACAATGCTCCATCACACGCGTCCAAGTACTCCACAGCGTGGCTGGCAAGAAAGGGTATAAAAGAAGAAAAGCTAATGACATGGCCTCCTTGTTCACCTGATCTGAACCCCATTGAGAACCTGTGGTCCATCATCAAATGTGAGATTTACAAGGAGGGAAAACAGTACACCTCTCTGAACAGTGTCTGGGAGGCTGTGGTTGCTGCTGCACGCAATGTTGATGGTGAACAGATCAAAACGCTGACAGAATCCATAGATGGCAGGCTTTTGAGTGTCCTTGCAAAGAAAGGTGGCTATATTGGTCACTGATTTGTTTTTGTTTTGTTTTTGAATGTCAGAAATGTATATTTGTGAATGTTGAGATGTTATATTGGTTTCACTGGTAAAAATAAATAATTGAAATGGGTATACTGTATATTTGATTTTTGTTAAGTTGCCTAATAATTATGCACAGTAATAGTCACCTGCACACACAGATATCCCCCTAAAATAGCTAAAACTAAAAACAAACTAAAAACTACTTCCTAAAATAGTCAGCTTTGATATTAATGAGTTTTTTGGGTTCAATGAGAACATGGTTGTTGTTCAATAATAAAATTAATCCTCAAAAATACTCATTTGCCTAATAATTCTGCACTCCCTGTACATATTGGCCTAATTTGATGAAGAAATTCGATTTTTTAAAAAAATTTTATTGGATATGTTTTATAGCAGAAAGTAAAAAATACTGTTTTTCTTTTTTTTCAAAATTGTCGGTCTTTTTTGTTTATAGCACAAAAATAAAACTGCAGAGGTGATCAAATACCACCAAAAGAAAGCTGTAGGGAAAAAAAAGGAAATCATTTTTTTTTTTTTGGGGGGGTACAGCGCCACACAACCACGCAATTGTCAGTTAAAATAACGCAGTGCCCTCACATGTCATATGTTTTTGGAGGGCCGTTTTCAGATTGATAGTGAATGTTACAGGTAACCTACTCAAGAAGAACCCTGCTCTTGCTATATTGAGCATAGGAAGTGAATTGATTCACAGCTCCGCCTCCATTAGACCTATTACCATGCAGATTTTGTTTGCGGCCAGAGCCGTCCTGATGAGAAAATGGAAATCTGTTGAGGTCCCTGAAATTAATGAAGTTACTAGGCTACTTAGGGATTCTTATAAATACAAACATATTATGGCCCTTAAGGTTCAGTAAACAAGATGTGTCAATTTTGGAAAACCTGGCAAGAATGACATACATGACAAATGACAGATGTCTTCCCCTAAAGGTCCACTAGAGTGCACTATTGCTTTAGTTCTATTGTCCTGCAATTCTTTTCTCATGTTTTGTGATTACTGTTTCTAAAATACATTGTGAAATCTAATCAGTTTCATTCTTTAGTCATAGATAATGTTCTTTAAACTGCTCTCATAATACTGTTTGTTCTTTGCTAGATTGTACAGATCCTCTGTCATGCATTGTTGCTCAACTGTTTGTACACTCTAGCTTGTTTCTCTTATAAAACGTAATAAAAAATTATTAAAAAATAAATAAATAAATAATGCAGTGCCATATCGCAAAAAATGGCCTGGTCATTAAGGGGGTATAGCCTTCCGGGGCTGAAGTGGTTAATATTGACATCTGTTGCAAATTGCAACTGTAGTGCATTTTAAACACGGTGTAGGAAATGTACATGGAATGTGGGTTTCTGGTATGAACTGGCCCTGGGACATGCAGTGGGCATGTTATCCTTTTTGTTTAACCACTTACTCAGCTGCAGGTTAAGCGACGTACTGGTACGTCACTCAGCACATGCGCACTGGTTTGCCTCCTGAAATGTACAGCAGCACGATTCTGTGAGCCGCGCCCGGGTATCATGTGATTGCTATGACCAATCCTACCGATCACATGATAACATGCAAGCAAAACAGTCATAAATGGTTATCATTCATAACTGCTTGCTTATTATGGTGATGTTGTGATTGGCCCACAGCTATTACATGGTACCTAGGCCAGTCACAGCACCCTGTACCATGTGATTAGCTGTAGCCAATCACAGATCACAATAGTAAGCAAGCTGTCATGAATGAAAGCTATTTATTATAATTAATATTAATGCTTATTACAGTGATCATCACTGTTGTAAGCAATAACAGTGTAAAAAAAAAAACAAAAAAAAAAACACTTTGTTGACACTGAACTACTCTGATGAGAGTATGTAAAAAAAAAATTTAAAAAAATACTTAAATAATAATAATATTTTATTCCATTTTTTTTTTTTTTTTTTTTTTAACATACTGTCCTCAGCCAGTATCTCTAATTACCGCCATACCAGTCACAGTATGTAAAAAAATAATTGTAAAAAACACAAATATTTTGAATTTTTTTCCAAAAAATTGAGACAAAAGTTACAACTTCAAAAAACCCGCTATGCCTGTTACCAGATACCTTGGACTGTCTACTTTCCAAAGAAAAGGATCATTTTGGGGGTATTTTACTTTTCTGGCATTTTTGGGCTTCAAGAAATGAGATCAGTACATCAAGACTAATCAATTTTAAAAAATATATACCATAGTTTGTGGACTCCATAACCTTCACACAGACTGAATGATGAACACTGATTTGGGTTATTTTTACCAAATGGTGCATAATACATATTAGCCTAAAATTATGAAGAACGATTTTTGTTTACAAAATTTTATAACAGAAAAAGGTGGGTTTTTTTTTTTTTTCAAAAGTTTCGGTAATTTTTTGTTTATTTAGCAAGAAATAGAAAATCCAGTGGTGATCAAATACCACCAAAGAAAGCTCTATTTGTGTGAAAAATTGATTGATTATGTCTAGGGGTGGCAGAAAAAGGAGAAATGTTTCCCTTATTTTTGCAAATGTGTGGGAGTTTTCCTGTATTTTGTAATTAAATTGTGGATTATATTCACAACGACTAAAAATCATATCTTATCTTATTCCATGCTTCAGAGTCCCACCAGCACAAAGATTGAGCTGTGAAAGACAGCTCTTCATCCATTATTGATCGGTTGTAGGTGGGACCAGCTCCCGATCATGTTACCACTGTGACAGCCAATCACAGCCAATCTTTCCCATCCCCTTGGTGTCCATAACTTTATAAAGGGACGCTGGGGCAGGTGGGAAAGGATTAACCACTTAAGGACCAGACCTATTTCTGACACTTGTTGTTTACAAGTTAAAATCATAATTTTTTGCTAGAACCCCCAAACATTATATATATATTTTTTTAGCAAAGACTAAAAGAGAATAAAATGGCGGTCGTTGCAATATTTTTTGTCATTGGGTATTTGCGCAGCGGTCTTTTAAACGCAATTTTGTCATGTTCCAATTTCTACAGGTTACCAGTTTAGAGTTACAGAGGAGGTCTAGGGCTAAAATTATTGCTCTTACTCTGAGGATCGCGGCGATACCTCACTTGTGTGGTTTGAACACCGTTTACATATGTGGGCGGGACTTGCGTATGCGTTCGCTTCTGTGCGCGAGCTCAGAGGGACGGGGCACTTTAATTTTTTTTTCTTATTTATTTTACCTTTTATTTTTACACTGTCCCTGTGAAAAAAAAAGGTTTTGATCAATTTTATTCCTATTACAAGGAATGTAAACATCCCTTGTAATAGAATCAGGCAGGACAGGTCCTCTTTAACCAGTTCTGGACCGGTAGGATTTGAGTGTGTGCGTGTTAAAAGTCAGCAGATGCAGTTTTTGTAGCTGCTGACTTTTAACCACTGCAAGACCAGAAGATTTTCCCTCTTAACCACTTAAGCCCCGGAAGATTTGGCTGCTCAAAGACCAGGGCCTATTTTGCGATTCGGCACTGTGTGACTTTAACGGAAAATTGCCCGGTTGTGTGGCGCTGTACCCAAACAAAATTGACGTCCTTTTTTTCCCACAAACAGAGCTTTCTTTTGGTGGTATTTGAACAAAGGGTTAAGTGTGTCCCTAGGGGCGTAATTCTAACTGTGGGGGGGCATGGCTTGTGATGTAACCACAGAGACATACGATCCTACATAGCAGGATCGTATAGTCTCTGCACTTACATCAGGGAGAATGACAGATGGCTGTGTTTACATCAGCCGTCTGCCTTTCTCCCTCTCCTGCGGGAGATCGCGAGTGACCGGCGGACATCGGAGCCGCCGGTCACTCGTGCGGGGATGCCTGTGAATGAGCGGGGGCGGGAGTGCGCCTCCGGCGGCGCGCGCTCACCCCCTACAGACGGCTGAGCAAGTGACGTACCCCTACGTCACTTTGCCCAGCAGCGGCTGCCTGCCGCAGTATATCTGCGGTGGGCGGTCGTTATGTGGTTAGTGACCAGGCCATTTTTTGAGATTCGGCACTGCGTTACTTTAACGGAAAATTGTGCGATCGTGCAATGCTGTACCCAAATAAAATGAATGTCCTTTTTTTCATTTGGTGGTATTTGATCAAAAAATGAGTGACAATTCTGAAAAAAAAAACAATATTTTTCACATTTTGCTGTATAACATTACCAAAAAAAAAAAAAATTATTAAAAATTATTTCATCATTTTAGGCCAATTTGTTTTCTGCTACATATGTTTGGTAAAAACCAATTGCAATAAGCGTATTTTGATTGGATTGCGCAAAAGTTATCACGTCTACAAACTAGGGGAAAGATTTATATAATTTTTATTGTTTTTTTTTTTTTTTTACTAGTAATGGCGGCGATCTGCGATTTTTAGCGGGACTTCGACATTGTGGCGGACAAAAAAGGACCCCTAACTGACATTTTTTACACTTTTGGGGGACTAAAAATATGCACTGTTACTGTAATAATGACATTGGCAGAGAAGGGGTTAGCATTGTGGGTGATCAAGGGGTTAAATGTAAGCCTAGGGGAGTGTTTCTAACTGTGGGGGGGCATGGCTTGTGAAATGATCACAGAGACCTGTGATCCTATTAGAAGGATCACAGGTGCTCTATGATCATTCCAGAGAGAAGAACGGTCTGCTGTGTGTACAACAGCTGCCCGTTCTTCTCTCTCAGCGGGGAGCGATCGCGGGTGGCCGGCGGCAATCGGAGCTGCCTGACCCATGCATCGGCTTCCCTACTGCCGAGTGGGGGTGGCAGCATGCCGCCAGCGGCACGCGCTCACCCCCTAGTAACAGGTGCGCAACCAACGTAGGGCTACATTGGTTCGCGCGGGAGGGGCTACCTGTTGCAGTAAAACTGCGGCGGGCAGTCCTTAAGTGATTAATGTGAGATCAGGGGTCAAAAAGACATCAGATCTCACACATCTTCACTAAAAAGTGAAAAAAAAAATGTTATTTTTTTCATAATGAAAAAAAAGGGCCCTTTAAGGCAGTTGGGAGGAAGCGACGTATGACATCACTCTGGTCCTCCAAGGCCATAGAGTCGAGTGGCAGCCAGCTTGCCCTCATTCAACTTCCTGTCTAGGGCGCCATCGTACCGGATCGTTTTCCCCACTACCGAAGTCTGCGGTAAGTGGGGAAAATGACTGGGAAGCGGCGGGAGGGGCACCTTTCAGCTATCTGCTGCCATAACACCGGTATTTAATGTCAAAGTACCGATGTAAAACTGCGGCGGGCGGTCCGCAAGTGGTAAAGCTTATTATATGCGTCTCAACAATAATAAATGTACCTAAAGGAATCTTTTAGTTCTGTATGTGTGTAGTTGGCAGGATGGGTCCTGAGGAGAAGTAATAAGTAAGGGGCTTTCTTATTTTGCTCTATCTGAATACATAAATGATTTGATAGTTTTGCTGTGGAGTCAAAACTAGAGCAGATCTCTAAATTTAGGTTTGTATCTCTTTTATTATTATTTTAAACTGTATGTTTGCTCCATTTTGGTCTTCTAATTATACCATAGAAAAAGTTTTGTTATATCGGTTTAATAAGTGCAAAAAATACCTGTTGATTTTTCCGGAAATCCTATGAGCTGATATCTTCCTGTACTTGCTTGTTCACAAGGAGGGTTTGGTGAGGAGGGAGTGAGGGGCAGCCTGAGTCCTTTGTAAGGATAAATAAAAATCAACATGGAGAGCTGCTCCATTCACAGCTGAGCGTATCGTTTTCAGGTGATTTTTTGGGCCTTTTTTCAGGCGTTTTTTGCAGGTGTTTGGAGGCAGGCATTGACATCTAACAAAAACGCTAGTAATCTGCCAAAAAAGGCACGTAAGAGACAAACACCAATCAAAAATGCCCAAAGTAAGCTTCATGGCCCTGGATAGGATACATATCCCGGGGAGGGGGGGTGATTGGAATAAGACCCTCCTGCAAAGAGAGATGAGGTGGATTAGACACCTTGGAGCTACCACACCTCCTGGCCTCAATGAAGCAGAGAGCTTTAAACCTTTCCTTGAAGGATTTGTATCGGGCAAAACCGACTAATAGAACTGGTAAAATAAACAGGGACCAGTCAAACATTACAAGCCTATATCTAGGCTTAAAAATTCAAAAATTTAAACAATTAAATTTTAAACTTCTTTCATCTAATTACCTATTCATTATTAATTATTTATTATCAATCCAATTCCCATACAGATTGATATAACTCTCCTCCACCTATCCACACCATCTCCTACATCATTGTGCCCCAAGACCAAGGCCCTACCTGACAGGCGTAATTATCCCAAGAACAATAGTCTATGACACACCATTCATATCAATTGGCTGACATCAGGTATCCACACAATCCCCAGCCACCTATATCCCCGCTCTGGGGACTGTCTTTCTTATAACATAATTTTTCATCTATGTTTCTTTTTTGTCTCCTACTTTAATGATTGTACGCTATTGCTGCAAAAATGGAAAAGACTTATACACATATATATATATAATATAGATATAATTGCTTAGATGTATATGTACACTCGATGTCAAACAGACTCGGATCGTTTGGAATCTCTTTCCCCCCCGAATACCCAATAATAGTCCCCGGCACGGTAAGCCCCGCCCCCCGAGGCGGGGCACTGTTTTGGGTCACCAGCATCTCCATCTGAGCCCGATGGCTTGTTTACCAATGCCTGACGGCATCCCGGTTGGCCCCTCCTCTCCGTGTCGGCGGCGTCCTTAGTTGCCAGGCAGCGAGGGGAATCTTCGCCGCAACTCGCGCAGGAGCTTCGGCACATGCGCAGTATGCACGGTTGAAACCCTTCCGCCCTGACATATAGTACCGCGCTGCGCAGCAATGCGCATGCGCGGCCTATATATAAGGCGCCGGGGATCCCCGGAAGAGTGCCATTCATCTCCGGATGCCGGAGAGGAAACACTCTTGGACGACGGTGACGCAATCAGCCTCCCTGTACCGCACACAGTCTCCCCCTGCAGGACAAAGGTATAATAATTTTACTTCAAGCTTTTTCAGGGCAACTCTGTACTACTACAGGGAATTTTTCCCTAACTTGCAAATTATATTTTGCAACACAGATACGGTCCTGTAGCCCTAAGATTGGAGCAAAGGAAGCAACAAGCACCGGTCCCGTATATCATACTCGGTCTACCCCCACTGGACAAAGGTATTTTTACGCCAAAACTTTTTTTTAGCGCAATCATGCACCAACCACATGGAACAAATTCCCAATCTGCCATGCATAATTCTCATACAGATACGGCCCTGTACCCCCAAGACTGGAGCAGAGGAGATACCACCCTGTTTTCCCTGAGACCTGAAACAGAGGAGGTAATTTCATCTTTCTGTTAAAAGCCCAAGTATGTTCTGTCCAATACACAAACCTTGGATATACAATATAAATATATAATTCCAGGGACAGTTACCACTTTCATCAGGGACTCCGAATGAGGAAACCAGTTCCTCTGGACCATGTGAGTACCCCTGAGAACTCTAAGTGGTTAAGAATTAATATATGTCATGGATATTTATGAAACAGCAATTTGGTCTTTTTAGTGCCTGCATCACTGTTACTCCTTTCCTTTATGGGGATCTTGTGACTATCTTGGGAAAAAGAGGGGCATGTTCCACTAACAACGACCGAGAAACTGTATATACAAAAAACAAAATGTAAGCTATTTATTCAACCTAGATTACACAAACTAAGTATTTAGTGCATAATGACACTTACAATGTCTAAATATCATTCTAGATATGGTGATACCTTGAAAAAGGCATAGCCGCTCTAGGCAAGCCGAAACGCGTTAAAAAAAAAAAAAAAAGGGGAATTGAGACGCTCCCTGCAATATCCAATACCGACGGATGGCAGGATTTTTGTGTTTCTAAAGTCACCAATACTCACAGTGTCACTTCTTTATCTTCTTGCACTATCACGGATGGGTCTCTCACCCACCCTGCACTATATAATTTATGAAGCTAACATGTTGTAATTCATGTATCTTTTACGATAAAATCTAAAATCGCTTTTTCCCCACTGTATCCAATGAGGGCTCTTGTTGGACAGTGGAGGAAACCTGGCCAATAGCACACCAGGGCTTATATCTGTCTCAGTGGGTGGAGTTTGCCGCAATGCACACTGGGACTGGGTATAAGCCTGAGGGGAGTACGTGACAACGGGGTCTTTGGTGGGAAGCAGAGTCCCAGGAGGAGGGTGACGGCTATCTCTCCTCCTGTCAGCGCAAGTGAAGGTGTCCTGTGCGGTCGACCTAGAGGACCAGAGGCTGAGCTGGGCGGCAGGAAGGATCCAGAGTGCTGTGGAGTGGCGCTGCTGGGCAGAAGTTTGCAGGAAAAACAGTGTTGTGAATACTCGAAACTGCCCAGGGGTCTTCCTGAGAGAGGGGACCACTCCAGAAGGTCAAAGGGATCCGGGAGCCAGCTAGCTAGCCAGTAGTGGTGACTTAGAAAGGGGGTACCAGTGTCTAAGCCCTGAAGATTAGAGAGAGAAAAGGGGGGTGCCGCTGTGGGCCCTGAAGTGTTCAGCAGTGCAGCAGTGTATTCAAGTAGCTACCTCAGCAGGAGTGCTTAGGGGAGCTTGAAGAGGACTCCTTTAGTCAGAAAGCAGTCCCAAGTCAATTCAGCGTTAACAGGCATCCGGCCAGCGTTAACCAGCGTCAAGCCAGTGTTGATAGGCATTCAGCCAGCGTCAAGTCAGCGCCAAACAGCGATATTCAAGTGTCTCCACCAAACGAGCCTAGTTTAGTTCCAGGAGTATCCCACTCATCCCTTCTCCTATCAACGTTACCAAATAAATACAAAAAACCCAAAGATACTGGACTGGTCATTGTCTCAGTGCTCACACTTGGAGAACATGCTTAAATGTGCTGTTTTTTTTAGTGGTAACCCAGGGGGACCCACAGCCAGCAAAATGGCTGGGAATTGTGCTACATACTTTTTTCAGCTTCAGGCGTTTTGCTTAAGGAGACAAAATGCTCAGATGTGAACAGGGGCCATTGAAATGAATGGGATTTTGTTTGTTGGGTGTTTTGAGGCTTCAGAGATGAGCGTTTTACGAGCTGAAATACGCTCAGGTGTGAACAGGGCCTTACTAATGAATAAATGACCATGTTAGGTGCTTTTATGCTCATGTTAGTTTTTTTTTACAAGATGTTGTTTGTTATCTTAGGCCCTGTTCACACTAAAGCATATTTCAGCTTGTAAAATGCTCATCTCTGAAGTCTAAAAATGCCCAACAAGCAAAATCCCATTCAATTCAATGGCCCCTGTTCACATATGAGTGTTTTGTCTCCAGAAGAAAGACGCCTGAAGCTCAAAAAAGTAAATGAGCTTCTTTTTTGGCAGATTACAGGCGTTTTTGTTAGATGTCAATTAGGGATAGACCGATTATTGGCAAAGCCGATATATCGGTGGCCGATATGCACTTTCTCCGATCGGTATCGTTATCGGTATCGGTCCCGGAACTGGCCGATATTGCTGATATTTTTGCAACGGCATTCTGCCTTCTTAGGCCGCCTCCCTCGCCTTGGACAGCCTCGTCAGGAGTCAGGATTCGTCTCGCGGGAGTGTATCACAGCCATACACCCACCCACAGCAGCCTGGTGCCAGCCAGCCACCCACATCCACAGGCCCTGTACCAGCCAGCCAGCCACCCACAGGCCCTGTACCTGCCAGCCAAAGGCACTCTACCAGCCAGCCAGCCACCCACAGGCCCTGTACCAGCCACCCACAGCCCCTGTGCCAGTCACCCACCCACCACAGGGTGCCAGTCAGCCAGCCACCCACCACAGGGTGCCAGACAGCCAGCCACCCACAGACAAGGTGCCAGCCAGCCAGCCAGCCACCCACAGGCCCTGTACCAGCCACCCACAGGCCCTGGACCAGCCAGCCACAGGCACTGTACCAGCCAGCCGCCCACAGGCCCTGTACCAGCCAGGCACCCACAGCCCCTGTGCCAGCCACTCACCTACCACAGGGTGCCAGCCAGCCACCCACCACAGGGTGCCAGCCAGCCAGCCACCCACCACAGGGTTCCAGCCAGCCATCCACCACAGGGTGCCAGACAGCCAGCCACCCACCACAGGGTGTCATCAAGCCAGCCATTAAGCATTAAACAAAAATTAAAATGTTCAGTACCAGATTTGTGTCAAAAATTGCCTTTATTTTTCAAAATTTTAAATGTACAAAATATCGGCCCATATCAGCCGATACCGATACGTTGTGACCAAAATATCGGTATCGGCCCTTAAAAAACATATCGGTCTGTCCTTAATGTCAATGCCTGCCTCCAAACACCTGCATAAAAATGCCTGAAAAAAGCTCCCAAAAAAATCCTATAAAAAGCCCAAAAAAACACATGAAAATTATATGCTCAGGTGTGAATGGAGCCTTAAAGCGGAGTTCCACCCATTTTTGTGTTTATTAACCACTTGCCGACCAGCCGCAGCAGTTATACGGCGAAAAGTCGGCAGGTTCCCACAGATCGCCGTACCTGTACTGCAATTTGCGGGAGTGATCCTGTGGGCGCTTGCGTGCGTGTTCGCGCCCACTCACCAACGGGGAAGCCAAGGCGTGGGGCCAGTGGCTGCGATTGCTGCAGGGCACCCGCAATCGCTCTCCGTGAAGAGAGAATGGCAGTCTGCTGTTGTTGTACAATAGAAAGTTGTTCTCACTGGTATCAACACAGAGCTCCTGTGATCCTCCTATTTAGGAACATAGGTCTCTGCGCTGATATTACAAGCCCATGCCCTCACAGTTAGAAAACACTCCTTAGGCTCACACTTAACCCTTTGACCTTCCCTGCCAGTGTAATTAGTGCCGTAGCAGTGCATATTTTTAGCACTGATTACTGTAGTAATGCCAATCTTTCCCCCAAAAGTGTAAAAAATGTCAGTTAGGGGTCAGATCCATCCCCCGCAATGTCGCAGTCCCGCTAAAAATCACTGATAGCCGCCATTACTAGTAAAAAAAGAAATAAATTAATAAAAATTACACAAATCTTTCCCCTAGTTTGTAGACGCGATAACTTTTACGCAAACCAAGCAAAATACGCTTATTGGGATTTTTTTTTTACCAAAAATATGTAGCAGAATACAAATTCACCTAAAATTATGAAAAATTTAGATTTTTAATTTTTCTTTTTTGGGAATGTTATATAACAGAAAGTGAAAAATATTTTTTTTTTTTCAGAATTCCGCTTTTTTTTGTTTATAGCGCAAAAAAAAATACCACCAAAATAAAGCTCTATTTGTAGGAAAACAAGGACGCCAATTTTATTTGGGTACATAGTCACATGACCGCTCAATTGTCAGTTAAAGTAACGCAGTGCCAAATCACAAAAAATGGCCTGGTCATTAAAGGGGAAGATCTTCCGGTCCTGAAGTGGTTAAAAGTCAGCAGCTACAAAAACTGTACCTGCTGACTTTTAATAAGGACACATTCACCTGTCCCACGATTCAGCGTGGCTGGGGGGAGCCTCGGTTCTCTCCCTCTTCTCCCTGCTGAGCTGGAATCAATACTGTGTGCAGCGCACATGCAAGAGTCGCGCCGCGCATCCTGAGTGGACAGGCACTCTTATGAGACCTGTGACATGTCCCAGAAGATTGCAGGAAGGGAGGGGGAGAGGAGAGCTTCTGCTCATGGCGTCTAGGTGGCCCGAGAGGAAGTGGGATCGGGTACCTGTCAAATCTAGGTACCCGTTCCCCCCCAAAAATATGACATGCCAAATGTGGCATGTCAGGGGGTCTGGAGGCCTTGAAGCGGAAGTTCTATTTTTGGGTGGAACTCCGCTTTAAGAATCTTTTGTTGTGCAGTGCAGGGAGACAGTTAAAGCGGAAGTCCAGCCTAATAACTTAAATTCTCCCCAGCAATCATTAATGTGAGCGGAGTTCAACTTTATGTGTCAAAATGAAAAAATACCAGTTTTGCTGTCACATGACTTCAATTCCTCTTCCTGCTGAGTCCAAGAGCAGAAAGTGGGTGTGGTTTCTGAAAGCCAGTGACATCACTTCCAGGGAGGGGCACTGTTCCTGTACAGAATACGAGGGGCTGATCATAGGTTCCCACGCAGTGTTCTCTCATCAGTAAGGATGCATTGTACATTCTAATTCATGAGAAAATTAAGAAATAATTTACACAGGACACATGGGGGGGGGGGGGGGGGGTTACACATATAAAGTATTGCTGTGCTGGGTTTTGAATGAAGACTACCGTAGGAGAAGGGGGGGGGGACTGTCAGTGTAGCTGGAAGTGCTCTGGGCTCTCAGCTCACAGTCTACAATGATCATAGTACAAGCAACCACACTAAGTCTACATTTCCACTAGTGCAACTTGTCATGCAACTTTGGACACACAAAGTCTTATGACAAGTCACAGCCCATTGATTTCTATAGCACCCAATCCCATCTATGCGACTTTGAAAATCAGTGACCTAGAAAAGGTCTATCCCATCATCTCTTACGAAACGCGTTGGGTATCCCAGGAAGACGTAATCTCTGACGAAACGCATCGGATCATGACGTGCTGACATCACCAACGTTGATGGAACGGGCGGAGCGCGAAGCCGGCTGGCTTGTTGTTTTTATGCGCTGAACAATTTTTACATTGCAAGTGTTACTCTTCTATTCAATAAATTTATCTTACTGTTTTACATTATGGAGCATTTGTTCCTTTTCATGGTCATTTTCCGGAGCCAAATGGAGTTTTAGACTTTTGAGAGGAATGCTGTTTCCGTGTCACATCTGAGGCACTTTTGGTTGTATGACTCCCTGAAAACTGCAGTTTGGATCTCCCATCTCAGTGGTTATCCCATGGTACCGTGGGACGCCAGTCTCCAAAGTGGCAATTTGGTTCTTTATCATTTGATATCTGGTAAACAGATTCGCATGGTGTGGTGATTGTTGCAGTGCGGTGGAGGACAATACATCACGGGTCTACTCTCCTAAATTTATGATATTTATCATTCTTATTTGCACTTTTTGGTTTACATGGACATTTTTCACAAATTGGTTCTGAGATTGTGCACAATTTATTTATTTATTATTCACTACTGAGTTTTTTCACTATATTTTCATTATTAGAGGTTTATATTAATGCACATTTAATTATCATAATTTATCACAATTTGATGATTATGTTTTATATTCATCCATTATTTTCAACTTGTTAGCGTGGCTTCTTTATCTGTATCTTTATTTGTGTTATCTCACTATAAGCTGCAGCTTATTTTTTAGTGTATTAGCACAGTTATATATTGCCGTACCTAGAAAAGGTGCCTGCACTACTTTGATGCAACTTTTGATGCGACTTTGATCCAGAGAGTGTAAAGTTGGCTCAAAGTCGCACTCTAAATTGCAATAGTGGAAACGTAAACTAAAGCTTCATTTCCACTAGTGTGACTTGTCATGCGACTTTGGACACACAAAGTCGCATGACAAGTCACAGCCCATTGATTCCAATGGATTTTAATGGCACCCGTTCCAATCTATGGGACTCTGACAATCAGCGACTTTGAAAAGGTACCTGCATGACTTTGATGTAACTTTTAAGGCAACTTCGATCCAGAGAGTGTAAAGTTGGATCAAAGCTGCACTCAAGGTCGCATCAAAGTCACACTCCAAAGTCGCACTGTAGCCTAGTGGCTACGTTTCCACTAGTGTGACTCTTAAGTTGTGCGATTTAGAGTGCAACTTTCAGTGCAGCTTTGATCCAACTTTACACTCTCTGGATCAAAGTCGCAACAAAGTAGTGCAGGCACCTTTTAAAAAATGTTTACAATTATTTTATTTTACAATTTTTTAAAAAAATGTTATTACAACGTTTAATTACTTTTTTTGCAATGTGCTATTCTTTTACAGGAAAGGGAGAGGGACAAATACAGGAACAATATCCTGTGTCTGTGTCTCTCCCCGCAGCAGGGGAGGAGGGGAAGAAACTGGCTTTCAGCTGCTGCAGAGAGCCACACAGGGCTTCCTTCTGTAATTGCCCTTCCACCTGACCGCACCGATTCCCCATGCTGTTGCCCCCCCGTGTGCCTGAGCCCCCTACAGGAGGACTGGTGGTCCCCCCCCCCCCCCCATCAGTGGCCCTGTAATGCAGCTGTGTACATTGTCCCATACACAACAATGCACCAGTGTTCAGTTCAACATATAGAAAATAAAAATAAAAACCCTACATGGCTACAAATGAGACATTTCTTCACCTGTGTGCCCTATAACTGCAGTACAAGAATTTCTGTATGTGAAACTTTTAACACGATGTCAATAGAAAAACAGCGAAATATAAAAGAGGAAGGAGGTTTTTGTACGGCTCTGTATCACTGTGTGAGAGGGGTACCCCAACTATGCTGACAGTTAAGCCCCGTACACACGTACCGATGGTCGGCATACAAATGTTCCTCTTTTCTCCCCGGGATGTCGGTGTCTGCTGAAAAGTGCAAAGACAGCACAAGGACAGCACAAGAATTTTGTCCGCCGACTGCAGAAGTGATGTCATGTAATGGTTAACTTTCCCTGTGTTTTCTATTTTCTGAGCATGCCCAGTCTTGCAAATCTGCGGTCTGTCGGCCGAATTCTGTACTGACAGGCGAACAATCGTCCGTTCTGGTGTCGGCATACAAAAATTTTCATGTTTGCAAGAAAGACTTTTGTCCGCGGATTGTGCGCAGACATCTGTCGGAGGCACCATACTAACACGCGTACAATCGGCAGATCCTTCGTCCACCGACGTTTGTATGCCGACGATCGGTACGTGTGTACGGGCCTTAATACTTGGCTTCATCTTCTGCCAGAGCTCCTCTGATTGTTAGAGTGAAATCTCTGTATGAAGATCCGGATCTACTGCCACTGAACCTCTCCGGGACTCCAGATTGGCGATTGATTGCCCTATAGATAAGAAGTGTTGGGGGCTGACCTGGTTTCTTCTGGTACCAGTGTATGTAACTTGTGCCAAAGCTACCAACATCAGCACTTGATTTACAATGTATGACCGCATTCTCTCCTGGATACACTGAGATATATTCCGGAGTCTGAGTCAGTGTAATCTCTCCATAACAGGCTTGGGAAACAGAGGAAAAATCTTATTAGATACAATATAAAACACATTGAAAAAAATATAATAATAATAATAATAATATATCATCCAATGGCAACAAAATAATTACATACATTCTATATAAAAGTAAAAGAGAGCGAGCAGATAAGTCACAAAAACCATCTTGTATCTGGGCTCTGAACGCATCACACACATATTGATGGCTGTTAGAACAAACTATTTATATCATGACATAATAAAATAGGAAACCACTTCACAGTTTCTATATGTAAATCAGAAATCATGCAAATATCCCCTGTATAGACATTGAGTAAAAGAAGTCATTATAAACTGTACGTCACATAGTGAAAGTTGGTTTTACCTCCATTGCCAAACAGCTCCTGTGATCCTTCATACTGAGGCCGGTATACATAAGAATGTTTTTTTTATAGTATTTTAACCACTTTACAACCGGAGGATTTTGCTGTCTTCCGTCCAGGCCACTTTTTGCGATTCGGCGCTGTGCGACTTCAACTGACAATTGCGCGGTCGTGCGACGCCGTACCCAAACGAAATTTACGTCCTTTTTCTCCCACAAACAGAGCTTTCTTTTGGTGGTATTTGATCACCTGTGCGATTTTTACTTTTTGCGCTATAAACAAAAAAAGAGCGTTTATTTTGAAAAAATAACAATATTTTTCACATTTTTTTATATGAAATTCCCCCCAAAAAAGATGTAAAAACCAATTTTTTTAAAAGTTTTTTGCCAATTTGTTTTATGCTACATATGTTTGGTAAAAAAAATCGCAATAAGCGTATTTTGATTGGTTTGCGCAAAAGTTATTGCGTTTACTAACAAAGGGAAAGATTTCTGTCATTTTTGGTGTTTTTTTTTTTAACGCGTAATGGCGGCGATCTGCGATTTTTTTTGCGGGACTGCGACATTGCGGCGGACAGACCGGACCCCTGACTGACATTTTTGACACTTTTGGGGGTACCAGTGACATTACTGCAGTAATCAGTGCTATATATATGCACTGTTACTGTAAAAATGACACTGGCAGGGAAGGGGTTAATTTTATTGGAGAGGGAGGGGTTAATGTATGCCTGGTGCTTACTGACGTGTAGGGGGGGAGGTGTCTATGTGATTCATGGACAGATCGGATGTCCAGCTATGCTGAACAGTCCGATCTGTCACTCCCTGTCACTATGGAGATCCGCCCGCTGTGTTTACACACAGCGGGCGGATCTCCAGACTCGATCCCCGACGATCGGGTAAGAGCAGCGGCGATCGCCGCTGCTCCTCCCCTGGCCCGACTCCCGCTGTGAATGAAAACAGCGGGAGCGAGCCTCCGGCGGCGCGCAAGCGCCGCCCAGAAGGGGAGGAGTCCAGTCACGTTAATACTACGTGACTGGACGGGAACGAGCCACTCTGCCGCAGTAGTATTCCCGTAAGCGGTAGTAAAGTGGTTAAAACTCAACTTTTTTAGAAACAAAAAAATCATGTGGACAGTCAGTAAAATACTCCCCTTCCCTCCGGTGCTGTCCCTCAAAGACATAGAGGTCAGTATGTATAAAACATTAATTGTTTGGATGTAAAAAACATCTGCACAATTAGTGCAAAAATTATTATAGGTGGTTTCTATATTGCCATCACCATCTAGTGGCCGCAATTTGTTTTGCCTGATTTAGATATTTCCAAAAAAAAAAGCATTATAGCCATTAGGTGGCGCTGATGATATAGAAACTACATATTAGAGAAAATACAACGATTTTCATCCTGATTGTGCAGATGTTTTTCAGCTGCCATTTTATTTAAAAAAAAAAAATATATATTTTTTTAGTCTTTTCTCACTGTTTTGATTTGCGATCAGGTGACAGCACATCATCCTTTTACATATAGCAGAGGCCGGGACATGTCCACTCTCTCTAACTCCACTACAGGTTTAACAAAGGCTCTTGCTGTGAGTTGCTGTCAATCCATACAGCAGGCTGGGGGGTGGGGGTGTCTTCTCTCACCATCTTTGCTTCTTTTTTAACAGTGAGGCTCCAGCTGGGAGACCTGTCAATCAAAACAGCAGGGCTGACCAGGGGGTGTGGTTGCTGAACTGACTACAGAATTTATAGGTTTGCCATGCATTGATATGATATCCTTTATCTCAAAATACAAGCTGACAGCGCCAGTATGGGTCTACCACAGTGTGGTCAGAAATAAAATGCAGGGGGGGGGGGGGACTTTCAGGATGGCCAGGTATATATAACACAATGAAGAATTATCAAAGCTACAGTCTTGATTTGGCTAAAGCACAATGACATAACAGACTCTATATAAATTTTGGGGGTGTAACATATGCTTTCCACCCGTTTCCACTACTGTCGTTGGTCTTTCTGGTTACATGACGCCCAGCATCATTAAACTCACTTGCTGTATGGCTGTACAGAACAGTAATCCAACATCATTACCCGTGTGCTGTTCTGTACAGGGGAAAGAATCGCCCCCTGCTGGAGGAAAAAGAGGACTAAAGAGGAGACAGCTGAAAAATCGGTACTGTATATAAATATTCTAATCATTTTTTTTTTTTAAAGGTGGGGAGGGGTAGTCTTGTGCCCAACCCAGAGTAGAGCCCCCGCTAAAGCTTGTATTACAATAAATTTATTTTTCACTGTAGTGCTTACCCCTGAAGAAGCCGCTTGATGTATCCAATCATCTATGCAAAGGCACTGGAAAATTACACCAAACCATTGGACTGCAAGTAGAGTATATTGTCCCAGATAAATGGGTGAGAGAATGCAATAGCTGAGCAATTGACCTATCTGGCAGCAAACAGTAAATTTCCCAAATTTTAACTTCTGTCTTTAACCTACAATGGGTGTTCCTTGCTAGGGAAAACTGCCTGTAGGTGGGAACCATGGCAGCAGTCAGCAATTAGTAAGCCTCTTGCTCTCAACCTTCTGCCAGCTATTTAAAGGGCCCAAAACCTTGTGCCAGCATGCTTAAAATACCCTCCACCTGAGTATTCTGCATACAGGGCTTGATTTACTAAAGGCAAATAGACTGGGCACTTTGCACTCATGTGTTGTTGCACTCATTTACCAGAGCTTAATAAATGTGGTAAAGCTTTGCTGATTTTCCATTATCCAATCATGTTCAAGAAAAATGCTGTTTTCTTTATTTTCCTTGCACCTGAATTGGTGTTCTTTACAAATTAAAGCTTCACCACCATCACTAAGCTCTGGGAAAAATGAGTCAGTCTCTCTCTGCTAGAAGGGCTAGTGTAAAGTCGGCCTGTAGCTGCTAACCAGTTCTATGTGCGCAGCAACCTGCAGTCCAGATCAGGGACAGGGCAAGGCTGGGAAGGAGGGACGGCTGCCCTGGGCACTGTGGTATCATGTTTGGTTGAGGGGCACCAAAAGGAAATTGGGGCTGTGTGCTAAGAGTGGTGATTTAGATGGATTTGTGATGGGAGGGGGAATGGGGGGGGGGTTTGTACTAGGAGGGGGGAATTAGAGCGGGGGTAAAGGGAAAAGTATGTATACTCTGGGAGGAAATTTGAGGAATTTGAAGGGTAGAGGATGTGTGCTAGAAGAGGTGATTTTTTTTTTTGGGGGGGGGGGGGGGGTGGTGGGTTTCAGCAGGGGAAGTGGATTTGTACTGAGAGTAGGGGAAATTTATACTTAGAGGATAACCATTCAGATTAGTGCTCACATTTTTTTAATTTTTTTGGGGGGTGGGAAGGGGGGGTGGGTTGCTTCCACATAATGCATATTGAACTGGGTGGGGGGCCCAGTTTGGCATGTTTGCCCTGGGCTCTGGAAGACTTTGTCGCAGCACTGGTTCAGATGCTTGGCAACAAAGGACTTGTCTGTTGATATCTACAGCGTGGGTCTTCTCTGTGCACAGCCAGTTCCTAACAGTCTAGGTTATGGTCTCAGGCCTAAGGATAGTGTCCCTCTGCTTCCAGATAAGGCGTCCCTCTGCAGGCAGCTAGATTATGTGTACACTGCCCCAGTCTTCCTGCAGAAAAAGCAGGTTCTTCCTTTCTCTGCCATGGAAAACTACATCTGGTCCTCCACTTGTTATGCCCCTCTCTTGAATATCGTAGTCCTTCCCCCATCTGCCCCAATAGTCAAGTCCTTTGAGTGAATCGATCCATCATGGTTTTGCACCAGAGTCTCTCTGGTACTTCATGTCCCACAGGCTCCCTCAGGTGGATGGACTTAGAACAGCACTGGCTAGATCAGTATAGAGGTCCTTTTTGGGCACAGAGCAGCAGCAGGGCGGTGTTCCTATATCTGTTTCATCCTTGCCTGCTAAGCACCAAGCTACATTACATTTTACTTAATTCTGGCCCCTGCTATCTGAGACAAATAAAAACATCAGTGTGCAATACACAGAAGAACGTTCATTTTTTTGATTTTCTTTATTTGGAATGAAGTTCTTTAATTGGAATGGAATGATCAGTAGCCAGCAGGACTGGCTTCAGATCATGTGACCACTGTGACAGTATATCACAGTGGTCAAACGATCATCCGATCTTTACGTCCCTTGGCATTTGGAACTTTTAAAAGAAATGCCGGAGTGGGTGGGAAAGCAAGGCCCGGAGCAAAGAAAGGAGAGAGTAGCATAGAGGCATGACCAGGTGAACAGGGGAGTGAAAGGGTTAAATAAGTTAAGTGGGTGTTTTATCTAGTTTTAGTGTGGGTGGGGGGGGGAGCCTAGGTCCTGTTTAGGATAAGCAAGGGTGGGGGTGGGGCTGGAAGGCAGGAAGAGGTAAGATCTTCCGGGCGCCAAAAAACTCCTCAGTCGTTTAGAAGCAGCGTCCCTCCCTCCCTAATATTCCAGCTCTACTTGTTATTGTTTATTGGTGGGGTATGTTCTTTTTTCTTTGTTTTGGCAGGTTTGAATGGTATGGCATGGCAGTTGTCGCGTTTTTTTGTTGGTCCTAAAGAGGAAGAGGAAATCCTACTTATTATATTTGGAGCTTATTATTGGGATGTCTATATCTGTTTCTGATAATATGAAGACCTGAATTATCTCCTTTGGTGAAGGCACCTTTCTGAAGGTGGTGGAGTGTGAACAGAGTGGGAGAACATCCCTCAAGTCTTGGACTGCACACAATGTATTTTGGAACTGTTATCCCTTTGAGTTATCCTTTTCCGGTGAAGCAACATATTGAGTTTGATTTACTAGGCTGTTCACCTTGCAATGACGTTGCACTTTGCATGGGACTTTTCCTCTGAGCTTAGTGAATGTAGTGAAACTTCACTTTGCAAAGAATACTAAATAATGTACAAGCAAAATAAAAAAAACTGCATTTTTGATTGCACAGGATTGGATGATGGAAGCCAATGGAGCTTCATCTCATTTGCTAAGCTCTGGAGCAAAATCCCTTGTAATGTACAACTTCCCTTGCAAAGTGAACAGCCTATTTGCCTTTAGTAAATCAACCCCTTAGTGAAAGTCTTTAGATATTCCATATTTTACAATGAAATGGTAATACGCTATCAGAATTCATATTGAATTTTATGAACTTTCAGCACTGAAAGAGAATTGTGGAAATGGAGTAATTGTAAACAAAATGCTACTCATGATATTTGGAGCTTATTATTGGGATGTCTATATCTGTTTCTGATATTATGAAGATTGAATCCATCTCCTTTGGTGAATGCACCTTTCTGAAGGGTGTGGTATGTGAACAAAGTGGGAGCACATCCCTCAAGACTTGGGCCGCACACAGTGCGTTTTTTGGAACTGTTATCAAATTAAGTACTGCAGTCACTTCTGTGGACTTCTTTCCTTGTGGGTGAAGCAACATATTGGGTTTGATTTTTAATAGGTTGCTCACTTTGCAATGGAATTTGCCCCAGAGTTTAGTGAATGTAGTAAAGTTTCACCCATATACCCATTCACATTCCAGGTAAAAAAAAAACACACAAGGTATACCCTGTAAAGTCCTTGTGTTGTATGTATGTAAAATTCTTCATCCTCTTCTAGCTTCCAGTGATGCGAATTATGTGTATACGCTCATACATACTGGTGTATACATGCATACGCATGTAAATTACTGCATCCAAATGTAACATTTTTCATTTTTTATGGCTCTGAATGCATCACTGCATGATAGAGCTCTATGCAGCTGTGTACATTGTCCAATAGACAACAAGATACCAGTGTTCAGATCTGTAAAAAAAAAAAAATGCTACATGGCTACAAACAAGAGCCCTATAACTGCAGTACAAGAATTTCTGTATGTGAAACTTTTAACATGAAAAACAGCGAAATATAAAAGAGGAAGGAGGTTTTTGTACGGCTCTGTATCACTGTGTGAGAGGGGTACTATAACCCTGCTGACAGTAATACTTGGCTTCATCTTCTGCCAGAGCTCCACTGACTGTAAGAGTGAAATCTCTGTATGGAGATCCGGATCTACTGCCACTGAACCTCTCCGGGACTCCAGATTGACGATTCACTGCCCGATCGATAAGAAGTGTTGGGGGCTGACCTGGTTTCTTCTGGTACCAATGTATGTAACTTATGCCAGAGCTACTACTAGTAACATCAGCACTTGATTTACAATGTATGACCGCATTCTCTCCTGGAAACACTGAGATATATTCCGGAGTCTGAGTCACTGTAATCTCTCCATAACAGGCTTGGGGAAACAGAGGAAACATTTTGTTAGATACGGTTATAACACATTGAAAAAATACAATAATAATAATATATCATCCAATGGCAATAAAATAATCACATACATTCTATATAAAAGTAAAAGATTCCGAGCAGATAAGTCAGATAAACCATCTTGTATCTGGGCTGTCACACACATATATTATTGGCGGCTAGAACACGCTATTTATATCATGACATATAATAAAATATACAGGGAAATCACTTCACGGTTTCTATATGTAAATCAGAAATCATGCAAATTCCCCCTGTATAGGCATCAAGTACAAAAATAAATCCTAATCGTCACATAGTGAAAGTTGGTTTTACATCAACAGCCACACATTTCCTGCGATCCGTCATACTGAGGCCGGTATATATTAGAATGTTATTCATAGCATTGTAAAACACAATGCTTTACCACTTAACGACCGCCGCAATGACGCAGCCCCGTTAAAAATCACTGATCGCTGCCATTACTAGTAAAAAAAAATGAAAAAAAATAAAAATTCCACAGATCTATCCCATAGTTTGTAGACGCAATAACTTTTGTGCAAACCAATCAATATAAACTTATTTGGATTTTTTTTTTACCAAAAATATGTAGCAGAATACGTATTGGCTTAAATTGATGAATAAATTAGATTTTTTACATTTTTTTATTGGCTGTGTTTTAAAGCATAATGTAAAAAAAATATAGTTTTTTGTTTTTCAAAACTGTCGCTCTTTTTTTGTTTGTAGCGCAATAAATAAAAAACACAGACGTGATCAAATACCACCAAAAAAAATCTCTATTTGTGGTAAAAAAAAAAGAACATACATTGTATTTGGGTACAGCGTCGCATGTCCTCACAATTGTCAGTTAAAGTAACACAGTTCAGTATTGCAAAAAATGGCCTGGTCATTAAGGGGGTAAAACCTTCCCGGGCTGAAGTGGTTAAAATAAGCAAAAAAAAAAAACATTTATGGCAGCTTTTGTCCCAATGCTCACGTCATCTCCAATGCTGTCCCCCAAAGACTTAGGGGTCTGTATGTATAAAACATTTGTTATTCAGAAACATCTTGACACAGTAAGGATAAAAATTGCCGTACTTCCTCTATTATGTGTGGTTTGTATATTGTCATCAGCATTTAGTGTCCATAGTTTGTTTTGGTTTATTGACAGAAATTTCTCTGGGGGAAAAAAATGCATTATGGCCACTAGGTGGCACTGATAATATAGGAACTACACATATTAGAGAAAATACAGCAATTTTCACCCTGATTGTATAGAAGTTTTTTAGCTGACATTTTATTTAAAAAAAAGCAATTTTTAAAATAATTTTTCCCTGTTTTGTTTTGTGTTTGGGTGACAGCATAGCATCCATTTAAACATACAAACAAAAGTAAAGAGAGTGCACATCCGCCCTAGTGTAATATGGTTTTAATAGAAAGATATTAAAAAGACTTCAAGCAATGCACTTACATTTGTTACAGATGTTCAGCAGCATGTAAAGTGATATCTGGCGTCCTCCTCATTCACTACTGCAAGATCCCGATAGGGGAGAGAACCGTGACCTTTTGGGATGGCCGCATGGATCCTGACAGGTCATCCAATGCCAAGACAAAGCTGAAAATCAGACACAGCGTCTGGTGCCCGCTGTGCATGAGCACAATGCAGCCGGCGCCACTCTACGGTCGTACAAGGGTTTCTGCTGAGTGCATTGGTTGAAGTGTTTTTATTATCTTTTTATTAAAGCCGTATTACACTAGGGCCAATGTGCACTCTTTTCTTTTGTTTTTGTTTTTTTCTAGAAATGTTTCTGCCACCCAGTGGAATGTTCTGAGAGCTGCAACACCCTGTAGGCTTAAGATTCATCATTATTTATCTTTCTAGCACTACAACCACCAGCCAGCCATAGGAACGGTCACTTTATCTATGCACCAGCTAGATTATTTTTTCGGAAACTCCTTTAAACATGGCGGGGGCGGGGGGGGGGGCATGTCCACTCTCTCTAACTCCACTACAGCTTTAACAGAGGGTCTTGCTGTGAGTTGCTGTCAATCAAAACAGTATGCTGGGGGGGGGGCGTGTCTTCTCTTGCCATCTTCACTGCTTTTTTAGCAGTGAGGAGACCTGTCAACCAAAACAGCAGGGTGGACCAGAGGGTGCGGTTGCTAAACTAAATACAGAATTTATAGGTTTGCCATGCGTTGGTACGGCATCCTTCATCTCCAAATCGAAGGGAAGAAGATGCAGACCACGCAGCATGGATCTACCTCTGGGCTTGGTGTGGTCAGACATAAATTGCAGGAGAACTGACAGGATCACCAGGTACATATAACACAATGAAGAATGAATTTAAGAGTTCAAGAGCAATAATTTAAAGCGACGCTCCACCCAAAAGTGGGACTTCCGCTTTAAGGCCTCCTGACCCTCTGACATGCCACATTTGGCATGTCACTCTTTTTTTGGGGGGGGAGTGGGTACCTAGACTTGTTAGGTACCCTCTACCACTTCCACTCGGGCTGCCTAGGCGGCTTGAGCAGAAGTTCTCCTCTGCCCCTCCTTCCCTGCAATCTTCTGGGATGCATCACAGGTCCTAGAAGATTGCCCTCCACTCAGGATGCGCAGCGAGACTCGCACATACACAGTGCACACTCGGCTGTGAAGCCGCACGCTGTCACAGCCCACACTAGAGATGCCAGCGCCACGGGGAGAAGAGGGAGAGAACTCGCTGGACCGTGGGACAGGTAAGTGTGTGTATATTAAAAGTCAGCAGCCACACTTTTTGTAGCTGCTGACTTTTAATAAACATCAAAATGGATGGAACTCCCCTTTAACCACTTGCCCACTGGGCACTTAAACCCCCTTCCTAACCAGACCAATTTTCAGCTTTCAGTGCTCTCACATTTTGAATGACAATTACTCAGTCATGCAACACTGTCCCCATATGAAATTTTCATCCTTTTTTTCACACAAACAGAGCTTTCTTTTGGTGGTATTTAATCATAATTGGGTTTTTTATTTTTTGCGCTATAAATGAAAAAAGACCGAAAATTTTGTAAAAAAAATGCATTTTTCTTCGTTTTGGTTTTAAATTTTGCAAATTTAGTCATTTTTCTTCATAAATTTTGACTAAAATTTATACTGCTACATATCTTTAGTAAAAATAACCCAAATAAGTATACATTTTTTGGTCTTTGTGAAGGTTATAGAGTCTACAAGCTAAGGTGCCAATCATTGAAAATCGATCTCATTTCTTGAGACCCTAACAAGTCAGGAAAGTACAAATACCCCCCAAATGACCCCTTTTTGGAAAGTAGACATTCCAAGGTATTTAGTAAGAGGCATGGTGAGTTTTTTGAAGTTGTAATTTTTTCCCACAATTCTTAGCAAAATGAAGATTTTTAAAAAAAATAAAAATATTTTTCACAAAATGGTCATATTACGAAGTTATTTCTCACACACTGTACAGGCATACTTGCAACTACACCCCAAAATACATTCTGCTACTCCTCCTGAGTATGGCGATACCACATGTGTGACACTTTTCTACAGCCTGACCACATACAGAGGCCCAACATCCAAGGAGCACCGTCAGGCGTTCTAGAAGCAAAAATTACACATATAATTTTCTGACGACCTATCACACTTTTGAAAGTCCTGGAGCACCAGGACAATGGAAACCCCCATAAAATGACCCCATTTTGGAAAGAAAACACCCCAACACATAATCTAGGAGGCATAATGAGTCTTTTGAACGTGTCATTTTTTTCCACAGGTTTTTGGAAAATGTGGAAAGAAAACACAAACACATTTTTTTTACACAAAGTTGTCAATTTATAAGACATTTCTTACACATAGCATGCACATAGCAAAAATGACACCCCAAAATACATTCTGCTACTCCTCCTGAGTATGGCGATACCACATGTGTGACACTTTTCCACAGCCTGGCCACATACAGAGGCCCAACATGCAGGGAGCACCGTCATTTCCTAACTTCCCATTACAATTTTGTGAGGCACTGTAGGGCACTGATAAGCATTGTAGTGGCACTGATGTGGCATGGATGTGGCCCGGATGAGCACTGACGTGGCATGGATGTGGCACTGATGAGCACTGATGTGGCATGGATGCGGCACTGATGAGCACTGACGTGGCATGGATGTGGCACTGATGTGGCACGGATGAGCACTGACGTGGCATGGATGTGGCACTGATGAGCACTGACGTGGGATGGATGTGGCACTGATGAGCACTGATGTGGCATGGATTAGCCCTGACGTGGCATTGATGTGGCACGGATGAGCACTGACGTGGCATGAATGAGGCACAGATGAGCACCCTGACGTGGCATGGATGTGACACAGATGAGCAGTGACATGGCATGAATGTGGCATTGATGTGGCACGGATGAGCACTGACATAGCATGGATGTGGCACGGATGAGCACTGACGTGGCATTGATGTGGCACGGATGAGCACTGACGTGGCATGGATGAGCACTGACGTGGCATGGATGTGGCATGGATGAGCACTGACATGGCATTGATGTGGCACGAATGAGCACTGACGTGGCATGGATGAGCACTGACGTGGCATTGATGTGGCATGGATGACCACTGACGTGGCATGGATGTGGCATGTATGAGCACTGACGTGGCATTGATGTGGCACAGATGACCACTGACGTGGCACGGATGAGCACTGAAGTGGCATGGGTGTGGCATGGATGAGCACTGAGGTGGCATGGATGAGCACTGACGTGGCATTGATGTGGCACTGACGTGGCATGGATGTGGCACGGATGAGCACTGACGTGGCATTGATGTGGCACGGATGAGCACTGATGTGGCATGGATGAGCACTGACGTGACACGGATGAGCACTGAAGTGGCATGGATGTGGCACGGATTAGCACTGACGTGGCATGGATGTGGCACAGATAAGCACTGACGTGGCACGGATGTGTACTGATGTGGCATGGATGAGCACTGACATGGCATGGATGAGCACTGACGTGGCATTGATGTGGCAGGGATGACCACTGACGTGGCACGGATGAGCACTGAAGTGGCATGGATGTGGCACGGATGAGCACTGAGGTGGCATGGATGTGGCACGGATGAGCACTGACATGGCATGGATGAGCACAGATGTGGGATGGATGAGCATGGATGTGGCATGGATGAGCACTGAGGTGGCATGGATGGGCACAGACGTGTGATGAATGAGCACTGAGACAGCATGGGCAGGCACAGATGAGGCATGGATGAGCACGGATGAGCATGGATGTGGCATGGATGAGCATGGATGTGGCATGGATGAGCACTGAGGTGGCATGGGTGGGCATGGATGAGGCACGGATGATGCATGGATGAGGCACGGATGATGCATGGATGAGGCACGGATGATGGATGGATGAGGCACAGATGATGGATGGATGAGGCATGGATGGGGCACAAATGAGGCACTGATGGGGCACAAATGAGGCACTGATGGGGCACGAATGAGGCACTGATGGGGCACTAATTGGGCACAATGAAGCAGAGGAGGCGTGCAGCTGCAGTTTCTCTCCTCTCCTCGCACGCTGTACCGATTGCTGTGTACAGCGTCCGAGGAGAGGAGAGAAATGAACCGGACATGCGCCGGTTTGTTGTGACGTGATGGCTCCGTCATTGGACGGAGTGATCACGTGGTAAAGGACCGCTCTCATTGGCCCTTTACCACGATCCGTGTTGCGTCGGGTCCCCGGGACCCGGCGAGCACGGACACTTCCGTGTGCGCGCCCCAGGGGGCGCGGCGGGAGCGCGGTTCTGGGAGGACATCCATGTACGCCCTCCCAGAACTAGACACCACTTTGCGGCCGTGCTTTCACAATAGGCCGGTCGGAAAGTGGTTAATAGTTAGAAAAGTAACAGGCTAGATTTGGCCCAAGCACAATTACATAACAGACTCTATGAGAGATCTTTTTTTTTTTTTTTTTTTTTGGGGGGGGGGGGTAACCTACGCTTTAACACCCCTATATGCTGCTGTCTTTCAGGTTACATGACACACATCATCATTAACCAGTTCTGGACCGGAAGGATTTGCCTCCTTATTGGCCAGGCCATTTTTTGCGATTCGGCACTGCGTTACTTTACGAGACGATTGAGTGGCCGTGCGACACTATACCAAAATAAAATTGATGTCCTTTTTTATAGAGCTTTCTTTTGCTGGTATTTGATCACCTGTGCGATTTTTTTATTTTTTGTGTTATAAACAAAAAAGAGCGACAATTTAAAAAAAAAAAAAAAACAATATTTTACACATTCTACTATATAACATTCCCAAAAAAAACAAAATTTAAAAATCTAATTTTTTCATCCTTTTAGGCCAATTTGTATTCTGCTACATATTTTTGGTTAAAAAAAATCACATTAAGCGTATTTTGATTGGTTTGAGCAAAAATGATCACATTTACAAACTAGGGGAAAGATTTATGTCATTTTTATTTATTTTTTTACGAGTAATGGTGGCGATCAGCGATTTTTAGCGGGACTACGACATTGTGGCAGACAGATCAGACCCCTAACTGATCTTTTTTGACAGCCACTTTTTGGGGGGGACCAGTGATAAGTGCTAAAAAAATGCACTGTTACTGTAATAATGACACTGGCAGGGAAGGGGTTAACCTAGTGGGTGATCAAAGGGTTAAATGTGAGCCTAGGGAAGTGTTTTCTAACTGTATGGGGGAGGGACTTGTGAAAGGAGCATAGAAACCTGTGATCCTATATAGAAGGATTACATGGGCTCTATGACCATTTCACAGAGAAGAACGGTCAGCTGTGTTTACAACAGCTGACCGTCCTTCTCTCTCAGCGGGGAGCGATCGCGGGTACCCGACTGCAATCACGGCCGCAGGCCCCTTGCATTGGCGTCCCCACTGCCTAGTGGAGGTGGGACCGCGCCGCTGCCGGCGCATGCTCGCCCCCTAGCACCACGCGCGGGACCGATGTAGTACTACGTCGGTTCGCGCAGCCGAGCCAGCCTGCTGCAGTAAAACTGCGGCGGGCGGGTGGGCGGTCGGCAAGTGGTTAAAGTGTTACTAAACCCACAACAGTAAAATCAGTCTGTATATGCAGTAGTATATGCCTGTTATACTCACTGTAGAACTTAAGGGGTTAATCCTCTACATTGTGTAAAAAGGCTGTTTGATCCTATCGTCTCTGATCCTCCCCTTCTTCCACAGTCCCCAATATATTTCCTGATAACACAGAGTCGGAAGACAGGCTGCACATGCTCAGTTTGGTGTGTATTGCTATAAAGTTTTTTTCTTTTCTTCGGCAGGTACATGTGATCAGGACAGGGCCAGATAGAGGGTTGGGGGTCCTGCATCCTGATAGGACAGTCAGGGTAGAATGAAAACTCCTCCTACAAGCTTTAAACAGACACTGATAGAAGTCACAAGACTGCTATATACTGCTGATGAAAAAAAGGTATTTAGCAGGTTGTATTTACTAAAGTAATTACATTTCCATGTTCTGTGTACTGTGGGGGACCAGATATCGTGAATGCAGGCTCCTAACACTTTAAATTCACTTGCTATGAGACAAGGCTGTAAAGGACACACCCTCTGGGGGTAAGTCATCACACCGACCTGGGCTCACAGTATGGCTGTACAGAACGGCAATCCAACATCATTACCTGTGTGCTGTTCTGTACAGGGGAAAGAATCGTCCCCTGCTGGAGAAAAAATAGGAGGAAAGGAACCCCATCTGTCAATGACTAAAGAGGAGACAGCTGAAAAATATGTACTGTATATATACAAATCAATTTATAAAAAATGTGGGGAGAGGAAACCCTGTGCCCAACCCAGAGTAGAGCACCCCGCCATACGTTGTATTAAAATAAGCTCAATTTTCACTGTAGCACTTTCCCCTGAAGAAGCCGCTTGATGTATCCGGTCATCTATGCAAAGGCACTGGAAAATGACACCAAACCATTGGACCGTAAGTAGATTATAATGTCCCAGATGAAGGAACACCTTATTTCATCTTTGAATGTAACCCTGTGGTTAAACCTAGGGTTCCGAGAACTGTCAGAGATCCCAGAGAATCTTTGGGAAAATTATTTCGCAAAGATTTAAATCCACTATTTTCATACCAAAATTCTAACTAAATTTGTGACACTGGACCCTATAACATGGGAATAAGTACTAAAGAAATGTCAAAACGTGGAATTTCCTGGTTCTATAATCCATTCCAATACCCGGATCTAAAACAAAAAACCCTAGTCTTTCTTTGTTGGGAGACAGAATTAAATGAATCCTTCTCCATTCAAAATTGGACGTTTGCGATTAGCCAAAATTTTTTGCGCCACCAGATGCACGGATCATTGGCATAATTTTCTAAAGATTCTGCATAGAGGTTATTTTACGCCATATAAATTAAATCAAAAATCTATCCAGATTGCTCATCCCTTAATGAACCTTAATATCTCTAGATTCCTACATCAATTTAGGACTGTTGTGTCACATGTATTGATAGCCTCCAGACTGGTAATCACAAAAAAATGGAAGAACAACTATGCACTTGAGGTATCAGAAGTTATCCATAAGGTAAACCTCCATTGCCTATATGAAAGAGCAGTAGCTTGCAATCACAACTCTTTGCGCTCCTTTCACAAAAAATGGTCTATCTGGATCCATACGTTTCTAAAAGATAAGGGGCTCTAGGAGCTCCTGCTAACCCCCAACTGTTACTTTGTACAATCAGATGACCCACTATTCTGGACGAAAGTCCATATAGTCCCATGGCTGACGGATTCGAATGTATAAAGTTTACCATCTCCTATCCCTCCTGTCTACCCTTATTTTGTCTTTCTTTTGGTTGTTTGGTTACATTACGGGTTATTGTCTTGTAGGAGATACTATTGATAACATACTAAGTGCTGCTGACAGATAATGTAGACGCATGCATATAATATAATTATTGTATCGCTATGTATATTAGATGACTGTGTTATCTGGTTACCTGTTAAGCGGTGTCTGTCAATCATTTACAGCACTTATGTGGTTACCGCCATATTTTATGCAATATATGTAACCGATTCTGTTCAATATTTACTTTGTAATAATTTCATAATAAAAAATATTGAAATATAAATTAAAAACTTTGTGTAAAAAAAAAAAAAAAGTTTTCATTTTTTTCCCACATTTTCCAAAAACTTGTGGAAATAAATGACCCCTTCAAAAGACTCATAATGCCTCATAGAATATAGCTTGATGTGTTTGCTTTTCAAAATGGGGTCTTTTTGGGGCGTTTCCATTGTCTTGGTGCTCTTGGGCCTTCAAAAGTGTGATAGGTAGTCAGAAAATTATGTGTGTAATTTATGCTCCTAGAATGCCTGAAGGTGCTACTTGGATGTTGAGTCTCTTTATGTGGCCAGGCTGTGTAAAACGCTCACACATGTGGTATTGCCATACTAATACGCATTCAAAGTGTGAGAGTGCTGAAAGCTGACAATTGGTCTGGAAGGGGGTGAAAGTCTCCTGTATTAAAGTGGTTAACATTGGCGTCTATGGGAAAGATTGGTCAGCTTGGCATGGCACTGCGCACGAACTTTAAGTGACAGGGACTCAAAACTTGGGAAACACAGCGAGGGGACCCAGGACTACAGTATATCCATACATTTAAAAAAGTGGAGTATGCCTGTACACTACACTGACTGCACTAAACTTACTCAACTCACCGTGACTAACTACCTGCCTACTCTCTATTATAACACACTATACACAGCTGTCGTATAAGCAGCAGCCTTATATAATGTGGGGCGTGGACTAAGCACCTGAACCATGATTGGCTAAAGGCACCCTTCCTTTGGCCAATCGTGGCTTTGACAGGACATTATGCTGCGATTGGCCAAAGCATACAGTTTAGGTGCATGCTTTGGCCAATCATCAGCAATCAAAGCACAGTGTATTATGGGGCGCTCATCAGCGGGCAAACTTCCGGCCAAGCGGCCCATTTGTTCATGTGTTTGGTGAACACACAGACAGCTGATGTTCGAGTTGAACTTACGCTCTACTTGAACACAGAGCCCATCCCTAGTCTCCAGTATAGCTTCACTTCTTTATATGGTCGAGGGATCACCTTCCATTTCATTCTGGATGGATAACTGTAAAATTAAAATCCTTAGATTTAGGAAGTACAGTATATATAGATTTATTGCATACTAATACAATGCACACATGCACAAAGTTTTTGTACAGCTCTGCATCACTGTATTTGTGGACGTTCTATGTGCTGCTGGCAGTAATAGACAGCTTCATCCTCTGTTTCAACGTTTTCCATTTTAAGAAAGAGGACATCAGGTCCAGATACAGTGCTACTGAATTGGTCTGGAATCCTGGTATTTTGGCGATAGGCATGATATATATTTGGAGATGGAGATTGTCCCAGTTTCTGATGACCCCAGGGCAAGGCTTTGAACTTTGGATTTGCATCATCTACAGCTGTTCTGGCTCTACAGATGATGGTGACGGTCTCTTCTCTTGATCCAGAGATGACATTTGGAGTCTGAGTCATTGTAATCTGTCTAAGGGAGCCTAAAAAATAAATCATAAAATCATTATATTATTTGCTTTACTTGACACATTATGAATACATACTTAACGGAGGTACAGTACATACTTCTATTACTGAGTCAGTTCAAGTTTAATATCATTTCACATTACCTCCTATGTAAAGACAGAACATACAGAGCAGATACAAAGGAAGCATTTTGAGATTTTTGGATTGCCACACGCAGATTGTTGGCTTTTAAGATTGTAGCACAATTCCCAGCATAGGTGCTGGCTATGGGTCCCCCTGGGTCACAGGGTGCAACAAAAGTACCTTTGAACATGTTTCTCCAAGTGTGAGCACTGAGACAAGAGCCAGTCCAGTAACTTTGGGTTTTTTGGTTTATTTAGGAACTTGGATGGGAGAAGGGATGAGTGGGATACTGCTGCAACTGAACTATACACAACTTTACGGGAACTCTGGATAAATGCTGCTTGACGCTGGTTAGTGCTGGCTTGATGCTGGTTAATGCTGGCCGGATGCCAGTTAACGCTGACTTGATGCTGCAACGTCCCTTTTTTACTGGGGAAGTCCCTTTTTAGCTCCCTGAGGTACTCTCGCCTGAGGTAGCTACTTGTACACCTTTGCTGCACTGTCGGACACTTCAGGGCCCACACTGGTGCCCCCTTTTACTTCCTTATCTTCAGGGCTTTGAACACTTGGCACCCCCTTTTCACTGCCAATACTACTGGTTAGCTGGCTCCTGCATCCCCTTGACCTTCTGGAGTGGTCCCCTTTCCTAGGCAGACCCCTGGGCAGATCTTGAGTACTCACAATACTGTTTTTCCTGAAGACTTCTGCCCAGCAGCTCGGTCAGCAACACTCTGGATCCCTCTCTGCAGCACAGCTCAACCTCCAGTCCCTGTAGGCCGGCTGCCTGGACCACCTTCACTCTCTGACAGGAGGAGAGACAGCCGTCACTCGGCATGACAACCTGGGACTGATACTCCCACCAAAAGACACCGCGTCACATGCTCCCCACAGATTTATGTGCAATCCCAGGGTGCAGTGCAGTAAAACATGTGACAGCTAGCTAACAATTCAGGCCCCCCTGATAAGCAGACAGGGCCACATATGCATTTTCCTAGCACAGATTTTTTTCTTGTTTTATCTCCAGTCATGAAGACTGTTTATGTAAAGCATAATAATATGCAAATAATGGGACTTCCTTTGGTAATGTAAAGAGAGGGACCATGGTACAGAGCTGGTAGGAATTTTACTGTATGTAATAAAGCGATACACAATGTATACAATGATCGAGCACCTGTTTAAAAACATTCAGTACAATACTTTTTAGAAAAATTAAACAAATCAAATATTTCATCAAAAATAAATGAAGCATTCATGTGACATTTCTCCATGGTATTCACTGGGCTTCTGTCTACTCCTTCACACTCTATAAAGTAATTGACCACCTATTATAGTCATTTTGTACTTTGTAGACAGAGAACTGACCAAACTAATGGTGGTCATACACATTTCAGTTTTATTATCCGATCAATGTGTGATTCATTATCAACAATGAAATAGCCATGACTTCCCTTTAGACTACATTCACACTGCTCCTTTTTTTTTTTTTTCCATAAAAGATTTTTATTAAGAATAAGGTAATACAATGCAAAACATAGAACATCAACACGTTGCAAGGAATTTACATGATGCAAATTTCAAAGTAACACTCTTTTGCAGAAGTGCAAAAACACGTAAAATACATTATCTTTGAACTTCCAGGAGAGAGCGGTGTAAAATAGGGGGGTGTGGGGGGGGGGGGTAAGGATGGGAAGGGTTAGCAGAGTATCTAAATATTAGGTCACCAAAATATGAATTAATTGCTGGTGCGTGTGTGCGTGGGAAAAGGGTTTAGAACAATGGCGTATGGCGCCTTTGGGTGGGTGTGTGTACTCGAGACTGGAATTAGGCTTCTGTGAGGAGTATCAAATAAGACTTAATGAGTATAACAGTGCGTACAATTCTATAGCTGCATGCTACAAGTCTGGTCAAATTAGGGTAAAGTTAGGACCAAATAGGTAGATAAGGGAAGATTATCTTTTAGAGAAATCATGGAATTATCGAAATAGCTAGACTAGAAGGATTGGAATCTCCCCACACCAACCCTGGGTTAGGGGGGGATGATTCCACATCCCGATAAGTAAGGCAGGTTGTTTTGTGAACAGACATTTATGATATATGAAGGATATCAATGAAGCATAATGGCTTTCTATTCCGTGATTTGAGTATTGCTTGGCTGAAGTGTAACGGGAAATAGATTTGACGATTGGAAGTGGGTCCAGCAGGCCCATGTATCATAAAATTTTGATAGTGTATCGCGAGCTATATGAATAAGTTCCTTCATCTCAGCTATTTTTATTTTTTTTAAACCATGAGGAAACGTGACAGGAACCCCAATGTAAGGGGATGCAGAGTTTTGCTGCGTTGATCATTTGGATTGAAAGGAATTTGCAGTATGTGTTGATTGGTATATTGGAGTGATGAAGCAGTAGACGAGCCGGAGTGTAGTCCATAGGTTGTGAGGTTACAGGCGGTCCCCGGGTTACGAACACAATAGGGACTGTAGGTTTGTTCTTAAGTCAAATTTGTTTGTAAGTCGGAACATGTACTTTTTTAAGTGTAACTCCAGCCCAAATAATTCATAAGGATACAGACAGCAGTAGAAACCTCATTGTGGCTCTAACCCCACACCATACAGTACTGTACTAGCCAAAACTAAAAGGCTAAAAGAGACCCAGAAGGATAGTTACATTCAACATAGCTGGAAGTACAAGTACAATACAGTGGTCCTGCTCCCAATACAGAGTAATGTAATCTCACCAGTTTCCAGACAGTTCCACCAGCTTCTGCCTGTGCAGTGGGATGCTTCTGGGCAGTGTGGGGCAATCAGTACATGTAGTACATGCAGCGTGCATTGTGGCCGGCACTAAGATGGATGCTATCCAGCACAGGAGCGAGAAGAAGCCGGAAGAAGCCAGCAGTGACGTCACGTGGGCGCCGCCACCGTTCGTAAGTAGGAGTCGTTCGTCACGCCCCCGTTCGTAAGTAGGAGTCGTTCATCACGGGGCCCCGTTCGTAAGTAGGAGTCGTTCGCAACTCGGATGTTCGTAAGTCGGGGACTGCCTGTACTTGGGTTATAGTCTGATGGACCTGATTTAAGAATGTTTGTATGAGTGGACAGGACCACCAAATGTGTAGCATCGAACCTGGTTCTTGAACACATCGCCAGCATTTATCAGACGTAGTAGGTTTGTATATGTGAAGAGTCGTTGGTGTTCTGTACCACCTCGTTAAAACATTATAGTTGTTTTCTTTAATAATATTAACGTTAATTGACCCTTTATGAGCTATTGTGAATATGTGATCCCAGTCCTTCTCTGATAGGTCTAGTTGTAGATCACGTTCCCAAGTATAGCAAGCTCTCCTGGATTTTGATGAGGATTTTTCGAAAAAACATTTCATGAATTTTAGCTATTACATGTCTCTGAGGTGAAGTTTGGGAGCAGAGAGACTCGAAAGAGGAGAGTGGCCGGGAGATTTGATTGTTGCGGTTGATGTTTTTGATGAATTGTGTGATTTGCTGATATAGCCATACTGGGAATGTATTATTTTTGGTAAGAGTGGCAAAATTGGTGAGGTACGTTTTGCCGTTTGAGAACAAATATTGTATTTGCAGGTGTGGGTGTGGCCAAAAGCTACATAACTTAAGTGTATTTAGGCCAGGAGTGAAGGTCGGGTTGTCGTGAATGGTGGTAAGGGGACCCGGGTTGGAGGATAATTTAAATTTCCTACAAACAGTTTTAAAACAAGACAATGTCGGGGCAATTATCGGGTGCTCCAGGGATTGAGGTATGTGGCGAGGGAGGATCCAAGGGGTAGTCTCAAGCGGCAGGGGACTGAAAGAAGCTTCCAGCACCACCCACTCTTTGATGTTAGAATGGACGTTCCAGTCTACAATTCTTGCTAAATGACATACCCAATAATAGTGCTGTAGGTTGGGGAATCCAATTCCTCCTTTTTGTTTGGGTCTAGATAGCTGGTAAAAAACTAACTCTAGCTTTCTTTTGATGCCAGAGAAACTTAAGGCACATAGATTGTGAAGAATGATGGGGGAAGTGCAACGGGGAAAGCTTGAAGGATGTAAAGGAGTCTCAGAAGGATGTTCATTTTTATTAAAGCTGCCCTCCCGAACCGGGAGAAGAAAGAAGTATTCCATTTGAGAAGGTCTTCCACAATGATTTTCGTTATTGTCAGGAAGTTTTTTTCAAAAAGGTCAGCTAAATTAACGGGGAGGTATATACTTAAGTATTTAATCGCGTTTGATTCCTATTTGAATGGGAAGTTTGATTTGCATTGTTGGACTATTGTAGCTGGGAGAGAAACATTTAATGCCTGGGATTTGATAAAGTTTATCTTAAGGTTGGATAATTTCTGGAACAAATCGAAGTCTGCAAGTAGGTTAGGAATGGAGATGTGGTGTTCTTGAAGAAAAAGAAGGATATCATCTGCAAATGCGGCAAGTTTGAATATGTGTTTCTCAATAGTTATGCCTTTAACGTTTAGGTTGGCTCTTAGGCACCTCAATAGAGGTTCCAATGTGAGCACGAACAGGATTGGGGAGAGAGGGCAGCCCTGTCTCGTGTCGTTACCTATGGAGAAGGCGCCGAACAGGTAGCCATTGACTCGGATTTTAGCACTTGGGGTGGAAAATAGGGACATAATAAAGGAAAGCATCCTTTTTTGTAGACCCAAGTGTTGGAGAACAGCTGATAGGTAGTTTTTATCGTGTCTTTGCTGCATTTCTGGTGTATTTTGTGCCTGTGAAAAAAGGATATGAGACTCAAAAACCGCACCAAAATAGCAATCACAGGTGTATTTTTTACATAGTTGTGATGCGTTTTTCATTCATTTCAATGGGGAGGTGCATTTTTAGTGCATTTTTTTTAACCATTCCAAACATGTACCAAAAAACATAGCAAGCAGGACTTTGGAAATGCAATAGACCTGAAACTGACCAGTGTGAAGAGTTCAATAAGATTTAATAGTCATGCATTTTTCTTCCCTGTTTTCTTCCAGAAGAAAAGCTGTTCAGTTTGTAAGCAGCCTTAGATCAGAAGCGATCAAGCTTAGTCAATCGCTTGGGGAGCAAAATTCGTACGAAAATGCTCAGAACATTTGTTTGTCGTATGAAAGATTTTTTTTTTTCCTTTTAACATTTGATTTTGGAATGAATGAACTTTATTGAACAAAAACCACATACTGTACACTGTTACCATTCAAAAACATTTTTCAAACTGCTTCTTCAAATTTTCTTGTCACTGTGGTCAAAAACGAACATTGATTTGACCCCACTAATTATTAGAAAAAACTAACAAACTTTTTTAGAACCTGCTTTTCTCTTTAATTTTCATTTGCAACTTTACCCATCTATGGCCTCCTTTTCTTCAAGAAAGAAAAAATGAAAACCTTGAAACAAAAGAACATTTTTGGTAAGCTGCAATTGATTACTTTTTTTTTTATTTTTTTTTTGGGGGGGGGGGGGGGGTTGGTTAGACATGCTTTAACCACTTTACCACTAGAGGATTTTGCTGTCTTACGTCTGGGCCACGTTTTGCGATTCGGCGCTGTGCGACTTTAACGGACAATTGCGCGGTCGTGCGACACTGTACCCAAACAAAATTTACGTCCTTTTTTTCCCACAAACAGAGCTTTCTTTTGGTGGTATTTGATCACCTGTGCGATTTTTACTTTTTGCGCTATAAACAAAAAAAGAGCGTAAATTTTGAAAAAATAACAATATTTTTAACATTTTTTATATGAAATTCCCCCCAAAAAAATGTAAAAATCTAAATTTTTTTAAATTTTTGGCCAATTTGTTTTCTGCTACCTATGTTTGGTAAAAAAAAATCACAATAAGTGTATTTTGATTGGTTTGCGCAAAAGTTATTGCGTTTACTAACTAAGGGAAAGATTTTTGTCATTTTTGGTGTTTTTTTTTTAACGAGTAATGGCGGCGATCTGCATTTTTTTTTGCGGGACTGCGACATTGCGGTGGACAGATCGGACCCTTGACTGACATTTTTGACACTTTTGGGGGTACCAGTGACATTACTGCAGTAATCAGTGCTATATATATGCACTGTTACTGTAAAAATGACACTGGCAGGGAAGGGGTTAATTTTATTGGAGAGGGAGGGGTTAACGTATGCCTGGTGCTTACTGAGGTGTGTGGGGGGAGGTGACTGAGTGAGTCAGGGACAGATCGGATGTTCAGCTATGCTAAACACTGCGATCTGTCACTCCCTGTCACTTAGGAGATCCGCCCGCTCTGTTTACACAGGCGGGCGGATCTCCAAACTAGATTCCCCGACGATCGGGGAAGGGCAGCGGCGATCGCCGCCGCTCCTCCCCTGGCCTGACTCCCGCTGTGATTGAAAACAACGGGAGCGCGCCTCCGGCGGCGCGCGAGCGCCGCCTACAGGGGGAGGAGTCTAGCGACGTAGTACTACGTCGCTAGACGATAACGAGCCACGTTGCTGCAGTAGCAGCAACGTGAGCAGACGTTATGTGGTTAAAGACTATTGTAAAAAAAAAAAAAGGAAAAGTGGAAGTGAAAGTGAAAAAAAAGCCATAGTGTGCTGAGGGTATCACAGTGTCCATATCCAGATATGCCTGCTGCAGCCACAGCCATCAATCCCGGTATATGCTTTAGCACATGTACATTTCAATGCTTAGCTAACTAGTTTTTATTATTAGTTCATATTGAAAATATGAAAATCCAACCTTTCTTATTCCTGATTTGTGCCTGCTGTATCATGTACTCATATGAGAAAGTACCCTATTCCCTTTGTATTGCTTCCTTTGTGTGAAATCCCTGGTGATCCTGTCAGTTCCTCTGCTGTCCTATTAAAAACTGACCACACTAAGCAGGAGAGCACAGTATAGTCAGTTCTCTGGTTGTGTTGGCAACTCAATCTGCTCTCCTTCAATGATCATACTTGTCCTGACACCCCCCGCCCAGCCATTTACTGGGAAAATGAGTGTACTGCTGTTTCTCCTCCCCCGGCTCTTTTTGCAAAATGAATGTGATCACTTATAAAAAAATAAAAAATGCGTTTATAATTTTTTATATGTATACACACATGTATTGCCTTTTATTTCTATGTTAAACTGCATGTGTTGTTTTACAAGGTAAAGGCTTACAGTACATATACTTTAAGGTAAAATGTTGACATGTATTCCTTAGAGCACTTTATCAAAATAGATTTCATTTTTTAGACATTCAATATGCAGGACAAACTAGGACTGCACTGAAGACATAGAATATCAGTACACATTTTGCTAGATAATTTCATGGATTGTGTTGGCTTCATGCAAACACTTAAGTAGAACTATAGGTAAAACCTTTTTTTTTTCATTTTGGTTAGAGTAAGGGATGGTTATAACCCCTGTTAGATTTTTTTTTTTTCCTATATGTTTCCCATTGGGGAGATTTCCCTTTACTTCCTGTCCCATAGCCAAACAAGAAGTTAGTGGAAATCCCTGCAAATTAAGGAAATTCCTTGGGTAACCCCAGCTCACCAGAACTAGTGTCCCCATTGGAAGATTTCCCCTCTATTACTTTTCTGGGGACAACTTAAAATTTGGTATTTTGATTTACTTTCAATAATAATGATAAACAGGACAAATCGAGAGAGGGAATTTCCCTTTCAGGGGCACAGACAGCAATAAAAACCTAATAGGTGTTCTAATCCTTCCCACTCTTTCCAAAACATCCAAAAAAGTTTTGCCTTTAGCTATAATTTAAGCCTGCACGTGTGAGTCACTGATTTGTAAACAGTAATGGATCAGAAGTCTCTATATCAACCGCTGCATAGTTGTGCTGGTTATTAACTCACCAAAGATCAAAGCATAAAGGTTCCATAGTTGGCACTTTTCATTCTAATTTGCAGTGCTAACTAACCATGTTTCTGCAATGTTCAACTTGCTGTTAAAGTCGCATGACCTGGTACTTTTATCCACGAGGAATAGTGTATTATGAATTGGGGATGTTTCGTTGTTACAATATCTCACAAAAGTGAGTACACAACTCACATTTTTGTAAATATTTTATTATATTTTTTCATGTGACAACACTGAAGAAATGAAACTTTGCTACAATGTAAAGTAGTGAGTGTACAGCTTGTATAACAGTGTAAATTTACTGTCCCCTCAAAATAACTCGACACTCAGCCATTAATGTCTAAACCACTGGCAACAAAAGTGAGTACACCCCTAAGTGGAAATGTCCAAATTGGGCCCAAGTAGCCATTTTCCCTCCCCGGTGTCATGTGACCCGTTAGTGTTACAAGGTCTTAGGTGTGAATGGGGGCAGGTGTGTAAAATTTGGTGCTATCACTCTCACCTTCTCATACTGGTCACTGGAAGTTCAACATGTCACCTCATGGCAAAGAACTCTCTGAGGATCTGAAAAAATAATTGTTGCTCTGCATAAAGATGGCCTAAGCCCTAAGAAGATTGCCAAGACCCTTAAACTGAGCGGCAGCACGTGGCCAAGACCATACAGCGGTTTAATAGGACAGGTTCCACTCAAAACAGGCCTCTCCATGGTCGACCAAAGAAGCTGAGTGCACATGCTCAGCGTCATATCCAAAGGTTGTCTTTTGGTAATAGACCTATGAGTGCTGCCAGAATTCCTGCAGAGGTTGAAGGGGTGGAGGGTCAACCTGTCAGTGCTCAAACCATACGCCGCACACTGCATAAAATTGGTCTGCATGGCTATCCTCCCAAAAGGAAGCCTCTTCTAAAGATGGTGCACAAGAAAACTCGCAAACAGTTTGCTGAAGACAAGCAGACTAAGGACATGGGTTACTGGAACCATGTCCTGTGGTCTGATGAGACCAAGATAAACTTTTTTGGTTCAGAAGGTGTCAAGTGTGTGTGGCGGCAACCAGGTGAGGAAGACAAAGACAAGTGTGTCTTGCTTACAGTCAAGCATGGTGGTGGGAGTGTCGTAGTTTTGGGCTGCATGAGTGCTGCCGGCACTGGGAGCTATAGTTCATTAGGGGAACCATGAATGCCAATATGTACTGTGAAATACTGAAGCAGAGGGGGGTCACTGGTCTATCACACCAGTTATAAAAAAATGTTTCCAGTAACTATTGTCACTGTGTGTAGCAGAGGTAACGCAGCGAAAGAGGCAAAATTTCTGCAGTACTCAAATACACTATTATGAAAGTATATTGTTATATAACACCCTGCTTCCATCTGTCATTTTGGGGGGCCACTGGTCTATCACACCAGTTATAAAAAAAATTTCCAGTAACTTTTGTCACTGTGTGTAGCAGAAGTAACGCAGCGAAAGAGGCAAAATTTCTGGCGTACCCCAGTACACTATTATGAAAGTATATTGTTTTATAACACCCCGCTTCAATTTGTCGTTTTGGGGGGCCACTGGTCTATCACACCAGTTATAAAAAAATGTTTCCAGTAACTTTTGTCACTGTGTGTAGCAGAGGTAACACAGCGAAAGAGGCAAAATGTCTGCAGTACCCAAAAAACACTATTTTGAAAGTATATTGTTAAATAACACCCCGCTTCAATCTGTTGTTTTGGGGGGGCACTGGTATATCACACCAGTTATAATACTTTTTTTTCCAGTAATGTCTGTCATTGTGTATAGCAGAGGGAACGCAGCAAAACAGAAAAAAAAATTCTGCAGTACCCAAATACGCTATTATGAAAGTATATATAACACCCCGTTTCAATCTGTTGTTTTTGGGGGGCGACTGCCTATCACACCAGTTATAATACTTTTCTAATTTCTAATTGCGTTTGTCACTCTTTGTAGTTGTATTATTGCTGCAGAACCGCTCACCAGTCACAATGCTGCACAATACAAATCCACTATAATATGCTTTCTATATTAGAAAGTATATTTTAAGTGTATTACACCCCTATATACTACACACCAAACAATAGTACACCTATACCAGTCCTTAAAAGGACTTTTGTGGACCTATTAGCAATAGCTAGCGATTTCTGTCACTGATAGTCTGTCCCTGCTCCACACAGCAACCTCTCCCTACACTGACAAAAGACAGAATGTAAAATGGCAGCCGGATCAGGTCTATTTATAAGGTAGGGGATATGTCCATGTGCTGAAATGTCTCAATTGGCTGTCCTGTACCACCTGATGGATGTGTCATGGGTCAAAGTTCTTCACAGTGTAAAAGAATATGGCGGTCGCGAATATCGCTATATGTTTGCATGTCAAGCAAACAGCGAAGGAGCAAAGTTCGCCACAAACCGACCGCTGGGCGAGCTGCAAGGCCATCTCTACTCTTAAATATTTTGGATCAGGCCAGCAGGGGCAGAGTGGTGTTGGCTGGAGATGTAGTGCTGAAGAGGCTGTCATAGGCCTTTAAAGGGATTTCACTAGTCTGGGGAAGGGTGACCTTGGCCCTGGGGCTCGGATGCTGGAGGGATCCTCTACAACACACACAGAGGACATCCTTCCTGGAGGCACGGGAGCAAGGAGAGGACAGCGGGAGCAGGTCAGCACATGTTTTTTTTTTTTTAAGGTAGGCTATTGCTTTAATTGAACAAGCTGAAATAAGATTGGTTACTAGGCACAGCTGTACCAGATTCTGAGTGCATCAGTTTTAGTGAATCTCCCCATAAGCTCCTTCTGCTGTCCAGTCAAATTCTGTGAGGAGGGAACGAGTCACATGGCGTCACCATGGCTCAGAAGCACGCATGCACAGGGGCCCCATAGCACTTGGCTTGCTATCACGGCACCCACAGGAAGAAGGGGCAGACAGTATCGGTAGGGGACTGTTTGGTGCAATACCATTGCACAGAGGAGGTAAGGATAACTTTTAATTTTTTTATTTTAATAAGGAAAAAAAAAAAAAAGCTTTACTATCACTTTAATGACCCACTAATCTACTTTTTATGAAGTAGTTTCCTACTTTGTTTTTCTGCCTCCTTGTTATGGAACAGGCAGTGCAGATTAGTTGCAGTCATGTGCACTGCTATGCACACTATAGACCCCATAGTCCCTAATCCATCTCAGGTGCAAGGTACATGAAGGCTACATTCCTACATACAGTGGAACCATGGAGAACAAATGCAGCCACCCTCCAACAGGAAGTCAGATCACAGCAGCAAAGAAAAGGAATTTGGAGTTTTAGAGGAGGCTGAGAGTAATAGTAGGGACTATTACCTTTAGTGTCACGTTAAGAATACCAGCCCACAATTGTACATGTGGCTACACTTTGCTATTGCTATTGAAGCCATTGCATGCTTATGTATTTCATTTATGCACAGATATTGCTTTCTCCAAACACAATCATTGGGTCTGCATTGGATGCGCAGCCAAAAATTAATTTAGCTTTTTTTGTTTATAAAATTGGATGTTTAAGTCCACAGTCACACCAATTCTCTTACATACATCAGCCCTTCTAGATATACGGTAATCATAAATCCAGGCTGGGCATGGTAAACACTAAACTTTTTTTTATTTTTTTTAATTTCAAAATTGGGACACAAATAAATGTAAGTTTTAAAGGCAGAGTCCACTTATGCTTTAGTCTTTGCTTTTACATTTGAAATTCCCTGCAACTAAGTCATTTGGTTAGGAGGAATACATACCTAGAGAAAAAAGCAGGAAAAGTAGGAAGAATCTCGCAGACATTTCCATTTCAGCTCCCTCCTGTGGAAATAAAAATATAGCAGAGACCTGAAATTCGGTATAACATTATTACGTAAATGACAGACCTGACATACAGCAGACATATGGGAGTAAACGACTCCTCTGCAATCTATATTAAAGAGGAAGTAAACCCTCCTCTGTAACTTGTACCTATAGGTAAGCCTATGATAAGGTTACCTATAGGTACTGTAAATATCTCCTAAACATGTACTGTTTAGGAGATATTTACCTTAAATGCAGCCAGTGACATCACTGGCGCATGTGCTCTGAAGGAACGGCTGCTGGTGCCGTTCCTTCAGAGCCCCGTGCCGTGACTGTTGGCTCCTGCGCGCATGCACGGGAGTGACGTAATCGCGGGTCCAGCCAATCAGATGGCCGGATGCCGCGAACCCGGGAGAAGGGTGACAGAACATGTCCACCCATGGGAGAAGTGAGCGGTCGGTGCTTCGGGGCTTCATTTTAAGGTAAGTATATCATAATGAGCTAGTATGCGATGCAGAACTGTTTGTCTTTCAGATGTACCTTTTGAAAAAAAAAAAAATTCTGAGGTTTACAACCTCTTAAAATGATGTATGTCATGGTCTTATAGTGAAACCTAACCCCACACACTCTTTATCTTTTGTTTTTATGCTATTCATGGTGGCCCTTCAGCAGCTGGTTATTACCTTTGAGAGAAGGGAATTGTTGCACCTCCAAATGAAGGAGGTTGTGGAAGGGGGACTGGTAGACAGAGTCATATGGACTGCGGCATGGTCCGACCATGTGATGGTGCTTATGGAGGTGTCAGCAAGAAGAGGCAGAGTGGCAGAGTCTACAAGGAACATGTCGATCCTGGAGTACGTGTTGTGGCTCGCAGAGAAGAAAGAGTAGTCTCTCTCCTCTGCGTGCTGATATCTCCAAACATCGTGTAACCCCTCAGAATGAAATAGTGTTGCTAAGGATGGAAGTTTGGACTTGGGTTTGGCTGACGAATCTAATGCGGGATCTACAACCATATTGAAGTCACCACATACTATCAATTTACCTACTGTCAATTTTGAAACTTTAGAACACAATTTTCTCAAGAAAGAAATCTGGCGGACATTGGGAGCATACACATTAACAATCGTATAAGGACATTTGTCAATAATACAGTTAATAATCAGGAAACGACCTTCCCTGTCCTCCACCACCTTGGAGAAGGAGAAGGACAGGGAGTTTCGGAAAGCTAGCATCACCCCTCTCTTCTTGGCTGTGTAGGAAGCCTGGAACATATGGGGGTAATCGGGGTGCGTGCAGCGGGGAGTATGACCAATCTGGAAGTGAGTCTCCTAATTGCCAAGATGTCGGCCTTAGCTGAGCCAGCTTCCTTCCACATTGAGTGGCGTTTTGCGGGGTGATTCAGCCCCTTGACATTCATGGAAAGGAACTTAACTGCCATGAGTGGTCAGGAGAACATGCCAGGGGAAAGTGGATGAGCCGGAGGCGTAGGGGGAAAGGGAGCCTGGGAGGGAGTGCAGAGAGCTTAGTTCGGTTGTTGAAAAGAAGAGTGAAACAGGGGCTACAAAAACAGTACCTGGTGTGTCCATCATGCTTGGCGAAAAGAGCGGCCAGTACCTGACTGTATGGCAAGGAGTCCTGGAAGTCCCGAAGCTGTGGCCCGTGGAGTAGCTAAAGGCATTCAACTGGATACATTCGTTGATACTGGAGCTGCGGAGGAAGGAGTACACTGCACATGGACAAAGAAGAGGCAAAGTCACTGGTACGGCTAGGTTGGTGGTAAGGAACTCAGTAACAAGAACAAACAAAAAAACAGACAAAAGATAAAAAGGATATGGCCCCTCGGGGCCAACTGTGTAGCTGGGGCTACAAAAACTGAGGAGGGGAGGAAGGAGCACGATGTAGAGTGCTTCCTAGAGACAGGGAGGGCCGTGCATGACCGGCTTGGTCTGGTAGTGAGTGTCACTTGTGGCGGCTGCGAGACCTCGAAGATCTGGATGCAACCTGCCATTCCGGTTGTACGCGGGGTGGCAGTGGAGGTAGAGCCTTGGAAATCGATGTGCCCGGGTCTTCGGGAACAATTCCCCATTGGCGTAGTAATCGCATACCCTGATCAATTGTGGTAATTTGTGAGGAAGAACCCTGATGGGTTATGCACAATTTAGCTGGATATTTCCACTTGTACAATATCTTGTGGTTGCGAAGCGCTTTTGTTATTGTATTGAGGTTGCAGCGTTGTTGGAGGGTGTACTGGGAGTAGTCGGGTAACACTTGGATCGTTGCTGCACGTTCCGGTAAATGGTCTTTACGTCTGAATGCGTCCAGAATCCTTTCCTTCGCTTGGAAAAAAGGGATGCGAAGCAGGACATCCCTGGGAACATCTTGTGGAAGGAAAGAGGGCTTGGGAATCCTATGGATCCTGTCAATAGTTAAGTCCGCATTGGTCAGTGCTGGGACAGCCTGCTGGAAAAGGTCGCGTACAAAGTTAGGAAGTTGGTTGGGCATTACCGTTTCTGGGATTCCGCGTAATTTTAAGTTGTTACGCCTGGATCTGTCCTCCAGGTCTGCAAGCTTGGCTTGTATGCGACTAATGTCGTTTTGTTGGGCAGTATGTGAATCTACAAGTGTGTTGTAGGAGACGGTGAACTCGTCCATTTTGCACTCCACTGTGTTAACCCTTTTGCCCAAGCCGTGCAGCTCCTTTTGGCAGTAGGCAATGGATGAGGAAACCGTGGTTTGCATAGATTTATGCATCATAGATAGCATGTCCTTCAATGCACTGTCAGAGATGGGTTGACCTGTTGTTGGGATGGATGCAAAGGGATCTGGTTCAGGGGTAAACGACCAAGTAGGAATTGTGGCATTGTCCTGGTCACTCACCTCCATGTCAGCAGGGCGAGATGAGCAGTGTCCCTCCTCCCACCTAGGCTTCGATTTTGCTGGGCTGTGTGTGGATGGGGTGGAAGGAGAGGAGTCCGCAGAGCGTGTCAGCCACGTTTGCCTGCCTGTGTCCTCTGTGTCCAGGCGCGCCGATGACGTCATAGCTGCGACGGTGGAAGCGGACACAAGAGGGCCGGCGATCTTCGGGTGGATTGAGGCTCCGGCGCCATTTTGCGTGTGACCCGAGGCCGCCGGGTAAAAGAAATCGGACAGTTTGCGAACTGCCGGAGGGTCCGTTTTTCTCCTGGCCATGGCGGGATGCTGCAGTAGATGTTCCCCAAGCGGTCTGTGTGATTAAGGAGTGGTAACACTCGCTGTGATGGGCCGTAGATATGTTACAAGCCGAGTCTGCAGCGGAGCTCCTCTGTCAAGCGGCCATTCAGTCCGGCGGTCGCCACGCCCCCCTGGTTATTACCTTTGTATCTGAAATTCTGCTGCATTATATACTTTTTGCAAGCATGTTTACTGACAAAAGTTGCCTAAACTGAAGCAGGTCAGAAAAGCTAAATATTGTTTTAACCCATTTAAGACTTCGCCAGCAAAGAAATATTGAAAATCAAAATGAAAAGCTGTCACTGGCCTCATCTCTTGCAATGATATTGCCCTTGTAAAGTTCTCTGCAGAACATTTTATGGAAACAGCGATTTTAGTGTTGTTTGTCCACAATCCCTATTAGTGTTTGGCGGTCCCTGTCATTCAGTTTTGGTGTTTGGCCATTATTTGGTTGCTCCAATGAAGGCTTGCCATGCTTTGTGTATGCAGTCATACCCATGGAGACTGTTGGCTGTTTTTGATACATAAGTGCTATATGAACAATTATTGGGTTTTTTTTTTTTTAGTGTAGCCTATACTAATGAAATAAAGCTTGCCATGTGATTCTGAAAAGCAAAAAGCCTGAAAATATATGTCATTTACTTGATGGACATATCAGCTGTTCCGGGGATGTTACAAAATTTTATTGAAAGTGATATAAGCACTGCCGGATTTTGATCTCATTTTAAAATGGTATTTTGGAAGTTGAAAATTCTTTAGCACAGAAGAATGCAATAAATAAAATCTTTAGACAATCAGAAGGTTTTCAAAGCTCTCTCTTTTTTCAAACATCTACCTGATCTATATTTTAGTGTACCCTATCATCTTGATAATAGTGGTTCTTGCTTGAGGGGGCGAGCAGAATGATTTTGGAAACAGTGAGTTTGCTGTAAAAAACGGTTACAAAACCTTTGCTATGCTAAAAACTCAATTTCTCTCATTAAGCTGCTTAGGCAAATTTATTTCCAAAAACAATTGCTATTCTATATTAAAATATACCGTTATCTCAGTGCAGCACTGTCTTATGATATGTTATCAAATGTGCTCACAACATAACATGCGTGACAAAACACACATTAACCACTTGCCGACCAGTCACGTTGACTGTACTGTGCAAAGTGGCTCGTTATCGTCTGGCGACGTAGACCGCCGGAGGCTCGCTCCCGCTGTATTCGGTTACAGTGGGAGTCGGGCTAGGGGAGGAGCAGCGGCGATCACCGCTGTTCTTCCCCGATCGTGGGGGATCTAGTGTGGAAATCTGCCCGCTTGTGTAAACAAAGTGGGCGGATCTCCTAAGTGACAGGCAGGGTCAGATTGCAGGGTTCAGCATAGCTGAACCTGCGATCTGTCCATGACTCACTCAGTCACCTCCCCCCACACACGTTAGTAAGCACCAGGCATACATTAACCCCTCCCTCTCCAATAAAAATGAACCCCTTCCCTGCCAGTGTTTTTACAGTAACAGTGCATATGTATAGCACTGATTACTGTAGTAATGTCACTGGTACCCCCAAAAGTGTCAAAAATGTCAGTCAAGGGTCCGATCTGTCCACCGCAATGTCGCAGTCCCGCAAAAAAAAAAATCGCAGATCGCCGTCATTACTCGTTAAAAAAAAAAACACCACAAATGACAGAAATCTTTTCCGTAGTTAGTAAACGCAATAACTTTTGCGCAAACCAACCAAAATACGCTTATTGCGATTTTTTTTACCAAAAATATGTAGCAGAAAACAAATTAGCCTAAAATGATAAAAAATTTTGATTTTTTTTTTGGGGAATTTCATATAAAAAATTTGAAAAATATTGTTATTTTTAAAAAAATTGTCGCTCTTTTTTTGTTCATAGCGCAAAAAGTAAAAATCGCACAGGTGATCAAATACCACCAAAAGAAAGCTCTATTTGTGGGGAAAAAAGAGACATAAATTTAATTTGGGTGCAGCATTGCACAACCGCACAATTGTCTGTTAAAGTAACGCAGTGCCGAATGGCAAAATATGGCCTGGTCAGGAATGGGGTAAAACCTTCCGGTCATAAAGCGGTTAAAAATACGCTCATTGAGAATTTTTTTGTCAAAGACATGTAGCTAAATACATTTTGGCCTAAATATATGACAAAAATTGAATATATTGGATATTTTTTAAGTGTCAAAGTAGAAAAATATTGTTATTTTTTCAAAATTGTCGTTTTTTAATTAATATCGCAAAAAATGAAAATCGCACAGGTGATCAAATACCACCAAAAGAATGCTTTGTTTGTGAGAAAAAAGGACGTAAATTTTGTTTGGTTACGGCATTGCATGACCACCCAATTGTCAGTTAAAGTCGCACAGTGCCGAATCGCAAAAAGTGGCCTGGACGTAAGACAGCAAAATCCTCCGGTGGTAAAGTGGTTAAAATAAAAAATTTCATTAGTAAACATTAATTTAAACAACATGCATAGTGTCAATCTTTATAAACAAATGTCATTATTCAATCAGTAACTTCTGTATTGTCCTCCTATGTAGCCTGTGTGGCTCAAAGAATTTGTCATGAATCTGCAGTACTGTTTCATACCCAGACTGTCTGCTTACCTCTTTGGTCTGTGTATCAGCTTTAGGAACCATGCTCTCACACCTGTGTGTTTAAGTAATGTTCTCTCAGCATGGCTCCACCCCAGCCTCTAACAGGAAACATTAAACCCATGCACTCACTGCAAGCCAGCTTTGCCCGAGCAGCAATTGAGTTAAAGCTTCCCTGAGTGTTTCTTGCAGTGTGCTCTACATCTGAACTCCATGTACCGACTTTGGCTTGTTCGCCTGACCATCCCTGTCTTCTTTTTGCCCCAACCTTCAGCTCATCCTTCTGACCATCCCTGTCTGCTTGTTGCCCTGACCTTTGGTTAGTTCCCCCGACTATCCCTTGTTGCCCTGGACTGCTGCTTCCTTTCCATCCACCAGAGCCACCTGTGAGTGTGAGCTGGGAGACCCTGGGGGCCACGACCTGGCGTCAGCTGCAGCCAAGTCAATCCTCACCATTAGAGGCTCTAGTGAAAACCTGCTGTCTCTTAGACTCCATGCTCTTGGGAATCTTTTGCTCTAGCTCCCATTCCAGGACCATGGCTGTGACCCTGTGTAGCTGCTCTCTGAGCCAATCGACCCTCGGCAGTCAGCCATTGGGTTCACAACCTCCGCAGTGCGCTCCCCGTCACTTAGTCCTGCAGGTGACACTGACAGAATTAGTGCTGATATATAAATGTGCAAAACATGGTATTCATATCCTTAATAATTTATGCAAATTGATCGAAAAATGTGCAATTCTTATTTTTCACTTGTAATTGTTCTACCAACAAATAAAAGATGGAAGATTTAATTTTTTGCTACAAGTTTTTGGAAAATGGCAAAAAAAATTATTTTTATTTTTTTTTAGACAAAGTTGTCACTTTAATGAGATTATAAAAGGGGGCACATTATGTGGCCACTTGTGTGGGATTGTGGCCACCATTAGCAGTTCTGTCAGGTAAGCATAGGGGTATAGGTTTACAGGTTTAGGCTAGTAGGAGGTTAATTTTACCTGAGCATACAGCAGGTATCCGCCAATCGGTGTGCAGGGAAGGTTCTAGCAAGCTGGGGCAGAGGCTTTATAAGCTTGGTTTGGGCTGGGGTGCTTCCTTTTGCACCGAAGAGCACAAAGAAGAAAGTTCAGCAGAAGTAGTCCAGGAGGTTTTTTCTTACCTGCTGTCATGGAGGCCTTGATTGAAGCAGCTGATTGAGAAGGCAGAGAGTGCGGGGGGAGAAGCCTGGCTGCGGCATTGTCTCTCTATGTCTGGAATTACAGAGCAAGTTGCGGTTGAAGTTCACCCTTCTCCTTCACAGGCAGAAGCGCCTGCAGAGAGAGAGAAGACACCTGAGAAGCCGGCGTGTGTACCTGCAGGAGAGCTGCCATGCGTTGTCATGGCGGTGAAGACGTCCCAGGCGCACATGCGCCAAGCATCTAAAAGAAGACGAGCCTCCCTGTCTCCAAGAAGGGGCGGCGGAGGGCGGGCTGAAAACTAACAGGCGGACCCAGAGAGGAAGAGAAGGCGTCTGCCATCTCCACAGAGAATTATCCCTGTAGTTTCAAGAACACCTGCTGTGGGAGTGGCTACAGCGCAGCATGAGACAACAGGAGCATCTGACAGTGTGCTGCTGGAGGAAGCTGAGCAGCAGCCTGTTCTCCCCCCAGCAGCTGGTGAGTTGTGCAATGTACAGAATCTGTCTATATTAATTAACTCTTTATCTTCTTTGGTGCAATCTTTTTCTCGTGTCTCCCCTGCTGTTTCTCCTGTGCCTGTTAAGCCTGTTGTGTCTGTTCAGCAGCAGCCAAGCTGTAAACTTAATTTCTCACCTGCAGTATCTACTGTCTCCATTCCTTATGGTGATAATTTCGCTCATAGTAATATTAGTCAAAGTTTATCTAAGGAAAATAATGTTTTGTCCGCGCATGCACCATTGCTGGGATGTAGCGGTGTGCCTGAGGTGTGTATGAAGGGCGCGATGCCATGTGAGATGTCACCTCTGGGCTACCACTTGAGTGTTGGGCTTAAGCGAGTTTGTCGACTTGTTAACACTGTTACCTGCTCATAAGGAGCTGTCGGTTAGGACTGATAAAAGAGACGACAAACAGGATGAGGAGCGGCGCAGGGGGGCCCCTAGGTCATTCCATAACTGGTTGCAGGCGTTTTGTATATTTGCGGGGTTGATGGCTGAGAAGCACCCTGAGGGGTGTGGGGGCCTATTTCGGCACCTCGATTTTATCTTGGAAGCTTACAAGAGCTTTGGGGGGCTGGGCTGGTACTATTACGACAAATCTTTTCGTCAGAAGCTGTCAGTCCACCCCTCTTTAAGATGGGGTATGAAGGATGTCGGCCTTTGGCTGAACTTGATGTCCCCGCAGAGGCAGAATCCTGCTAGGCAGCCGGTGGTGAACACTCAGAATGCAGCTTATCGCAAAGGTTGTTGTTTCGCATTCAACGAAAGTCAATGTCGTTGGAATGCGGCTTGCCGTTCTAAGCATGAATGTTCATTTTGCTCTGGCCCACATCCAGTGAGTAAGTGCTTTAGAAAAAATGCTACGGTAGGGTCGGGGCAAGTTCCAAAGGATATTTTTTCCAAAAAGCCTGCACGCTTGTGAGGCTGGAAAGAATGCTTCCATGGTTGGACAGATACCCAAACAGGGAGAGGGCCAGTTTTCTCATTGAAGGTTTTGAGAAGGGTTTCCCTTTGCCCCCATTTGTAGGGAAAGGATGTACAGAGGTTGTCAATCTGAAGTCGGTGGAAAACTTCCCACAGGTAGTTAGGGACAAGATTTTTAAGGAAATCGAGCTGGGTAGGGTGGCAGGTCCTTTTGAGCATCCGCCTTTTGATAGTTTTCGTGTTTCTCCGCTTGGAGTGGTCCCCAAAAAAGAGCTGAATGAATTCCGTGTCATACACCACCTCTCTTACCCGAAAGGAAGCTCACTGATTGACGACATTGATGGAGATTTGTCTTCAGTGTCATATGCCACGTTTGAAGAAGCCATTGCTATGATAAGGCTGTTTGGCCAAGGGGCATTGTTAGCGAAGGCGGACATAAAGTACGCGTTTCGTCTTTTGCCTATATCACCTGTGGCATTTAATTCTTTGGGCTTTAAGCTGGAAGGTATGTACTTCTTTGACAAAAGCCTCCCTATGAGATGTTCTGTGTCATGTGCCTACTTTGAGGCGTTCTCTTCTTTTTGCACTGGGTGGTAGCGGCTAAGTCGGGTAGTGTGGGAGTTTTGCATTACCTGGACGATTTTTGTTCGTGGGCCCACCAGATTCTGTGGATTGTCTTAGTTTGTTGCAAATCTTTAGGGGAGTGGCGAAAGATTTTGGGGTTCCTCTGGCGGAGGAAAAAACTTGCTTGAATACTACAAAAATAATTTTTATGGACATTCACATTGATACGGATCGTATGGAGTTCTGTTTACCTGTGGATAAGGTGCCAAAGCTGAAATCTCTGGTGCGGTTGTTTATGTCGAGGAGGAAGGTCCTATTGAAGGAGATGCAGTCTTTCTTGGGTTTGTTAGCGTTTGCATGCAGAATTATGCCCATGGGTAGGGTGTTTTCAAGGCGCCTTTACTTGTCTACTTCGGGCTTGAAGGCCCTCTTTTCCCACATCAGATTGACTAGTGACCTGGAGGATTTGGCTGTTTGGGCGGAATTTCTCAAGGTGTATAATGGTCGTTCATTTTTTCAGGAGGATTTCATTTTTGCCCTTGACTTTCGTTTGTTTAGAGATGTGGCGGGCTCTAGAGGCTTTGGGGCCATATGGTAGACGCATTGGTGTTGTGCAGGATGGCTGGAGTCATGGAAAAGTGGAAAGCTGACAAAAAACGTGGTTTTGTTGGAGCTGTTCCCCATCTTAGTGGCGTTGGAACTGTGGGGTGCATGTTTCGCGAATAGAAGGATTCTGGTGGAAACTGTCAACAAAGGGGTCTTGTTCGCGGTGAACTGCCTCTCATCCAAGTCCATTTGTGTGATTAGAGTGCTCAGGAGGATTGTCCTTTTGTGTTTACAGCTCAATGTATAGCTTAAGGCGAAACACACACCGGGTGTCTTGAATAATCTGGCCGATGCGCTATCTCGGTTTCAGATGGACCGTTTCGCCAGCTGTTGCCGGAGGCGGACGAAAAAGGTACCGAGATTCCGAGCCGAGTTTGGACGGTTGTTGGGATTTAGTCGAGAGGTCGATCGAGGGATCAGTGGCCCCCAGAACATGGGCGAGTTATTCTGCTGCCTGGAAGAGTTGATTGGCTTTCATGGAGGCAAAGGGCAAGATGGAGGGTCGACCGGAGGAATGTCTGGTTCTGGAGTTTATGGGTTCTTTGATGCAGCGGAAACTGTCTTATAGTTATTTACGTAAGACATTGGCGGGCATCTCTTTTTTCTGCCGCCTGAAAGGTTTTCCGGCTTGTACGACCTATTTTTCGGTACAGCAAGCATTGAAAGGTTATAGGAGGAAGGTGGCGGTAACAGATGACAGGAGACCTATTTCTATTGAGTTATTGGGGGATATCTGCGGTATGACCTCATTAGTGTGTAATTCTGACTATGAAGCACTGTTGTTCAGAATGGCTTTTGTATTGACCTTTTTTGAGGCGCTCCGCATCTCTGAGCTGCTACCTTTGTCAAATAAGACTGAGGGAGGCCTTTTATATGATCAGGTAGTGGTAGGCAGGGAAGATGTCCAGATTTGGTTACGTCGCTCAAAGTCGGACACTCTGGGGAGAGGTGTGGCAATTACTATTAAGGCTCAGCATAATCAGGGTGTTTGCCCGTTGGGCATGGTCAATCAATTTGGTTGGTGGTGGGCGTTTTTTTGGTCCACATGGATTCCACTCCACTCACAAAATATCAATTCGATTTTGTTTTACGGAAATGCTTAGAGCGGCTGGGCTTAAAAAATTTTAGGTTTTCCTCACATTCATTCAGGATAGGGGCAGCATCAGAGGCAGCTAGAAGGGGATTTTCGGACAGGGTAATACAAAGTATGGGAAGGTGGAAATCAAAATGTTTTAAAGTGTATGTAAGGACTAACTTGTTTATTTGAATCCTTCAGGTTTTCAGCGAACAGTCTGGATCTTGGGCCACTCATTCATTTTTTGGGCGAGGAAAAGAGCTTCACATCGTATTTACAGTACAAATTTAGCACTACCTCTGGAGTTTAAATTATTTTGGAAAGGAATTAGAGGCTTGCAGTGGCACCAGCTGTACTTTCATTTGTCTAGATTGTTCCAAGTTTGGCCTCCTCCGTCCATCGTGGTTATTCACGCTGGGGGTAATGACCTTGGTAATATTAAAACTTTGGACTTACTATTTAAGATTAAGAGAGATTTGCATTTATTTTCCCTCTCGTCTCCAGGGACAGTGGTGGTATTTTCTGAAATAGTTCCTCGGCTTCCTTGGCTTTCCTCATCGCAGAGGAAAGTCATGGAGAAGATGAGGAAAAGGGTAAATAGGGCAATGGAAAAGTTTATGCCGTCTATTGGCGGCTTGTCCTATAGGCATGTGGATCTGGAGGGTGGCATCCAGGGGCTCTATCGCCAGGATGGCATTCACCTTTCAGATGTGGGGATTGATATTTTAAATCTAGGGCTGCAGTGTAGCATTGAAAGGGCCGCGGTGGTGGGGTAGGGCCGTCCTTGTTGCTCAAGCCCGGCTGGTGGGGACATTGTATTTCGTATGGTATTTTATGTTTATTGTTGCTCGAGTTGTTTTATAACTGAGCAATTATAAGTTATTTCAGTTTGAGTGTTTTTACAAGCAAGTAATTGATGATTCAATTGAATTGAATGATTTAACTATTCAAAGTAATTGTTATGATTTAATTTATTTATTTAAACCAATAAAGAGTGCCGCGGCCTTTTCTTTGCCAAAACTGGGGTCAGTGTTATTATTCTAGTTAAGTTAAGTGAGATTATGCGGGAGTGTGGCCTACAATTCCATATAAAAGGGGGCACATTATGTGGCCACTTGTGTGGGATTGTGGCCACCATTAGCAGTTCTGTCAGGTAAGCATAGGGGTATAGGTTTACAGGTTTAGGCTAGTAGGAGGTTAATTTTACCTGAGCATACAGCAGGTATCCGCCAATCGGTGTGCAGGGAAGGTTCTAGCAAGCTGGGGCAGAGGCTTTATAAGCTTGGTTTGGGCTGGGGTGCTTCCTTTTGCACCGAAGAGCACAAAGAAGAAAGTTCCCCGCCCCCCCTCCCTTTGTCGCGTGCACCTTTGTGTGGTTGGGTCACCCTAGTATACTAGGGGGGACATTGTATTTCGTATGGTATTTTATGTTTATTGTTGCTCGAGTTGTTTTATAACTGAGCAATTATAAGTTATTTCAGTTTGAGTGTTTTTACAAGCAAGTAATTGATGATTCAATTGAATTGAATGATTTAACTATTCAAAGTAATTGTTATGATTTAATTTATTTATTTAAACCAATAAAGAGTGCCGCGGCCTTTTCTTTGCCAAAACTGGGGTCAGTGTTATTATTCTAGTTAAGTTAAGTGAGATTATGCGGGAGTGTGGCCTACAATTCCAATATTATTTCTCACACATGCCATTGGTATGCATGTAATTACACCCCAAAACACATTTTGCTACTTCTCACATACAGGGACCCAAATCCAATGACCACCCTCAGGCTTTCAAGAGGATGGAATATCCTGACTACCTATCACATTTTCGGAGGCCCTAAAATGCCAAGACAGTAGAAACACCCCAAAATAACCCCCTTTTGGAAAGTAGAATCCCCAATGTATTTGCTGAAAGGCATGTTGAGTCTTTGGAAGATTTTATTTATGCCACAAATTTTTGGAAAAATTACAACAAAAGAAAATGTATTTTTTCCACACAAAGTTGTTACTTTAATTAGATATTTCTGAAACACGTTCTGCTACTTCTACTGAGTATGGAGATACCACGTACGGGAGCCCAAAATCCAATGACCGCCTTCAGGCTTTCAAAGGGTGTAATGTGCAGATTTAATTTCCTTACTACCTATCACAGTTTCAGAAGTCCTAAAATGGCAAAAGAGTACAAACACTCCAAATGACCTCTTTTTCGGAAGTTGACACTCCACAGTATTTGCTAATGGGCATGGTGAGTATTTTACAGATCTCATTTGTTGCCACAAGTTTTTGGAAAATGATGAAACGAGACGAAAATATCTTTTTTATTTTCTTTTTCCATTTTTCAAAACCTTGTGACAAAAAAATAGATCTACAAAATACTCACCATGCCCCTTTGCAAATACCTTGGAGTGTCATATTTCCAAAAACAGGTTATTTGGGGTGACAGCAACAGAGCCAGCGTCTCTCTGCTCACTGCAAACTGAGAAATTAGTGATCAGCGGTCTTTGATTGCTTATTTCTTGGTGTGGAGGTGGTGGGGGACCGCTTCAGCATCTGATCGTTGCTGCAGCTATCTAGGTGAGTATGTATGTATATTTTTTGTAAACCCACACTTCTCTTTTAAAAAAGGACAAGGCTATTGCTGAATAAACAGGTCCATAGCATAAATGTAAAATGTGCTTTGATCTATACAGGTGTTGGATGGGAAGTGGTTAAAGGGAATGCTATCACAAGGGTAGGGGGGATTGTTTAGATTATAACTAAGGGCAAAACCTTTATTTTGATTCGAGTAGGATTAGAACACCTGTCAGGTTTTCATTACTGCCTGTTCTCCCATTCGGGAGATTCACCCTTGATATTTATCCTATTTATCAGTATCACTGAAGGTGAAAGAAATTTCCAAATTTTGGGTTGTTCCCAGAACAGGAATAGAGGGGAAATCTTCCAATTGGGATTCCCTCACTTTGGAGGGATTTCGTCTCACTTTCTGTTTTGGCCATGGTACAGTAAATAAAGGAAAAGCTCCCAATGGGACACAGATAGCAAAAAATTGACAGGAAATATAACCCTCCCTTACTTTATCCAAATTAAGAAAAAACAATCTGCCTTTAGTTCTCCTCTAGGCTCCAATTCATTGTTTGCCCATAAATTAGAAAAAAAAAATGCAATGGACTTCAGATGATGAGCAGTGTGGCAGGGGAACTCATGGAAAGGTAAGTTTGCATCCGTTCTGCTCTAAAGTAAAGTTCATCATTATTTATGCAGATTAAAATGCCAATCTTTAAAATCACACTCTCCAAATCAGTATATGCATAATGTATAGAGCTACTTCTAACATTTAAATATAAGTATGTAAAAGTTATCACACCTGTACAGAAACTGACATTTAAGTGAAAATAGGCAACACACATTATTGTAAGATATAGTGGGCTTTTAAATTAGCCTAACACCCCATTTAGTGAATCATATATGACTGTACATAAAAAATGAAGGTATTACCTACCTACACTGCCAGTCTGTACTTTATGGATTACAAAAAGGTAGTTTCTTTCAGTAAAAATGCTGATTCCAGAGAGCAGCTGACTTGCAGTCTGTCAGATGATATAATAGGACAACATCACATTTTACATTCAAATCCCCAGTAATAATACGGTTAGAAGCACATCAACAGTTCTGCTTGGAATAATAGCCCTGAGAGATCTGTTAATACTCTATTATGTAAACTGCCACTTGGGCAGCTGTAGGTCACATTATCTAAAATGAATGATAGTACATAACACAAAAATGGGACAATATTTAGATGGGACAATATTTCGATTTTGACTATATATGGCCACAGTGTGGTATTTGTGGATTCAAAGGGGAATATGTGACTGCATGTATTGATATAGCTAGGGGCAATTACCCTGCATTATGTACTCCTGACTTCTGTTTTTTCTGTGTTACTCCTAACGCTTGCAGTTTGTACGTTTTATGCTCCCTCTTGACCCATGTATTCTGTGCACTACTTACTCTTGAACCTTGCACTCTTTCCTTTACTCATTCTTGATCCCTACCCTCTGTGCATTTTGCACTCTTGACCCTTGCACTCTGTGTGTTATGTTCTCCTGACTCATGTACTCTCAGTGTTATGTACTCCTGACCCCTGCACTCTGTGTTACACATTCCTGACTCCTGACCCTGTGGGCAATGCACTTTTGACCCCTGCACTCTGAACGCTACTTGCTCCTGACCCTGTACTCTATGGGTAATGCACTCTTGACCCCTGCATTCTGTGCATTATGTACCCCTGACCCCTGCGCTCTGCACACTACATACTGCTGACTAGAGATGGGCCGAACAACCTCCTGTTTGGTTTGCATCAGAACTCCTGAACAGTGGAAAAGTTCTAACCCGAACGCCGAACCCCATTAAAGTCTAAGGGGGCCAAACAGTCCCCATTATGAGGGGTTATATGGAACTAATTGGCCATAAAAGGGGTATGGGGATCCGGGTACTGTCCTGGGGGACATGTATCAATGCAAACATTTTTCTTTTAAAACAGATTATTTTCAGGAGCAGTGTTGGATGGGAAGTGGTTAAAGGGAATGCTATCACAAGGGTAGGGGGGGTTGTTTAGATTATAACTAAGGGCAAAACTTTTGTTTTCATTCGAGAAGGATTAGAACACCTGTCAGGTTTTCATTACTGCCTGTTCTCCCATTCGGGAGATTCACCCTTGATATTTATCCTATTTATCAGTATCACTGAAGGTGAAAGAAATTTCCAAATTTTGGGTTGTTCCCAGAACAGGAATAGAGGGGAAATCTTCCAATTGGGATTCCCTCACTTTGGAGGGATTTCGTCTCACTTTCTGTTTTGGCCATGGTACAGTAAATAAAAGAAAAGCTCCCAATGGGACACAGATAGCAAAAAATTGACAGGAAATATAACCCTCCCTTACTTTATCCAAATTAAGAAAAAACAATCTGCCTTTAGTTCTCCTCTAGGCTCCAATTCATTGTTTGCCCATAAATTAGAAAAAAAAAAAATGCAATGGACTTCAGATGATGAGCAGTGTGGCAGGGGAACTCATGGAAAGGTAAGTTTGCATCCGTTCTGCTCTAAAGCAAAGATCATCATTATTTATGCAGATTAAAATGCTAATCTTTAAAATCACACTCTCCAAATCAGTATATGCATAATGTATAGAGCTACTTCTAACATTTAAATATAAGTATGTAAAAGTTATCACACCTGTACAGAAACTGACATTTAAGGGAAAATAGGCAACACACATTATTGTAAGATATAGTGGGCTTTTAAATTAGCCTAACACCCCATTTAGTGAATCATATATGACTGTTACATAAAAAATGAAGGTACTACCTACCTACACTGCCAGTCTGTACTTTATGGATTACAAAAAGGTAGTTTCTTTCAGTAAAAATGCTGATTCCAGAGAGCAGCTGACTTGCAGACTGTCAGATGATATAATAGGACAACATCACATTTTACATTCAAATCCCCAGTAATAATACGGTTAGAAGCACATCAACAGTTCTGCTTGGAATAATAGCCCTGAGAGATCTGATAATACTCTATTATGTAAACTGTCACTTGGGCAGCTGTAGGTCATATTATCTAAAATTAATGATAGCGCATAACACAAAAACGGGACAATATTTAGATGGGACAATATTTCGGTTTTGACTATATATGGCCACAGTGTGGTATTTGTGGATTCAAAGGGGAATATGTGACTGCATGTATTGATATAGCTAGGGGCAATTACCCTGCATTATGTACTCCTGGCTTCTGTTTTTTCTGTGTTACTCCTAACGCTTGCAGTTTGTACATTATATGCTCCCTCTTGACCCCTGTATTCTGTGCACTACTTACTCTTGACCCTTGCACTCTTTACTTTACGCATTCTTGATCCCTACCCTCTGTGCATTTTGCACTCTTGACCCTTGCACTCTGTGTGTTATGTACTCCTGACTCATGTACTCTCTGTGTTATGTACTCCTGACCCCTGCACTCTGTGTTACACATTCCTGACTCCTGACCCTGTGGGCAATGCACTTTTGACCCCTGCACTCTGAACGCTACATGCTCCTGACCCTGTACTCTATGGGTAATGCACTCTTGACCCCTGCATTCTGTGCATTATGTACCCCTGACCCCTGCGCTCTGCACACTACATACTGCTGACTAGAGATGGGCCGAACAACCTCCTGTTTGGTTTGCATCAGAACTCCTGAACAGTGGAAAAGTTCTAACCCGAACGCTGAACCCCATTAAAGTCTAAGGGGGCCAAACAGTCCCCATTATGAGGGGTTATATGGAACTAATTGGCCATAAAAGGGGTATGGGGATCCGGGTACTGTCCTGGGGGACATGTATCAATGCAAATATTTTTTTTTTAAAACAGATTATTTTCCGGAGCAGTGATTTAATGAAGCGTAACCACTTAAGCCCCGGAAGATTTTACCCCCTTCCTGACCAGATCCCTTTTTTTAACTTGGCACTTCGTGACTTTAACTGACAATTGCGCGGTCATGCAATGCTGTACCCAAACAAAATTTACGTCCTTTTTTTCCGACAAACAGAGCTTTCTTTTGGTGGTATTTGATCACCTCTGTGCTTTTTATTTTTTGCGATATTAATAAAAAAAGAGCGAAAATTTTGAGAAAAAATTACATTTTCAACTTTGTCTTTTAAAAAATATCCAATATACTCAATTTATGTCATATTTTTTGGCCAAAACGTATTTAGCTACATGTCTTTGACAGAAAAAAATTCAATGAGCGTATTTTTATTGGTTTGCGCAAAAGTTATAGCGTCTACAATCTATGGTGTAAATACTGAAATTTGTGCAGCTTTAATTTCTGACTGCCTATCTCATTTCATGTAATGCTAAAATGGCAGGGCAGTACAAAACCCCCACAAACTACCACTTTTTGGAAAGTAGACATCCTAAGGAATGTCCTGAGAGGCATGTTATGCTCATTGAATATTTCATTTTTTTGTCACAGGTGTTTGAAAAATGACTAAAAAAAAAAAACAATTTTTTCTTTGCTCAAAGTTGTCATTTAAATTATATATTGCTCACACATGCCATGGGTATATGTGTAATTACACCCCAAAATATATTCTGCGGCTTCTCCTGAGTACAGGGATACCACATATGTGAGACTTTTTGGGAGCCTAGCGGTGTACGGGAGCCCGAAAACCAATCATCACCATCAGAATTTCAAAGGGCATACATTTTTCATTGCATTTTCTCACTACCTATAATGGTTTAGGAGGCCCTGAAATGTCAAGATACCACAAAACCCCCAAATGACCCCATTTTGGAAAGTGGACACCCCAAGCTGTTTGCTGAGAGGCATGGTGAGTCCATGGAATATTTTATATTTTGCCACAAGTTTTGGGAAAATTAAATTTTTTTTTTTTAACACAAAGTTGTCACTTAAAGATACATTTCTCACACAAGACATGGGTATATGTGGAATGACACCCCAAAATACATTCTGCCGCTTCTCCTGAGTTTGGGGATACCCCATGTATGAGACTTTTTGGGAGCCTAGCTGTGTACCGGACCCCGAAAATCAATCACCATCTTCAGGTTTTCTAATGGCGTAAATTTTTGATTTTACTCCTCACTACCCATCACAGTTTCGGAGGCCCTGACATTTCAAGATAGCACAAACCCCCCCCCCCCCCCCAAATGATCCCATTTTGGAAAGTAGACACCCCAAGCTATTTGCTGAGAGGCATGGTGAGTCCATGGAATATTTTATATTTTGCCACAAGTTTCGGGAAAATTACATTTTTTTTTTTTTTATTTTTTTAACACAAAGTTGTCACTAAATGATAAATTGCTCACACATGCCATGGGTATATGTGGAATGACACCCCAAAATACATTCTGCTGCTTCCCCTGAGTACAGGGATACCACATGTGTGAGACTTTTTGGGAGCCTAGCTGTGTACAGGACCGCGAAAACCAATCAACACTCTCAGGTTTTCTAAGGGCGTAAATTGTGCATTTCACCTCTGCACTACCTGTCACAGTTTCAGAGGCCAAATTACCCAATTTTGGAAAGTAGACACCCCAAGCTATTTGCTGAGAGGCATGGTGAGTCCATGGAATATTTTATATTTTGCCACAAGTTCCAGGAAATATATATATATAAATATATATATATATATATATATATATATATATATATATATTTTTTACACAAAGTTGTCACTAAATGATATATTGCTCACACATGCCATGGGTATATGTGAAATGACACCCCAAAAATACATTCTGCTGCTTCTCCTGAGTACAGGGATACCCCATGTGTTAGACTTTTTTTTGCAGTCTAGCTGAGTATAGGACCCCGAAAAAACTTTCAGGCTTTCATAGGGCGTAAATTGTTGATTTCACTCCTGACTACCTATCACAGTTCCGGAGGCCATGAAATGCCAAGACAGCACAAAGCCCCCCCCCCCCCCCCCCAAATGACCCCTTTGCGGAAAGTAGACACCCTAAGCTATTTGCAGAGAGGCATGGTGAGTGTTTTGCAGATCTCACTTTTTGTCACAAAGTTTTGGAAATTGAAAAAAGAGGAAAAAAAATGAATTTGCCTGTTTTTTCTTCATTTTCCAAAAAAAAATGAGAGCTGCAAAATACTCACCCAGCCTCTCAGCAAATAGATTGGACTGTCTACTTTGCAAAATGGGGTCATTTGGGGGGAGTTTTGTGCCATCTTGGCATTTCATGGCCTTCAAAAGTGTGATAGGTAGTAAGGAGTGAGATCAACAATTTATGCCCTTAGAAAGCCAGAAGGTGCGGATTGTTTTTCTGGGTCCTGTACGCGGCTAGACTGCCAAAAAGTCTCACACATGGGGTATCCTTGTACTCAGGAGAAGCAGCAGAATGTATTTTGGGGTGTCATTTCACATATACCGATGGCATGTGTGAGCAATATATCATTTAGTGACAACTTTGTGTAAAAAAACAACAACAAAAAAAGAAATAATAATATTCCCGAAACTTGTGGCAAAATATAAAATATTCCATGGACTCACCATGCCTCTCAGCAAATAGCTTAGAGTGTATACTTTGCAAAATGTGGTCATTTGGGGGGGGTTTGTTCTATCTTGAAATTTCAGGGCCTCTGAAACTGTGACAGGTAGTGCAGAGGTAAAATAAGCAATTTACGCCATTAGAAAACTTGAAGATGGGGATTGGTTTCGGGGTCCCGTACACAGCTAGGCTCCCTAAAAGTCTCACACATGTGGTATCCCTGTACTCAGGAGAAGCAACAGAATGTATTTTGGGGTGTCATTTCACATATACCCATGGCATACGTGAGCAATATATCATTTAGTAACAACTTTCTGTAAAAACAAACAAAAAAAAAAAACAAATTGTCATCTTACCGAAACTTAGGGCAAAATATAAAATACTCCATGGACTCAATATGCCTCTCAGCAAATAGCTTTGGGTGTCTTTTCAAAAAGGTGTAATTTGGGGGGTGTTTGAACTGTCCCGGCATTTTATGCTCAATCTTAACCACACATCACCCACTCTTCTAACCACTTGAAAACCAAGCCTTTTCTGTGACTTTTTTGTTTACATGAAAAAATATTTTTTTTTTTACTAGAAAATTACTTTGAACCCCCAAACATTATATATTTCTTTAAAGCAGAGGCCCTATAGAACAAAATGGTGGATGTTGCAATTTTTTTCGTCACATGGTATTTGCGCACAGATTTTCCAAACGCAATGTCTGCGAAAAAAATACATTTTTTTTTAACTTTATTGCACAAATACACTATATAATTCCAAATTGTTTGGTAAAATGTAAAAGATGATCTTATGCCAAGTACATAGATACCAAACATGACATGCTTTAAAAAGTGTGCACGCTTGTGCAGCGGCAACAAACTACGTACATTTTAGAAAGCCTTTAAAAGTCTTTACAGGTTACCACTTTAGACTTACAGAGGAGGTCTACTGCAAGAATTACTGCACTCGACCTGGCATTCGTGGCGATACCTCACATGCATGTTGCAATTGCGGTTTACATATGACACTAGACCAACGTTTGCGTGCGCCATTGCGCGCAAGCACGGAGGGACAGGGGGGCTTGATTTTTTTTTTTTTGCTTTTTTATGCTATTTTGACACCTTTCCTCTCATTTTTTTTTAAATAATTTTTATTGTTATCACAGTGAATTTAAATATCCCCTATGATAGCAATCTGTAGTGACAGGTACTCTTTTTTAAAAAAATTTGGGGCTTTTAGACTCTAGATCTCTCTTCTGACCTAAACGCATCTGACCACACCAAAATTGGTGTGATAAAATACTTTCCCAATTTCCCAATGACGCTGTTTATTTCTGGCGAAACAGAAGTCATGAAATGCTCGTAGCCTCCGGTATCTTAGGCCATAGAGATGATTGGAGCCATTCTCATCTCCAATTAGCTCTATGGGGTTAGATAATTGAACCACCGGCTGCACTCTCGGTTAAAACGTTGGGAAAGGAGAGCCCTAGAAAAACCATGGAAGGCGGCAGTGGGGGGGGGGGGGGGGTTCCCCTCCCACTGCATGTAAAAGCAGTCTAGCGGCCAATTATCTGCTAGTATTGCTTTTACATATAAGTCTGCAGGCATCATCCTGGTATAACCACTCAAAGTCCAACAACGTACCAGTACATTGCTGGTCCTTGTTTGGCATATATGTAGGTTTTTTTTTTTCATGCAGCCTGTGGGCTGAACAAAAAAAAAGAGAACCTAACAGAAATCAGCACAGGAATATTGTGTAGTATTACTCATCATTAACCGCCCAAACAGCCACCCACTGAATTTAATGATGGATATACATGACAATATTCCACGTATACCTAAAAGGTATTTTAACTGCAGTGCTGAAATCAGCCTATCACCACAGCTGCTGCCAGCAAAGGTATCCATATATGCTGTGCGCATACACTGTTTGTGTCAGAATATATAAAATCAATGTGGCAGCCGACGAGTACCTGCAAGAGAAACAGGTTAACAAAAGAATGACAAACAAACAAAGTACAGTAAAAGTACAGTAGGAAGAGTAGAAGAACATAAAAAATGACTGACATGACAACTGTTTTTGATTTTTTTATTTTTTTTTGTAACACTTTTTTTTTTTTGTGAACTGCGTTTTTCCAGCTTGGGTCTCTCAAAATGTCGATAGCCATTGAACATCTTTCGAGACCCTGTGTTTGTGTGCCCTACACTGTGTCGTGCTGTACCCTACACTAATACTCTACTAGTGTATGGTAGCGCTCGAAACATTCCCCGATGCAGAGACCAGGTTGGTCAGGACATCTTGGACAATAAAAGCGGGTGTCACGCCTACATCTGCGCTTGCTACAGACACGACATCTTCTTTGGGGGTATCTTTGGGTAGGGGTACTGTGAAAAATGCCTCTCATGCAGCTGGCTCACTGCATCTGGAAGGGGAAGTTGGGCAGGCATACCTCCTGGGTACAGGTAGACAAGGATGATCTCTTCCTCGAATTCCCGGAAGGATCCAGTTCATCCTGACGCCCTGTATAGGACAAAGGAGTTCAGCATAGCCAATTGGAATAAATAAACAGACACTTTTTTGTACCAGCATCTGGCTTTATGGGCAACTAAATACGGCACCAAAAGCTGGTCGTTAAGGTCCACCCCTCCCATATCAAGGTTATATTCGTGAACACAGAGGGGTTTCTCCATAACGCCAGTTGCCGTAGGAATTTGGATCGTCGTGTCTGCGTGAGGGGAGGACAGAACGATAACATCCCGTGTATCCCTCCACTTCACTGCAAGCAATTTGTCAGTTTTCAAGCAGGCTCTCTCCCCCTGACTAAGACGGGAATTTACAAGCCGTTGGGGGAGCCCCGGCGATTAGGTTGCACGGTGCCACATGCGCCAATTTGTAATTCGAACAGGTGACTAAATAGTGGCATGCTTGTGTAGAAGTTGTCCACGTACAAATGGTACCCCTTTCCGGATAAGGGTGACACCAAGTCCCAAACTATCTTGCCGCTGCTCCCTATGTAGTCTGGGCAGTTGGGGGGGGGGCTCCACAGTGCTATCTTTTTCCTCATAGACCCAGAAACTAACTGTATAGCCTGTGGCCCTGTCACACAGTTTATACAGCTTGACCCCGTACTTGGCACGCTTGCTGGGGAGGTACTGTTTCATAGCAAGGCGGCCAGTAAATTTAATCAGGGACTCGTCAATGCAGACAACTTGATCGGGGGTGAACAAGGCTGCAAACCGCTGATTGAAGTGGTCTATGAGGGGCTGAATTTTGTGAAGTCAATCATATGCAGGGTCTCCCCGAGGACGACAGATTTCATTGTTGCTGAAAAGCATAAATCGCAGAATTTGCTCGTATATCGCCCTGGACATGGAGGCAGAGTAAATGCGCATATGGTGAAGTAGGCTAGTGGACCAATATAGCCGCAATTCACTCTGTTTGGTTATGCCCATGTTGAGGGAAAGGCCCAGAAAGATTTTAAAATCGGGAACCGTTATAGGTTTACAGCCGAATGGGCTGGCAAGGGGCGAATTTGGGTTGGCGGCGATAAATTGTTGTGCACATAAATTTGATTGATCCACAATAGATCTGAAAAGATCTTCCGTGAAGAACAGCTCAAAAAAGTAAATTGGCGCTGTAGAATCAGTGGGTTGCAAATTGGGATATGCCAGCGCATCAGGGAGGGCACTATGGGCTCTACGGGCCTGTCTTCGAATATGCGGTGGCTGCGGGCCACTACTCGTGCTAGCCACCGCACCAGCTTCAACTGCACTTATGGGACTCGCCACGTCACCAAGTGTTACTGCAGTGCTGGTTGTGCCAGACCACCAGAAGGATGAGCGGCCGTATTACCGACACTCTGCTCCATACGAGCACCCTGCGATTCCTGCATCTCAACAACTCCAGAATGGGGTCGGGTACGCCTGGGTCTAACAGGGACCCATCCGTAATCGGAGCTATCTGTCAGGGAGCTGCTGCTGTCATCAGGTTCGTATACTGACCCTGATTCTGCCAATGAGGCTTCCCCATCGCTCTCATCTGACATGGCCAGTATACTGTAAGCCTCTGCACTACTGTACAAACGTTTGGTCATTTTAGTTAACTAAATTTACCGGTACAGTAGTGTGACTCACAGGTAATAAAAGCCCCTGGTTGTCAAGGACTATTTCAAGCGCTACCAAAAAAAACTGCTAATTCTAGCAGGGATCAGGCCAGCTGTTTTGTGTGTTGTGTTTTTTTGTAAGTGACAGTAATCTATTGATTACTACACTTGCCTGGGTGGGGTGGACTGAGCAGAGGGGTTAAACGCAGGTGCTGGCAGGAATCAGTGCTGATCCTGCAAACACCGCATTTTGGGAACCCTAAACTATGGGGAAGCTAGTATAGTTGCTAAACCTGGTCACAAGTCACACTTATACGGGTATATAAAAAATACTATATACTGTATACATTGTGCGTTGTGACAGGGGGTGTAGAAGTGATCAGGGGGGGATCAGGGGGTTCAATCTTTATTGGGGGGGGGTGGCGAGGACCCTAAACCTCCTTGGGACAGAAACGAACTTGCTAGCGCTAACTCAAGTCACAATTGCACTAATACAAAATACAGAAAAACAGTAAATTACGTTTGTATTAGTGTGCAATGTGACAGGGGGGAAGAAGTTAACTGTGGGTGATCAGGGGGGATCAGGGGGTTAAATCTTTATTGGGGGGGTGGCGGGTATTTTAAGTGAAAAGAGGAGGGCCGCAAGCTCTACACCTGGTCACAAATCACACTTATACGGGTATATAGGAAATGCTATACAGGGGCGGACCTACAGTGGTCGCAGGGGTCGCCATGGCAACCGGGCCCCATGCTGCAGGGGGCCTGAGAGGGCCCCCTATATGTATAGATATGAGGAGCGGCAACCGCAGCTGAGACAGGATCTCCCCGTTCCTCAGCCGAACTGTAAATCACCGAGGGATAGGAAAGTGAAAGCAGAGTGTGCGCTGTGATCTCTGCCTCCCCCTACAGTGCAATACCCGGCAGGAAGTTACAGGAAGGTACAATCCTCTCTCTCTCTCCGTTTTTAAAAAAGGTTTTCTATGTGCATTTATGTATGTATGTATATGTATGCATGTATGTGTGTACTGTATGTGTGTGTGTATGTATGTATGTGTGTGTACTGTATGTGTGTGTGTTTTTATATGTATCTATATATGTACTGTGTGTGTATGTATGTGTGTGTTTATATGTATCTATATATGTACTGTATGTGTGTGCATGTATGTATGTGTGTGTGTGTATGTGTGTGTGTGTGTGTATGTATGTATGTGTATGTGTGTGTATGTATGTGTATGTGTGTGTGTGTGTATGTATGTATGTATGTATATGCATGTATGTGTGTGTATGTGTATATGTGTGTATGTATGTGTGTGCATATGTGCATCTATATATGTATGTGTGTGCATGTATGTATGTGTGTGGATATATGTACGTGTGTATATGTGTGTGGATATATGTACGTGTGTATGCTAATATATATATATATATATATATATATGTGTGTGTGTATATATATATGTGCTTATATATGAGTATGTATATGTGTGTGTACATGTGCGTTTATGTGTGTATGTGCACATTACTTTCAATCCTGACCCCATATATGTGTACAATCAGAACTATTTTTTTTTTTACAGCTTGTTCATAGTACCAGCAAGAAAATGCTATCCCTCTGAAAAGCGATCCATGCTCATATCGCTTTCAGAGGCATTTGACAGGAGGTGAAAAGGCAATATGTTGCCTCCTCACCGCCTGTTTTAACCCCCTAATGCAGGGGTGGGGAACCTGCGGTCCGCACAATCATTGCGTCCAGCCCCCCCCCCCCCCCCCCCGTGCCGCTGAGCCTGTGTGTGCCGATGGCTCCGTCCTGACAGTGCGAGTCACAGAAAAGCTTCCGGATTGGCCGAAGGGCGAACACATGCCATTGGTCGAGGAGGAGGCGGGATGACTCGAGGAGAATCCGCCGCTGCAGGTAAGTGCACTGGCTTTCTGCATTGAAAGGGGGCACGCTGTGGTCAGTCTGCATTGAAAGGGGGCCCGCTGTGGTCAGTCTGCATTGAAAGGGGGCACACTGTGGTCACTCTGCATTGAAAGGGGGCACGCTGTGGTCAGTCTGCATTGAAAGGGGGCACGCTGTGGTCAGTCTGTATTGAAAGGGGGCACGCTGTGGTCAGCCTGTATTGAAAGGGGGCACGTTGTGGTCAGTCTGTATTGAAAGGGGGCACGCTGTGGTCAGTCTGCATTGAAAGGGGGCCCGCTGTGGTCAGTCTGCATTGAAAGGGGGCACACTGTGGTCACTCTGCATTGAAAGGGGGCACGCTGCAGTCAGTCTGCATTGAAAGGGGGCACGCTGTGGTCAGTCTGTATTGAAAGGGGGCACGCTGTGGTCAGTCTGTATTGAAAGGGGGCACATTGTGGTCAGTCTGTATTGAAAGGGGGCACGCTGTGGTAAGTCTGTGTTGAAAGGGGGCACGTTGTGGTCAGTCTGTATTGCAAGGGGGCACACTGTGGTCTCTCTGCATTGAAAGGGGGCACGCTGTGGTCAGTCTGTATTGAAAGGGGGCACGCTGTGGTCAGTCTGCATTGAAAGGGGGCACACTGTGGTCAGTCTGCATTGAAAAGGGGCACGCTGTGGTCAGTCTGCATTGAAAGGGGGCACGCTGTGGTCAGTCTGCATTGAAAGGGGGCACGCTGTGGTCAGTCTTTTACAATAATATTGTAAAAAAAAAAAAAAAAAATGAATAAAGCAAATGGTAGAAAAATGTAATTAAAAAAAAAAACTACTGACACCAATGGCAGAACTACCACACAAACATTGCACTTGCGACCGGCCCTGGCGTTGCACCACCAGACTGGGAGGGAAGGGCCCCATCCGGGGGGCCCTTTATGGTTTCTTGCATCGGGGCCCTGAAGGTTCTAGTTACACCACTGATGCTATATACTGTATACAGTGTGTGTTGTGACAGGGGGTGTAGGGGTGATCAGGGGGGGGATCAGGGGGTTAAATCTTTATTGGGGGGATGGCGGGGACCCTAAACCTACTTGGGACAGAAACTAACTCGCTAGCGCTAAATCAAGTCACAATCGCACTAAAACAAAATACAGAAAAACAGTATATTACGTTTGTATTAGTGTGCAATGTGACAGGGGGGAAGGGGTTAACTGGGGGTGATCAGGGGGGGATCAGGGGGTTAAATCTTTATAGGGGGGTGGCGGGTATTTTAAGTGAAAAAGGGGGGGCCGCAAGCGCTACACCTGGTCACAAATCACACTTATACAGGTATATAGGAAAATGCTATATGCTGTATACAGTGTGTGTTGTGACAGGGGGTGTCGGGGTTAACTGGGGGGGGGAGATCGGGGGTTAAATGGGCCTATCTAAGTGTAAATGTATGTGCTTGGTGCAGTTACTTACAGTTAAATGTGCTCTCCTCTCGAGATGAATCCAAAAAGGATCATGGGAGGGGAGAGCACGTCTTTTCTGAGCCTGTGTTTACATTACACAGGCTCAGCATGTAATCTGATTGGGCAGGACCGATCAACAGATCAAGGCCAAAAATCATTGGCCTGGACCTGATGATTGATCGGTTCTGAACCCAATCAAGCCATCGGCGGCAGTGGGGGGCACGGTAGCACGCACCAGACCGGCGGGAAGCAGCGACGTAGTACTACGTCACTTTGCCTGGCCGGGGCTGACCGGTCGGCAAGTGGTTAAAATGCAACCATAAAAAATGAAAAATTCCTTTAAATATAGTGCCTGGGGGGTCCCCTTAGTCTGCCTGTAAAGTGGCGCATCTGTAGCATATATTGAAGATGCTGGAGCAAAAATGACACTTCTAAAGAAAAAAAAGAAAAAATAAGTAAAATCTAATTTAAAATGACTTGCACCTGGCTATTTAACCACTTAAGCCCCGGAGGATTTGGCTGCTAAACGACCAGGGGGTATTTTGCGATTCGGCACTGCGTGACTTTAACGAACAATTGCGCGGTCGTGCGACGCTGTACCTAAAGGAATTTGACGTCCTTTTTTTCCCACAAACAGAGCTTTCTTTTGGTGGTATTTGATCACCTGTGTGCTTTTTACTTTTTGCGCTATAAACAAAAAAAGAGAGTAAATTTTGCAAAAATAACAATATTTTTCACATTTTTTTATATGAAATTCCCCCCAAAAAAAATGTAAAAATCAAAATTTTTTAACATTTTCGGCCAATTTGTTTTATCCTACCTATGTTTGGTAAAAAAAATCGCAAAAAGCGTATTTTGATTGGTTTGCGCAAAGGTTATCGCGTTTACTAACAAAGGGAAAGATTTTTGTCATTTTTGTTGTTTTTTTTAACGCATAATGGCGGCGATCTGCGATTTTTTTGCGGTACTGCAACATTGCGGCGGACAGATCGGACCCTTGACTGACATTTTTGACACTTTTGGGGTTACCAGTGACATTTCTACAGTAATCAGTGCTATACATATGCACTGTTACTGTAAAAATACACTGGCAGTGAAGGGGTTAACTTTTTTTTAAAGGGTGGGGCTATGTGTGTCCCTAGGGGCGTGCTTTCTACTGTGATTGGCTGTGGCTTGAGCTGTAAGGACACTGATCAACGGTTCTACATAGTAGATCCGTCTGATCAGTGTTTTTACACTGAGGAGAATGACAGGTGGCTTGTTTACACAAGCCCCCTGACTTTCTCCCTCTCCCCCGACGATCGCCGTGTGACCGGCGGACATCGGGTCCGCCAGTCACACGCGTGGGGGGGTCCGTGACCGCGTGGGAGCGCGCCTCCGCGGGCGCGCGCTCGCTCCCCAGACCCTCCCAGGCTAGTGACATTAATTAACATCACTCTGCCTGGCCGGGGCTGACCGCCGCAGTAAATCTACTTGCGGCGGTCGGCAAGAGGTTAAAAAAGAAAAAAAAAACGACATGGGGTCCCCTCCCCAGTATAGATTTTAAGGGGAATTCCACACCAAAATTAAAAAAATAAAAACAAAAAATCCATACCAGACCCTTATCCAGGCATTCTGATTGATGATGATTTTTTATCGGGGGATACTGTTTTTTTAATTTTTAATAAAGGATTTTTCTCTTGTTTTTATTTTTTTTTGTACACTTTTTTGGTGAATGGGTAAGGGTACTATGCATAGGGTTCCGCTACTTTCACACCTATTTGGGTGTATGTGTATATATACATATATGTGTGTGTGTATATATACCCCTATACAGAAGTTCAGATGTTATGCCTGCCTCCAAAGATGCCCAAAAAATGCCCAAAAAAATGCCTGCAACAAAAATGCCCAGGTGTGTTGTTGCAGGCGTTTTTTTGGGCATTTTTTAGGCATCTTTGGAGGCAGGCATAACATCTGAACTTCTGTATAGGGGTATATATACACACACACACACACATATATGTATTTATACACATATATACATATACAGTGCCTTGCGAAAGTATTCCGCCCCCTTGAACTTTGCGACCTTTTGCCACATTTCAGGCTTCAAACATAAGGATATAAAACTGTAATTTTTGTGAAGAATCAACAACAAGTGGGACACAATCATGAAGTGGAACAAAATTTTTGGGATATTTCAAACTTTGTTAACAAATAAAAAACGGAAAAATTGGGCGTGCAAAATTATTCAGCCCCTTTACTTTCAGTGCAGCAAACTCTCTCCAGAAGTTCAGTGAGGATTTCTGAATGATCCAATGTTGACCTAAATGACTAATGATGATAAATAGAATCCACCTGTGTGTAATCAAGTCTCCGTATAAATGCACCTGCACTGTGATGGTCTCAGAGGTCCGTTTAAAGCGCAGAGAGCATCATGAAGAACAAGGAACACACCAGGCAGGTCCGAGATACTGTTGTGGAGAAGTTTAAAGCCGGATTTGGATACAAAAAGATTTCCCAAGCTTTAAACATCCCAAGGAGCACTGTGAAAGCGATAATATTGAAATGGAAGGAGTATCAGACCACGGCAAATCTACGAAGACCTGGCCGTCCCTCTAAACTTTCAGCTCATACAAGGAGAAGACTGATCAGAGATGCAGCCAAGAGGCCCATGATCACTCTGGATGAACTGCAGAGATCTACAGCTGAGGTGGGAGACTCTGTCCATAGGACAACAATCAGTCGTATACTGCACAAATCTGGCCTTTATGGAAGAGTGGCAAGAAGAAAGCCATTTCTTAAAGATATCCATAAAAAGTGTTGTTTAAAGTTTGCCACAAGCCACCTGGGAGACACACCAAACATGTGGAAGAAGGTGCTCTGGTCAGATGAAACCAAAATCAAACTTCTTGGCAACAATGCAAAACGTTATGTTTGGCATAAAAGCAACACAGCTCATCACCCTGAACACACCATCCCGACTGTCAAACATGGCGGTGGCAGCATCATGGTTTGGGCCTGCTTTTCTTCAGCAGGGACAGGAAAGATGGTTAAAAACTGATGGGAAGATGGATGGAGCCAAATACAGGACCATTCTGGAAGAAAACCTGATGGAGTCTGCAAAAGACCTGGGACTGGGACAGAGATTTGTCTTCCAACAAGACAAAGATCCAAAACATAAAGCAAAATCTACAATGGAATGGTTCACAAATAAACATATCCAGGTGTTAGAATGGCCAAGTCAAAGTCCAGACCTGAATCCAATCGAGAATCTGTGGAAAGAGCTGAAAACTGCTGTTCACAAATGCTCTCCATCCAACCTCACTGAGCTTGAGCTGTTTTGCAAGGAGGAATGACAAAAATTTCAGTCTCTCGATGTGCAAAACTGATAGAGACATACCCCAAGCGACTTACAGCTGTAATCACAGCAAAAGGTGGCACTACAAAGTATTAACTTTAGGTGGCTGAATATTTTTGCACGCCCAATTTTTCAGTTTTTTATTTGTTAAAAAAGTTTGAAATATCCAATAAATTTCGTTCCACTTCATGATTGTGTCCCACTTGTTGATTCTTCACAAAAAATTACAGTTTTGTATCTTTATGTTTGAAGCCTGAAATGTGGCAAAAGATTGAAAAGTTCAAGGGGGCCGAATACTTTCGCAAGGCACTGTAGGTGTGATAGGAGCGGAGCCCTATGCCTGCAAATAATTTCATTAGCACAGGCATAGGGTTCCGCTACTTTCACACCTATATGTGTGTGTGTGTATATATACATATATGTGTGTGTGTATATATACCACTACACAGAAGTTCAGATGTCATGCCTGCCTCCAAAGACGTCCACAAAAAGCCCAATAAACGCCTGCAACAAAAACGGCCAGGTGTGAAAATAACGGAGCCACTACCCTGCCCTACTGCAATTCTAATACAGACAATCTTTTTTTTTCTGGTTCTGGACATGCTACAGAGCTGAAACTTCACAGGTACACTTTTTAGACCCCCCAGACACTAAATCCAAAGAAATCTCATTTATTTATTATTTTTTTAAATAATTTTTCCAATATTTGTCTCTCTATCAAAAACGACAATTTTTAAGAACTTTTTTTTTGTGTGATTAACCACTTTAATACAGGGCACTTCCCTCCCTTCCCGCCCAGGCCAATTTTCCCCTTTTAGCGCTGTTGCATTTTGAATGACAATTGCGCGGTCATGCAACACTGTACTTACACCAAATTTATGTAATTTCCCCCCCATAAATAGAGCTTTCTTTTGGTGGTATTTGATCACCTCTGAGTTTTTTCCTTTTTGCTAAACAAATAAAAAAAGACCGAAAAGTTTGAAAAAAAAAAAAAGTTTTTTTGTTTATGTTATACAATTTTGTAAATAAATAAGTTTTTTCCTGCACTGATGAGCACTGATGAGACTGCACTGACAGGCACTGATGAGGAGGCACTGATGGGGTGGCACTGATGGGGTGGCACTGATGGGGTGGCACTGATAGGCGGCACTGATAGGCGGCACTGATATGCGGCACTGATAGGCACTGATATGTGGCACTGATAGGTAGCACTGATATGCAGCATTGGTGGGCACCTATAGGCGGCACTGCTGGGCACTGATAGGCAGCATTGATGGGCACTGATAGGTGGCACTGATGGGCACTGATAGGTGGCACTGACGGGCACTAATGGGCACTGATAGGCGGCACTGGTGGGCACTGATGGGCGGCACTGATCGGCACTGACGGGCGGCACTGATGGGCACTAATGGGCACTGATAGGCGGCACCGGTGGGCAATAATGGGCACTGGTGGGCGACACTTAAGGATGGCAATGATGGGCACTTGTGGGCAGCACTGATAGGGAGGGCACTGGTGGGCAGCACTGATGGGGTGGGCAATGGGGGGCTCCCTGAGCCCTGATTGCCATCCCTGGTGGCCATAGTGGGCATCCCTGGGGTCATAGTGGACATCCCTGGGGTCATAGTGGGCATCCCTGGTGGATCTAGTGGCATCCCCCCCCCCGAGGGTCTGCACTGGTAATCAATGATCCCCCCCCTGTCAGGCACGAACTAAGGAAAGCCGATCAGCGGCTGTTCCTATTTACTATGTGACCAGCCTTGATTGGACACGGCTGATCACATGGTAAAGAGCCTCCGTCAGAGGCTCTTTACCGAGATCGGAGATGCAGGGTGTCAGACTGACACCTCGCATCACCGATCGCCGCTCTGCGCGCCCCCGGGGGGCGCGCAGAGCAGAGTTATCCTGCCGCCGTCATATGACGTCCGGTCAGGATAACTCAACCACATTCCCGCCGTCATTTGCCTATAGGGCGGGCGGGAAGTGGTTAATAGTCCCTGGGGCATGACCCAGAACCCTAGGCACTTTTTAGGGGCATTTATTGGGTTTTAGGGCTTCAAAATTGTTTTTTTTGATTACCGAAGTTCGGGTCCCATTGATTTCAATGGGGTTCTGGAATCCGGACCCGAACTTTCTGGAAGTTCGGGTGTTCTGGTCGAACCAAACTTTTCAAAAGTTCGATCATCCCTACGCCTGACCACTAAACTCTGTGTATGACTTACTATATACTTGAAGCAGAGTAGGCTTCAGTTTTATTTATCCACAACCACAATTCACCACAGTGTCCTACACCACATAATTTCTCTACTCATAGTGCCCAAGACATTTTATCCTAATACCCTGAAAGTCTACCCCCTTTTTTTTTTAAAGTGTGACCAATTGATTGAGGGCATTTTAAAAATGGGGGCATGATGTAGTGTAGCTACAGGTCATGGTTTTGGTGTAGAATGGCAAATACCCTACATCAGTTCTTTAGCACAGCACAGTTATCTGGTTCCAAACCATAGCGTGCAGAATGGCTTTGGGATAGACAGCTCGACAGTACATCTCCCAGCCTCTCCTTTTCCTATGCACAGAAAAGGGGTTTCCACAAATATGGGTATTCATACCAATATCAGTTCCTAACTACTCGGTTAAAGTAACACTGTAACCGGGAAAACTGAGTAAGTCTCTTGCCTTGTGCAATCCCTGAGGGCAAATAATATCCGGTGCACTGTGGAATACATGAGAACTGGTGCAACATGAAACCTCGTCCACCTTACAACAATGAGAAGCTGCTCTTGCAAGTGGGAGTTGGAACCTATACATTGGTAAGGCTGTAAATTGATGAGGTTGTACATTGGTACGCATACCTTTTGGCTTAAACATTTTCTGAGCACATGGCTAAACGTTTTGCACTTTCCAAAATCCGGCTTCCATTATAGGTAACCTCCTTTTCGCACTAATGATTACATCACAGTATGTGTGGCCTCCTCTGCTTTCCCATAGGTCCCTGGGGAACACTTTCTTATATAACCTCACACCAGGAAGTGACCTCGTCTCTGGCTAACACACTGATGCAAGCATTTAACCCCAGAGGCATAGGTACTGAGAAATAATTGACACATAGGGGTTGATTTACTTAAGATAAATAGACTGTGCACTTTGCAATGTGCAGTTGCACTCCGCAAGAGCAGTTGCTCCACAGTTTAGTAAATGAACAGAAGCTCTGCTGACTTCCATCATCCAATCATATGCAAGCAAAAATTCAGTTTTTTTTTATTTTTCTTGCATGTGATTGGGTATTCTTTGCAAGTGAAGCTTTACCTCATTTACTAAGCTCTGTAGAAACTGCCCTTGCAGAGTGCACAGTCTATTTTCCTTTAGTAAATCCCATAGATACAGTGCCGGAATTGACACATGACAACATATGGTTTACATATTATAGTACAGTTTAAGCCCTTCCTGACCACAGTCTCTAAATAATGCTCCTAACTTAAGAAAGGTGTTGCATGCTATGAAAACCTTTAAGCAAATGGTCCTGTTCAGTATCCACTGCATGCAGAGTTGTATAAAGTACTCGAAACCCATACTTGAGTAAAAGTACAAGTGCTCGATCAAAAAGTGAATTGAGTAGAAGTGGAAGTGCTCATTTCTAGGGGGGCGGAGCAATGGCTGAGTGAGGACGCTCGCTAGGTGAACAGGTGCGCTCCGATCGGTCTCCTCCCCAGCAGCGCAGCAGCCCAAACTAGCCCAGCCTAGTCCAGCCTAGTCCGGACTCTGTAGCACGAGGAGATACGGTACTGTCGGTACTGTCAGCGACAGGGGGGTCAGACAGCCCAGCACAGCCGTCCAGCGGTCCAGAGCATATATCACACTTACCGCAAGAGAGGAGAGGAGAAGGGACAGCGGCTTCGCACATACTCTGCATACCCTGCATTCCCCGCATACCGTGCATACCGTGCATACCACACTTGTCCACAGTACGAGGAGATAAGAGGAGGCAAGAGAAGACAGCAGCATTGCACGTACACACCCTGCATACTGTGCATACCGCATACCGCATACCATACATCGCCACAGTACGGAGAGACAAGAGAGATAGCGGCACTGCGGGTGGCGTGGAGCCCTGCACAGTGTACGGGGGATCCAGTGCACATACCACACATACCGCACATACCGTGCATAACGCTTACCCGGTGCGTCTGTGTGATCCCCAGAGGTCAGATGGTAGAGGGCGGAGGTCAGAGATAGGGGATCCGGAGCCAGGGTCTCCTAGTGCATCCTAACGTGGGCATATAGCCATACAGCACATACAGCCTTAACACAGCCTGAACATAGTCTTTACACAGTGCTCCCTAGGCATATAGCTCTAGCACAAGAGTACAGCACAAGAGTACAAGAGCATAGCACAAGACCGGGACTTTGGGACTCTAGTGCGCATATTGCGCATAACGTGCATACCGTGTATACCGTGCATACAGCATACCGCATATACCGCATATACCTCAAAGTAGGATATATCGCAACATCAGGATACGGATACAGAGAGCCCAGTGAGACTGTGCGAACGGAACCTATACACCCTAATCCGCCTCAGTGCGGACACGTTCAAGCCTAAGTGGAAAGACTATGAGAGGTGGCAAGCTGAAGAGAGGAAGAGGGGCTGCCAGGATCACACGTTCAGTTGCAGCAGTGGCTGCTGCTAAGGAGATCAGCCGATTCTTCCAACAAGCCAACTCACTACCTATGATGGCTAGGTCTACAGCTGCGGCATCGGCGGAGATGCAGTACCCCCTTGACATTTCTCTGGTAAGCACACCTGATAAATCCAATATCTCAGATACCATAAATACTTGTGATTTATCTGCCTTGTCTGTGGGGGGGGTGCCAGGGGGGTTGGACATCGTAGAGCCCAGAGTGGATCAAGAGGGGACAGGCAAGCTCCCTAAACCCGTTTCCCAGACACAGACTTTCTCATCAGCAGACCCAGAGATCCGAGCACTGCTGTTAGCGCTCCCTACTAGGGCAGATATAGAGGTGATGATGGGGCGGATGGAAGAAAACCATCGGAGAGAATTGCAGGAGCTCACCAAAGAGGTTCGCTCAGTATCCAATAGAGTGTCAGCTGGGGAATCCGCCACAGCAAATATGGAGATACGAGTGAAGGCATTAGAATCAGCACAGAAAGTGCAGGCAAGCTCAGCTATAGACCTACAATTACACCTTGAGAGTATTGAGGATCGGAGTAGGCGTAATAACCTACTGATCCGCGGGCTACCAGAAACTGCAGAAGCAGAAGATTTAACGGCAATTGCAACTGCTATCTTTCTTCAAATTACAGGCCCCGACATCCCTGAGGTAGTGCGGATTGATCGAATTCACCGAGGGTTAGGCCCACGCTCATCGGACCCTAATAGGCCACGAGATATAATATGTAGGATTCATCATTACCCACATAGAGAAAGCATAGTTCGGAAAGCATGGGAATTAGGAGATATTAACTTTAAGGGAGCTAAATTGAGGATACTCCCGGACCTATCGTGGGCCACATGGCAGAGGAGAGGAATGCTCAAGCCGCTATTGGAAAGAGCTAGAGCACAGGATGCTTCATATCGCTGGGGATATCCGTTTTCTATAACTTTTCAGAGAGAGCGCCGTTTTTGCACTATGAGATCTCGAGAGGACCTACTACCAGCGGTCTTTTCCTTTTTAGAAGTCCCTGCTTTTGAAGTGCCCGATTGGATGATTTTTCTCCCTCGCCCTTCAAGAGGTATCGTTATGACAAAGAAAGGCAAAGCTCAAAGGGACCCTAAAGAAGGTAATAATGAACTAGGATGAAGAAGAGGTGAGGAAGAAGACCATAGCGGATGGGGCGGAGTTACTTTTCCTGACTCTGCCTTTACTCTTGTCGGATTAAGTTGGCTGGATTAGATTTTTCCTTTTTTTTTTTTTTTTTTTTGTTGCCCCTGAATTTCACTAATTTCTTTTCTTTTTGGTTTTTGGATGAGGGCCCTACCTCCCTCTTTTCTTTTTTGCCTCTCTACTGGGAGATGATCAAGTATTTTTCTCTAAATTGTTTCCTTTGGTTTTTCTTTTTTTTTGTGTTCTTCTCTTTTTTTTGCCTGCTTCCTACCAGGGTCCACTCTATAAGACTCTCAGATGGTCTCCTCACGGACTCTGTGGTGCTAATATTTAGTTTTTTTTGCTGCAGCCAGGAGTACATCTAGGAGTTTAGTACACAGAATTTCCTATCAGTGACCATCATATAAGACCCTTAGAAGGACTCCCCATGAACCCGGTGGTTCCAATATCTGGGTTATTATGCAGACAGGAAAACATCTAGGAGTTTAGTATACAGAATTTCCTATCAGTGATCACATTATAAGATTCTTAGAAGGACTCCTTATGAACTCTATGGTTCCAATATTTTGGTCTTTATGTAGACAGGAGTACATCTGGGAGTTTAGTATATAGAGTTTCCTATCAGTGACCTACCTATAAAACTCTTAGAGGGACTCCTCATGGACTCTGTGGTTCCATTGCATGTTTTTTGTACAGATAGGAGCACTGACAGGAGTATAGTATACAGAATTAAAGAATGTAGAAAGGATAAAGGGTATAAGGGTATAATAAATATGAATAGGACTGTAGGAAAATAATGAAGTTACTGAACTGAAGGGTACTCATAAGTTAAGAGCAACGAGGGAATACAATGAGGTTCATGGAGATGAGGGGATAGGATCAACGTTTCAGAGGCAGAAATGTCAGCGCTACTATGGGGTAGATGTCATTTGGTGTCAGGTGACATAAGAGTCAGGTGTTGGTGAGGGAAGGGGGAGACGAAGGTTTTCCCTCCCCCCCTCATCCAACATATAGGGGTTATAAAGGGATTAATGCTAGCTACTGTTACACTGACAGATATAGCATAGAGTATGATTCCGTCTCATAAGTTTATTAGCATTGGTTTTAGACTAAGTTGATGAAGACGGATATATATATATATATATATATATATATGTAAATGCTTACACCAGTTTACCTCACACCTGTATTGTGGGTTATTTCTGGTATAGATAAGTGTAGCTAACGGGGAAAGAAAATAAATAATCCCCCCCGGTTTTGTTTTTTGACCTCTTGGAAAAATTATTATTATTTATTTATTTTTTTTTCCCCTTCCGAGTTGACCAACAGGAAGGAGAAAGGAAATATTTGGAGATTACAGGGGAAATACACCTCCTTTCCCTACTGTACTACCTATCTTTGCTTAGTATAGGCAAAGGGGAAAGGGGGGAGAGGGGAGGGAGGAGGGGTGTACTTCTAACAGGGGAATATATATTGTTGCTGGGGAGGAGTAGGAGGGGGAGCGCCCTCTAACGGCTATTTTCTCCCAAACCCCCAAATAGGACAGTGCGCAAAGGGGGGGACACTTGATTGTAGCGCACAGTGCACGTTAGTGCTAACACTGTAGGGGAGTCGTTTTGGGTTGAGGGTGGGGTTTTTTTTTTTTTTTTTTCTTTTCTTTACACTTGTGTGTCTACCATGGAGGAGATTAGGGTACTATCACTGAACACTAAAGGACTCAACCAACCAGAAAAAAGACGAATGCTCGGGGAGGATCTGAGACGTATGAAAGTGGATATAGCTCTGATTCAAGAGACTCATTTTAGATCTAATAAATTCCCAATTCTACAATCCAGACATTTTCCTCATGTGTACCACTCTACTAATGAGGAATCTAAGTCTAGGGGAGCATCTATTCTTATCACAAACAGATTACCCTGGATATACCGAGACTCTATTGTGGACCCTAGAGGTCGCTTTATCTTTGTAAAGGGCCTGGTAGGGGAAGGCTTGATCACAGTGGTATCCCTATATGCACCAAATTATCAGCAAGATTTATATTTATCTCAGATGTTGGATAAACTGGCAGATTTTGTAGAGGGACCAGGGCTGCTGTTAGGAATGATGGGGCCCCGTACAGCCTACCTGATGGGGCCCCCTTCAACCCCATCCCTGGCCCCGCCTCAAAACAAAATGCAGGTTTGTCACCGTTTACGTATATATGTGCGGGACCAACATGCATGTTTGCAATTACTCATGAACAAGGGGGAATGGGGGCTTTAAAAAGGTTTTACATTTTATTTTATTTATGTTACTTTGTGCAAAGTTGCTGGGGCTATTATGATGCAGGGATGACCAAGATATCACCCTTCCAATGCAGGGACGTGCCAGTGTTCTGTCAGAATAGCGCTACCTATCAGATTCTGCTACCGGAAGTAATATACAGACGAGAACAACTTACTGCGCATGTGGCATGCATTCCAACATGGCCGCTATGCATACCAATAGCTTTCCTAATGACACGAAGCAGCGGCGGACATCTTCTTACACCCACGCAAGTCTTCAATTTTACATTTATTTTATCAGTAAACTGACCTTATAGAATAAATCACAGTATTACATTTGTATTATTATTGTATTCTAGTAAATATAGCGAGAAACCTGCGGCCAATGTGGTGACGGCCACCTTGGTACACCCCGCACTGCTCAGCGACAAACTGATTCTATAGTGTAATAGACTGTTCCACTCGGCTGCGGTGAAATAGTCTATTTCAGTATATAAGGTGAGTTTACTGCTAAAATAAATGTAAAACTCCAGACTTGCGTGGGTGTAAGAAGATGTCCGCTGCTGCTTGGTGTTCTGTCACATTAGGAAACCTATTGGAACGCATAGTCGCCATGTTGGAACACATGGTGCATGCGCAGTAAGTTGTTCTTTCCGAATGCCACTTCTGCTAGCAGAATCTGATAGGTAGCGCTATTCTGACAGAACACTGATACATCAATGGGCGGGAAGAGGTTAAAGGGGAGTGGTTTGACTGTGCATGTTTACTGTCCCCCAAACACAAGTTTAAAGTACCATCTCACTGTGTCCTATAATCAGCAGCATGAAAATCACACAGGCTGCAGGTGCCCTGTCACAGTGTCATATGGATGCTGGGGATGCTGACTTTGTTATGCAGTAACACTCACTACAGCCATAGCTTAAAGTCAGCATCCCCAGCATTCATGTGACACTGTGACAGGGCACCTGTAGCCTGTGTGATTTTCATGCTGAGATCATAGGACACAGTGAGGTCTCTGTCCTCTGTTCTTCACTCACTGTGTCCAATCCAGCCACGCTGTCCTCCTGCTGTTCCCTGTCAGCTGCTGAGCAATCTGCCTCCGTACATGATCACACTCTGCACTTGAGTAAGGGGAGGCGGGGCTGAGCAGAGAATTATTGTATCCCTCCGCCAGGCAAGGCAGTGGACAGCAGCAGCCAGGACTATATTGCAGCAAATCACCATGGAACTAAATCCTATGTATACATGCGACCCGAAAATGGAAAAAAAGTCCCGCCACTGCACTCACTTCCTGGGCCCTTCTGCTGTCATTATAGGGCCCAAGAAAATGTAATTACACCCCCAAGAAATTACAAATTAGGAAAAGGTTTAGAAAAAACTATTTTTTTTGAACATGCAGAAATTTACTGTGATGCTGCCCGGGCCCCTTGTAGAGCTGATGGAGCCCGGGCCCGGTACAACAGGGCTGGTTGTACTGCCCTATCAGCGGCCCTGAGAGGGACAGTTGATAATGGGTGGAGATCTAAACATCTCGTTAGTACCCTCGATAGATGTCTCTTCGGGATCATCCACGACGGCTCCTAGAGTGCATAAGGAAGTGTCCCGCGCCCTTAACCGGGCGCAATTGATGGATGTGTGGCGGCTCTTTCACCCGTCAGAACGGGATTACACTTTTTTTTCTCCACCACACCAGGTCTATACTAGACTGGATTATTTTCTGATTCCACATGCACAACTACACTCAGTAATCGATACCTCTATAGGCAATATCACATGGTCAGACCATGCCCCCGTGCTCCTTAGATATTCGCTAGGGAGGATGACATCAAACCCAGTGGCGGCTGGTGCTCAAAATTTTTGGGGGGGCGCAAAAAGAAAAATGTAATCGGTATTGCTTCGCGTCAAAAAACGCAGTAAAAAATTGCGTGACTTTGAAGTCATGGTACAGGCATGGCACAGGTGATGGTATAGGCATGGCATACGTGATGGTACAGGCATGGCACAGGTGATGGTACAGGCATGGCACAGATATGGTATAGGCATGGCACAAATATGGTATAGGCATGTCACAGGTCATGGTACAGGAGATGGTATATGCCCCCTTTCAATGCAGTGACCAGCGTACATGCCCCCTTTCAATGCAGAGACCAGTGTACATGCCCCCTTCAATACAGAGTTCAGCGTGCGTGCCCCCTTCAATGCAATGAACATTGTGCTGTGCCCCCTTCAATGCAATAAACACTGTGCTGTGCCCCCTTCAATGCAATAAACACTGTGCTGTGCCCCCACAATGCAGAGTTCAGCGTGCATGCCCCCTTCAATGCAACTGTGCTGTGCCCCCTTCAATGCAATGAACACTGTGCTGTGCCCCCTTCAATGCAATAAACACTGTGCTGTGCCCCCTTCAATGCAATAAACACTGTGCTGTGCCCCCTTCAATGCAATAAACACTGTGCTGTGCCCCCACAATGCAGAGTTCAGCGTGCATGCCCCCTTCAATGCAACTGTGCTGTGCCCCCTTCAATGCAATGAACACTGTGCTGTGCCCCCTTCAATGCAATGAACAATGTGCTGTGCCCCCTTCAATGCAATAAACACTGTGCTGTGCCCCCTTCAATGCAATAAACACTGTGCTGTGCCCCTTTCAATGCAATGAACACTGTGCTGTGCCCCAACAATGCAGAGTTCAGCGTGCATGCCCCCTTCAATGCAACACTGTGCTGTGCCCCCTTCAATGCAACACTGTGCTGTGCCCCCTTCAATGCAATAAACACTGTGCTGTGCCCCCTTCAATGCAATAAACACTGCGCTGTGCCCCCTTCAATGCAATAAACACTGTGCTGTGCCCCCTTCAATGCAATAAACACTGTGCTGTGCCCCCTTCAATGCAATAAACACTGTGCTATGCCCCCTTCAATGCAATAAACACTGTGCTGTGCCCCCTTCAATGCAATAAACACTGTGCTATGCCCCCTTCAATGCAATAAACACTGTGCTGTGCCCCCTTCAATGCAATAAACACTGTGCTGTGCCCCCACAATGCAATGAACACTGTGCTGTGCCCCCTTCAATGCAATAAACACTGTGCTGTGCCCCCTTCAATGCAATGAACTCTGTGCTGTGCCCCAACAATGCAGAGTTCAGCGTGCATGCCCCTTTCAATGCAACTGTGCTGTGCCCCCTTCAATGCAATGAACACTGTGCTGTGCCTCCACAATGCAGAGTTCAGCGTGCGTGCCCCCTTCAATGCAACTGTTCCGTGCCCCCATCAATGCAGAGTTCAGCGTGCGAGCCCCTTTCAATGCAGAGCGCCACAGCATTGTCCCCCAATGATTGCAGAGTGCCACAGCATTGTCCCCCAATGATTGCAGAGCGCCACAGCATTGTCCCCCAATGATTGCAGAGCGCCACAGCATTGTACTCCAATGATTGCAGAGTGCCACAGCATTGTCCCCCAATGATTGCAGAGCGCCACAGCATTGTCCCCCATTGATTGCAGAGCGCCACAGCATTATACTCCAATGATTGCAGAGCGCCACAGCATTGTCCCCCAATGATTGCAGAGCGCCACAGCATTGTACCCCAATGATTGCAGAGCGCCACAGCATTGTACTCCAATGATTGCAGAGTGCCACAGCATTGTCCCCCAATGATTGCAGAGCGCCACAGCATTGTACTCCAATGATTACAGAGCGCCACAGCATTGTCCCCCAATGATTGCAGAGCGCCACAGCATTGTCCCCCAATGATTGCAGAGCGCCACAGCATTGTACCCCAATGATTGCAGAGCGCCACAGCATTGTCCCCCAATGATTGCAGAGCGCCACAGCATTGTACCCCAATGATTGCAGAGCGCCACAGCATTGTCCCCCAATGATTGCAGAGCCCCACAGCATTGTACCCCAATGATTGCAGAGCGCCACAGCATTGTACCCCAATGATTGCAGAGGGCCAGCATTGTACCCCAATGATTGCAGAGTGTCAGCGTGCGTGCTCCGTTCAAACTTACCTGGCGGCGGCGGCACGGCTCAGCTTCTTCCTCCTCTTCTGCGGCGGGTCCTTCTCCCTCGTCGTCTCGGCGGCGGGAACCGGCGGGCGGCCTCTCCTCTTCTCTGAGCGGCGGTGACGGTGAGTGATTGACGCACGCACCGGCACCGCCCCCATTGCGACGTCAGCGATATCCTGGATGATGATTGGTCCAGGCTGTAGACTGGACCAATCACAGCCAGGATATCAGAAAGTGGGGGTGTCCAACCGCAAAGACTTGAGCCCAGGATACCCCCCTACCTCCCCAGAAGGCAGCCAATCGGCGCCTCTTCTGGGAGGTAACCCCACCCCCCCCCCCAGCCACCAGTTCCTTGGGTTCAGGCCGGCGAACCCAATTTTTTTTTTGAACAACTTTATTTGTTCGTTTTTTTTTTTTTTTCGTTTTTTTTTTTCTTTTTTTTTAGGGGTAGGGGGGGCGGCGCCCTGGCGCCCCCCATGCACGGGCCGCCACTGATCAAACCCCTCAAAGGTATGGAAATTGAATGAAAGTATACTAGAAAGTCCAGGGGTGTTAGCGGAAGTAACAGAGGCCCTTAGGGAATACTTCAGGATCAATGATACGGATGATTGTAATACTGGCCTATTATGGGAAGCTCACAAACCCGTCATACGCGGTATACTGATCAAACATGGGGCACGCATTAAAAGGGAGAGAGAGAGCACCCTCCAGTCGTTACTGGTTAGGCTACAAAAAGCGGAAGCATGCCATAAACACGCTCAAACATCAAATAATATGCAGGAGCTGGTTACTATCCGCCGACAGATTACGGACATACTTCAAGACAGAGCAAAAAAGGGTATCCAAAGAGGAAGGAAAATAGGATACGAGGTAGGAGACAAATGTGGGAAGGCATTAGCAAACGCAGTACGTGACCTTAGGACTTCATCATATATTACGCAGGTGAAGAATAAGCAGGGTAAGAAACTAGTAATGCCAATTCAGATGACGCAGGTTTTTCGTGAGTTCTTTAAAGATCTCTATAATCTCCCAGTTGCTACCCTGGATTTAGCCCAGGCGAAGGAATATATTGCGAACTCAGGGATGCCTCGGCTATCCTTAGAGGTGACGGAAAAACTCGAGACACCCATAACACAATCAGAAATACTCCAAATTATTAAATCGATGAAACCAGGTAAGGCGCCTGGACCGGACGGGTTCACTCAGTTTTATTATACCTCTTTTTTTTCAGAACTAGGCCCCTATTTAGAAAAACTTTTTAACACCGCCAGAGAAGGACCAGCCTTCCTTAAAGAAACTCTGAAAGCACATATTACATTAATCCATAAGGAGGATAAGGACCCAGCAGATTGCAGTAGCTATAGACCGATCTCCCTCTTAAATTTTGATTTAAAAATTTTCACAAAGTTACTGGCAGCACGATTGTCCCAACATGTACAACCGCTGATACATTTAGACCAAGTCGGGTTTATTCCTAATAGAGAGGCTAGGGACAACACAATCAAGACCCTTAACCTAATTCATATTGCCTCCAATGCCCGCAAACCGGGAATTTTCTTAAGCACAGATGCCGAGAAGGCATTCGATCGGGTCAATTGGGATTTTATGATCGCAGTACTGAGGCATGTGGGCCTGGGAAACAATATGCGGAATTGGATTTCGGCATCCTATTCCATGCCATCTGCACAGGTTAAGGTAAATAGTTTTCTCTCAGATCCCTTCCCCATTAGCAATGGGACACGCCAAGGCTGCCCCTTGTCACCCCTTTTATTTGCGTTGGTTTTAGAACCCTTTCTATGTAAAATAAGAAGTCACCCGGATATCGGTGGTATCCTGGTGGGTGGGGTACAACACAAGATATCGGCATACGCGGACGATCTGCTGTTTTCATTAACTAACCCGATGATATCACTACCTAACTTATTGCAGTAATTTGACATATATGGGAAATTTTCAAATTTCAAAATTAATTTTACCAAGTCTGCGGTGATGGGAGTACATTTAACTATACCCATGCGAGAGTCGATCCAAAAGAACTTTCAATTTAACAGACAATATGGATGGAAGGGGGGATTGGGGTCTTTTTAATCAGAGATTATAATGGCACCTGCCCCCATATGCAAACAATGGAAGGAATTCCAGCAAGGGCATAGGCCTGTCCCTATGGAAGGGGTCAAGACTACGTCCCTACAAGAAGAAAAGGGGGTTTAAATGTGCCTCTACGAACAGTCAAAGTATGCACATGTTCTTGTAACATAGCAACAGTACACAAATGTTATTTTTTTTAAAAATTCATAAATCTTTATTAATACATAGTAAAAACAAAAAGTATATCACTCTAATAGATAAAGCAGTCAATACATGGTGACAGGATTAGTACAAATACAGATAGAAAATGCTGGAGCTACGCGTTTCGCATTATGCGCTTCCTCAGGGTCCAGCAAGGGAAAGTATGTAAACAAAGATTCAGTCTTTAATAATCTAAAGGTACATAAAACAGTTATTAGATTTGTGAATATACATATATGTCTTATAACATTTTTGTTATTCTCAGTTTGTTATTTGCAGCTATCAATTGTATGTTACTTACACTATTATCTTAACCTTGAACACATCAGTTTTACTCTAATTATTTAACAATTATATAAATAGATCAAAAGATAGATTTTCCATAAATATAGCTGGTTAGTATATTGGTTCCTATGTTTATAGATTCCTTTAGATAAAAGGGAGGGAGAGAAAAGCCATTTCTGTTTGACAAACTCTTTTATGCTTTGCTTGTCAGAAGGACAAGAAACTAAATCCCACACACTGAACAGAAAGAGTGGAAGGGGGTAGGGAAAAGGAGAAAGAGAAAAGGGATGAATATGAGAGAAGAGTGATCGAAAAAAGGGGAGGGGGGGGGGTGGGGGGGGAAAAACTGTAGAGTGTGAATTACCAAGTAGCCCACAGGGGGGGCAGTGATAAGGATAGGCTAGTTCACCCGAGTAAATGGCTCAGGGGACAGTCCATCCATAGAGGAGGCATAGAGGAGACCAAAAAAGTAAATGGTATATATAAAGAGGTATATTCACTTTATTATAAACTAAAGAAATAACATACTGAGGTATTAAATTATCTTACCCCAATTTAGACGTCACAGTGAATAGAGTTGAATATACTTGTTTAATTTAAAATCATGTTGTATGAAAGGGGGAGCCAGAGCCCCTAAAATCAGCAGGAAGAAAAAAATAAATTTATATATATGTGTAGTTAGTCCTTATTAGATTATTTTAATAAGGGGGATGGTGATTTGTAAGAATAGGTACTTACCAGGGACTCATTCTCTAAAATTTATGTGTTAGGTGGTGTAAACGTCAAGCAAGACGTGCATATATTTAAGTAGAGAGGGGGTTAGACATTGGAATCCCCTGCAAAGGTGTGCACCGATATTAGGTGAGAACGGGTTAAATAAAAAGTCCCCTTTGAAAATTGGGGATCAGTGTGGTGCTGGGAGTATAAAAACTAAGTATGAAAGAGTCACTGGGTGCTTTAGACAGATTGGATCCAGCCCCGAATCTGAAAAGATATATAAAGATAATGGACCGTTGGTAAAGTGCTGACCCTGATAGAGAGGAAAAGTGAAGAGCTAAGTCTGTAATTAAGACACTTACCATCTGAAGCAATTCAGAAAACCCACGGGGAGTATGACACTCAGCCTAGGCAGCCTGTAAGTGTGAGCTTACTGAGCTGTCCGGTATATATACTAACCATTCTGTATCTGGTCTCCTCCTCCTCCCGGTCTCACGCCCCCCACATCCGCCCGCCATAGCGTCCACGTGTGGACGCCGCGGGAGGATGTTCCCGCATACCGGAAGTGAGCGTCACTTCCGGTTCCGGGACCGGAAGTGACGATCTGCCATGACGTAATACACCATTCGGACAGATAAAAGCCAATAGAAGCTGATTAACACTGTCAAAGATAGCAAAAAAACAGGGAAACATCCTAACCTTCAATGTAGCATGTATGAAAAACATCTAAATGTAATTATTTATTCCCTATTTGAATCGGTTCAAACTTGCATTTCAGCCATATAAGAGAAGAGATTATCCATAAACGTACCAGCAAACAGTTTTACTCAGAAATGACATTAGCAAATCTGCTTATATGGTCTGGTCATGTGGAACAATGAATACTTAAGATTTGTAAGAAAAAGAAGAAAAAGAATATATATTTTGGCAGCCGATATGTAGGACAATGGACCACGCAGTAACCAGACCTACAGCAATGGAAACATGGGGGGGGGGGGGGGTGGGGGAAAGGATAGGGGGAAAAAAAAAAAAAAAAAATTATTTTTGTTTAACTTTAAAGTTATATAAAAAGATAAATACAAATGAATTAATCTCTTCAATATCATATTGGAGAGTCTAAGAGGATATTAGTCTGTCAAAAAGGGGGCAAAGCTCAGGTGTTCATTCAGTCCTGGGAGGGTACAGGCATTTAAAGAGAAAATCCAACGCGCTTCCCTTTGTAGAATTAAGTTGTCAAAAGGTCCCCCTCTGGGTCCAGGATGGATCCTATCTAGGGCGAAAAATTTGAATTTTGGACATTTATATCTATGCGTTTGAGCTATGTGTCTTGCTATGGGACTTTCTAAATCTCCACCCCTTATGTATGATACATGGTCCTTGATTCTCTCCCAGAAATGTCGTTTGGTTTTGCCCACATAAAAAGCGGGACATTCACATTTCCAAATATAGACAATACCTATAGTTTGGCATGTCACAAAATGTTTGAGAACAAATGAGCGTCCATTTGGCAACGTTTGTTGAGGCTTGCTAGCAATGAATTTACAATAACCACATAGTCCACAAGGGAAAGTACCTTGGGGTAGTTTGATACATGGGTCTGTCCTTTTGTCTCTCCGGTAGTGGCTGGCAGTCACCATATCTCGAATAGATTTATTTCTCCTAAAAATCACACTCGGTCTAGTATCCACAAAATTACTGAGGATTTTATCCTCTGCTAAGAGATGCCAATGTTTGGCTATAATACTTTTTAGTTGGTTGGATTGAGAACAATATCTCGTGATCATTTTAGTTGAGTTTTGAGAGTTTTGACATTCTCCTTGAAAAAGGAGAAGGTCTCTAGGGCTATCTTTTGCTTTTTTGTAGGCTTTTTTAGTGCTTTTCCTACTATATCCCCTCTGTAGGAATCTTTTTTGTAATTCTAAAGCTTCTTTTTCAAATTCAGTCTCTTCCGAACAGTTTCTACGAATCCTATAATACTGTCCTATTGGTATTCCTTGAATTACATGTCTTGGGTGACTGCTATCTGCATGTAATAACGCATTTGTTGCAGTTGGTTTTCTATAGAGTGTGGTTGAAAGTGTATTATCCATGCTTCTATAGATCTCAAGATCTAAAAAAGGAATCCTAGATCTATCAAAAACATAGGTGAAATGCAAGTTGAAGTCATTTACATTTAAGATGTCTATGAATTCCTTTAAGGTATCGAGGGGACCCGACCATAGGATGAATATGTCGTCGATATATCTTTTCCAGATCTCTATATATGCCAGATATACTGATATAGATTCTTGGGCGAAGAGCCATCGTTCCCACCCCCCCAGGTACAGGTTGGCATACGATGGGGCACATTTAGTCCCCATCGCCACCCCCTGCACCTGGAGGTAGTGGGAACCATCAAACACAAACACGTTATGTGTCAAGATAAAAAATAACAAGTCAGAAACGAACTTATTTAACCTTCTATGGTCGAGTCCTCTCTCATCCAAAAAGGATTCAATAACTTCCACACCTCGAGAGTGTGGAATATTTGAGTATAGGGATTCAACATCTATAGATACCAGATAGGTCTCCTCTTCGATCTGTATATTTTCAATTGTTAATAGCATATGCATAGTATCTTTTAGATACGAGGGTAACGACTCTACATGTGGGCGTAGGTATGCATCTACATATGAACTAGCATTCTGTGTAAGACTATTGATGCCCGAGACTATGGGACGGCCGGGGGGATTTGTGTGATTTTTATGCATTTTTGGAAGTGCATAGAATGTGGGCGTTGTGGGTTCTTTAATAATCAAAAATTCCATCAAATCCTTGGTTATAATTCCCCACTGATAGTATTGATCTAGGAGTTTTAGAAATTCTCTTTGATTTTTAAGTAACTGTAAACTGCTTACTCTTGAATACCAGGCTCTATTATCAAGAATATTATTGCACATTTCTGTGTATTGTACTTGATTTAAAATAACAACATTTCCGCCTTTGTCCGCAGACTTAATCACAATATCTTTGCGTTCTTGTAAGTTGCGTAGAGCCTGGTATTCAGTTTCGGACAGGTTATTAGAGTTTTTTCGTATGTTCATTTGTTTAATATCCTTTGTTACCATATGGATAAAAAGATCAACTTTAGGATTGGTTTGACTCGGGAAACGTTTAGACTTTTTTTTAAAAGTTTGTACTGATTGTTGTGTTGTTCCTACCGAGGTCGAGGGTGGGCTGGGTCCGGGTGTAGTCGGACCCGACTCATCCTCAAGCTCGGTCAGGATTTTAAGCATCTTATAATCCTTTTTGGACCAATCGCGCCAGGTTTGAAGAAGACCACCCATGGGGGCTTCTTTTTGCTTGATTTTAGGGCCCTCAATTAGGGACCTAAAATTAAGCTTTCGTGCAAAAAGATTAACATCTTTTATAAATTCAAAACGATCTATGTCTTTTGCCGGACAGAAATTAAGCCCTAGACCAAGTAATTTAATTTCCTCTTCATTTAGTTGAACACCAGAGATGTTAATGACTTGTAGAGAATTTGTTTCTTGGTTTAGTTTTTCTCTTCTGTTGTGGATATTTTTAGAGGACCTAGAAGTCCTAGTGTCATTTGTTCTAAAAAAGCATTGTCCTGAGTATTAGGGGAATTTCTTTTTGGGATAGTTCCACAGTGTGTTCCTTGGGCATTTGCTGATGATGTGCTGGATCCACTTGCCAATGGGTTTGATGGTGATTGATTTTGAGTTTTGGGTCCAAGTTTTAAAGCCTTGGCTGTTTGTGTAGTCTGAAAATTATGCTGTGTTCCCATAGGGGTATCCCTTTCATCATCTTTCCTTTTTTCCTGTCTCATTCTATTAGATCTCTCTTGGCGAGCATTCCAAAAGTTGGAAGATGTGGAGGATGCAGCTGATGAGTCAGACCAGTTGCCATCCTCTCTATTTTGTTCATTTTGTGGTCTAGACCTGTATGTTTTATTAGTGTTCCTTTCCCATTTATAAGCTCTTCCTGTCCTAAATGCCATTTGATCACGATTCATTTTTTTATCTTTTCTTTTAATAATTTCTCCACTAAATTTTTCCATTGCATGTTTAATTTCAAGATTTTTCTCCTTGAAAATGGGTTTATTTTGAAATGCCGCTAGTTGGTTTACAATTTCTACTATTTCTTTGTCTAAAATGAGTGCTTCTGCCTCATAATAGCTTTTTAGAATCTTCATCATTTCAATTGAGCATTGTGTGAGATTATCTTCCCATTTATTTTTTAATTCTGTTGAGACTGAATGAATTGTTGGAAATATTTGTATACGTAACCCAATGGGTATAATTTTGGTGTCTATATATTGTTGGAAATAAGTGGCATGCCAGAAGAAAGTTGTCTTACGTATTAGAAGTTGTCTTAAACGAGTTGTGATTTGCGAGATTTCGGAGTCCTCCTTATTTGAGCCGCGAATTTCAGTCTGTATTTGTAGCATGTAATTGGACCAGAGATTTCCCAGATAGTCAGCCATTTGAGTCACTGTCAAAGAGACAAAAGGACAGACCCAGACACACAAAAAAAAAAAAAAAAAAAAAAAAAGGGGGGAGGGGGAAGTTAGGAAATGTGAGATAGAGGGAGGAGAAGAAGTGTTGTGGGATTCAAATTCAGTAGATATTCTTTGACAAACACTATTGTAATATCTAGTTCATTATATCATACAAATTGCTTTTATGCAAATTATACTCTCAAAAGTATTACATTAAACATATGCATAGATTTGGCTTGTTAATGATTAGTTTAATATATTTAATTAAATAGAGCGACCCTTAAAAAGGTCCCCCTTCCAGAGGAGTTGGGGATTTGACTCCCCTCGAAGAAAAACAGACAATATGGATGGAAGGGGGGATTGGGGTCTTTTTAATCAGAGATTATAATGGCACCTGCCCCCATATGCAAACAATGGAAGGAATTCCAGCAAGGGCATAGGCCTGTCCCTATGGAAGGGGTCAAGACTACGTCCCTACAAGAAGAAAAGGGGGTTTAAATGTGCCTCTACGAACAGTCAAAGTATGCACATGTTCTTGTAACATAGCAACAGTACACAAATGTTATTTTTTTAAAAAATTCATAAATCTTTATTAATACATAGTAAAAACAAAAAGTATATCACTCTAATAGATAAAGCAGTCAATACATGGTGACAGGATTAGTACAAATACAGATAGAAAATGCTGGAGCTACGCGTTTCGCATTATGCGCTTCCTCAGGGTCCAGCAAGGGAAAGTATGTAAACAAAGATTCAGTCTTTAATAATCTAAAGGTACATAAAACAGTTATTAGATTTGTGAATATACATATATGTCTTATAACATTTTTGTTATTCTCAGTTTGTTATTTGCAGCTATCAATTGTATGTTACTTACACTATTATCTTAACCTTGAACACATCAGTTTTACTCTAATTATTTAACAATTATATAAATAGATCAAAAGATAGATTTTCCATAAATATAGCTGGTTAGTATATTGGTTCCTATGTTTATAGATTCCTTTAGATAAAAGGGAGGGAGAGAAAAGCCATTTCTGTTTGACAAACTCTTTTATGCTTTGCTTGTCAGAAGGACAAGAAACTAAATCCCACACACTGAACAGAAAGAGTGGAAGGGGGTAGGGAAAAGGAGAAAGAGAAAAGGGATGAATATGAGAGAAGAGTGATCGAAAAAAGGGGAGGGGGGGGGGTGGGGGGGGAAAAACTGTAGAGTGTGAATTACCAAGTAGCCCACAGGGGGGGCAGTGATAAGGATAGGCTAGTTCACCCGAGTAAATGGCTCAGGGGACAGTCCATCCATAGAGGAGGCATAGAGGAGACCAAAAAAGTAAATGGTATATATAAAGAGGTATATTCACTTTATTATAAACTAAAGAAATAACATACTGAGGTATTAAATTATCTTACCCCAATTTAGACGTCACAGTGAATAGAGTTGAATATACTTGTTTAATTTAAAATCATGTTGTATGAAAGGGGGAGCCAGAGCCCCTAAAATCAGCAGGAAGAAAAAAATAAATTTATATATATGTGTAGTTAGTCCTTATTAGATTATTTTAATAAGGGGGATGGTGATTTGTAAGAATAGGTACTTACCAGGGACTCATTCTCTAAAATTTATGTGTTAGGTGGTGTAAACGTCAAGCAAGACGTGCATATATTTAAGTAGAGAGGGGGTTAGACATTGGAATCCCCTGCAAAGGTGTGCACCGATATTAGGTGAGAACGGGTTAAATAAAAAGTCCCCTTTGAAAATTGGGGATCAGTGTGGTGCTGGGAGTATAAAAACTAAGTATGAAAGAGTCACTGGGTGCTTTAGACAGATTGGATCCAGCCCCGAATCTGAAAAGATATATAAAGATAATGGACCGTTGGTAAAGTGCTGAGCCTGATAGAGAGGAAAAGTGAAGAGCTAAGTCTGTAATTAAGACACTTACCATCTGAAGCAATTCAGAAAACCCACGGGGAGTATGACACTCAGCCTAGGCAGCCTGTAAGTGTGAGCTTACTGAGCTGTCCGGTATATATACTAACCATTCTGTATCTGGTCTCCTCCTCCTCCCGGTCTCACGCCCCCCACATCCGCCCGCCATAGCGTCCACGTGTGGACGCCGCGGGAGGATGTTCCCGCATACCGGAAGTGAGCGTCACTCCCGGTTCCGGGACCGGAAGTGACGATCTGCCATGACGTAATACACCATTCGGACAGATAAAAGCCAATAGAAGCTGATTAACACTGTCAAAGATAGCAAAAAAACAGGGAAACATCCTAACCTTCAATGTAGCATGTATGAAAAACATCTAAATGTAATTATTTATTCCCTATTTGAATCGGTTCAAACTTGCATTTCAGCCATATAAGAGAAGAGATTATCCATAAACGTACCAGCAAACAGTTTTACTCAGAAATGACATTAGCAAATCTGCTTATATGGTCTGGTCATGTGGAACAATGAATACTTAAGATTTGTAAGAAAAAGAAGAAAAAGAATATATATTTTGGCAGCCGATATGTAGGACAATGGACCACGCAGTAACCAGACCTACAGCAATGGAAACATGGGGGGGGGGGGGGTGGGGGAAAGGATAGGGGGAAAAAAAAAAAAAAAACTAAAAGACTAAATGTGCCCCATCGTATGCCAACCTGTACCTGGGGGGGTGGGAACGATGGCTCTTCGCCCAAGAATCTATATCAGTATATCTGGCATATATAGAGATCTGGAAAAGATATATCGACGACATATTCATCCTATGGTCGGGTCCCCTCGATACCTTAAAGGAATTCATAGACATCTTAAATGTAAATGACTTCAACTTGCATTTCACCTATGTTTTTGATAGATCTAGGATTCCTTTTTTAGATCTTGAGATCTATAGAAGCATGGATAATACACTTTCAACCACACTCTATAGAAAACCAACTGCAACAAATGCGTTATTACATGCAGATAGCAGTCACCCAAGACATGTAATTCAAGGAATACCAATAGGACAGTATTATAGGATTCGTAGAAACTGTTCGGAAGAGACTGAATTTGAAAAAGAAGCTTTAGAATTACAAAAAAGATTCCTACAGAGGGGATATAGTAGGAAAAGCACTAAAAAAGCCTACAAAAAAGCAAAAGATAGCCCTAGAGACCTTCTCCTTTTTCAAGGAGAATGTCAAAACTCTCAAAACTCAACTAAAATGATCACGAGATATTGTTCTCAATCCAACCAACTAAAAAGTATTATAGCCAAACATTGGCATCTCTTAGCAGAGGATAAAATCCTCAGTAATTTTGTGGATACTAGACCGAGTGTGATTTTTAGGAGAAATAAATCTATTCGAGATATGGTGACTGCCAGCCACTACCGGAGAGACAAAAGGACAGACCCATGTATCAAACTACCCCAAGGTACTTTCCCTTGTGGACTATGTGGTTATTGTAAATTCATTGCTAGCAAGCCTCAACAAACGTTGCCAAATGGACGCTCATTTGTTCTCAAACATTTTGTGACATGCCAAACTATAGGTATTGTCTATATTTGGAAATGTGAATGTCCCGCTTTTTATGTGGGCAAAACCAAACGACATTTCTGGGAGAGAATCAAGGACCATGTATCATACATAAGGGGTGGAGATTTAGAAAGTCCCATAGCAAGACACATAGCTTAAACGCATAGATATAAATGTCCAAAATTCAAATTTTTCGCCCTAGATAGGATCCATCCTGGACCCAGAGGGGGACCTTTTGACAACTTAATTCTACAAAGGGAAGCGCGTTGGATTTTCTCTTTAAATGCCTGTACCCTCCCAGGACTGAATGAACACCTGAGCTTTGCCCCCTTTTTGACAGACTAATATCCTCTTAGACTCTCCAATATGATATTGAAGAGATTAATTCATTTGTATTTATCTTTTTATATAACTTTAAAGTTAAACAAAAATAATTTTTTTTTTTTTTTTTTCCCCCTATCCTTTCCCCCACCCCCCCCCCCCCCCATGTTTCCATTGCTGTAGGTCTGGTTACTGCGTGGTCCATTGTCCTACATATCGGCTGCCAAAATATATATTCTTTTTCTTCTTTTTCTTACAAATCTTAAGTATTCATTGTTCCACATGACCAGACCATATAAGCAGATTTGCTAATGTCATTTCTGAGTAAAACTGTTTGCTGGTACGTTTATGGATAATCTCTTCTCTTATATGGCTGAAATGCAAGTTTGAACCGATTCAAATAGGGAATAAATAATTACATTTAGATGTTTTTCATACATGCTACATTGAAGGTTAGGATGTTTCCCTGTTTTTTTGCTATCTTTGACAGTGTTAATCAGCTTCTATTGGCTTTTATCTGTCCGAATGGTGTATTACGTCATGGCAGATCGTCACTTCCGGTCCCGGAACCGGAAGTGACGCTCACTTCCGGTATGCGGGAACATCCTCCCGCGGCGTCCACACGTGGACGCTATGGCGGGCGGATGTGGGGGGCGTGAGACCGGGAGGAGGAGGAGACCAGATACAGAATGGTTAGTATATATACCGGACAGCTCAGTAAGCTCACACTTACAGGCTGCCTAGGCTGAGTGTCATACTCCCCGTGGGTTTTCTGAATTGCTTCAGATGGTAAGTGTCTTAATTACAGACTTAGCTCTTCACTTTTCCTCTCTATCAGGCTCAGCACTTTACCAACGGTCCATTATCTTTATATATCTTTTCAGATTCGGGGCTGGATCCAATCTGTCTAAAGCACCCAGTGACTCTTTCATACTTAGTTTTTATACTCCCAGCACCACACTGATCCCCAATTTTCAAAGGGGACTTTTTATTTAACCCGTTCTCACCTAATATCGGTGCACACCTTTGCAGGGGATTCCAATGTCTAACCCCCTCTCTACTTAAATATATGCACGTCTTGCTTGACGTTTACACCACCTAACACATAAATTTTAGAGAATGAGTCCCTGGTAAGTACCTATTCTTACAAATCACCATCCCCCTTATTAAAATAATCTAATAAGGACTAACTACACATATATATAAATTTATTTTTTTCTTCCTGCTGATTTTAGGGGCTCTGGCTCCCCCTTTCATACAACATGATTTTAAATTAAACAAGTATATTCAACTCTATTCACTGTGACGTCTAAATTGGGGTAAGATAATTTAATACCTCAGTATGTTATTTCTTTAGTTTATAATAAAGTGAATATACCTCTTTATATATACCATTTACTTTTTTGGTCTCCTCTATGCCTCCTCTATGGATGGACTGTCCCCTGAGCCATTTACTCGGGTGAACTAGCCTATCCTTATCACTGCCCCCCCTGTGGGCTACTTGGTAATTCACACTCTACAGTTTTTCCCCCCCCACCCCCCCCCCCCCCTCCCCTTTTTTCGATCACTCTTCTCTCATATTCATCCCTTTTCTCTTTCTCCTTTTCCCTACCCCCTTCCACTCTTTCTGTTCAGTGTGTGGGATTTAGTTTCTTGTCCTTCTGACAAGCAAAGCATAAAAGAGTTTGTCAAACAGAAATGGCTTTTCTCTCCCTCCCTTTTATCTAAAGGAATCTATAAACATAGGAACCAATATACTAACCAGCTATATTTATGGAAAATCTATCTTTTGATCTATTTATATAATTGTTAAATAATTAGAGTAAAACTGATGTGTTCAAGGTTAAGATAATAGTGTAAGTAACATACAATTGATAGCTGCAAATAACAAACTGAGAATAACAAAAATGTTATAAGACATATATGTATATTCACAAATCTAATAACTGTTTTATGTACCTTTAGATTATTAAAGACTGAATCTTTGTTTACATACTTTCCCTTGCTGGACCCTGAGGAAGCGCATAATGCGAAACGCGTAGCTCCAGCATTTTCTATCTGTATTTGTACTAATCCTGTCACCATGTATTGACTGCTTTATCTATTAGAGTGATATACTTTTTGTTTTTACTATGTATTAATAAAGATTTATGAATTTTTTAAAAAAATAACATTTGTGTACTGTTGCTATGTTACAAGAACATGTGCATACTTTGACTGTTCGTAGAGGCACATTTAAACCCCCTTTTCTTCTTGTAGGGACGTAGTCTTGACCCCTTCCATAGGGACAGGCCTATGCCCTTGCTGGAATTCCTTCCAACTTTCAATTTAAATGGCCGGAGCAAGATATTCGCTATCTAGGAACTAATATACCAACTAAATTAAGTCAGCTATTTAATTTGAATTATCCTCCACTTATGGCTATGACACGGATACTGTTAGAGAAATGGCAGAAGGGACTACACTCGTGGTTCGGGAGGTGTAATCTTATCAAAATGTGTATCCTCCCAAAATTTTTATATTTATTTCAAACTCTACCATCTCAGATCCCATTGAAGTTTTTTAATCAGGTAAATACCCTATTCTTAAAGTTCATCTGGCCACATGGGAAACCACGGATATCAAAAAATTGGCTGAGCCTTCCGAAGAGAATGGGAGGGATTGCTTTACCTGACATTAGGAAGTACTATCAAGCCGCCCATCTAGGTAGAGTGGTAGACTGGGGCTGCCACTTTAAAGACAAAATATCAGTTCAGATAGAGCAAGCACAGACCCCTGTGGCGCTGAGTAGGACCCCCTGGATGTGGAGGGAATGCCCTTTGGCGTTGAAATCACATCCTCTTATAGGCGCAACACTAAGATTGTGCGAGGCAATTCAACTTAAACAGAGGTTATTCTCAAGAGACTCCCCACTTTACCCAATCTTAGGTAACCCTAAATTTGAGCCAGGATTATCTTCCAGTAGCTTTATGCGGCTGCGTAGAGCCGGCTTTTTTCAGGTAACACACTTCCTGATAGAGGATAGATGGCCTACACTATTAGAACTGACAGAAACACAGGGCCCTTACACTCTATCGGTATGGCAGGCTTTACAGTTGCGCCATTTTTTAGGTTCGCTCTCACCACCAAGTACTTATATCAGAACTCTTACGGAGTTTGAGGATTACTGCTTTAGTCAAGGCCAGAAGAAGGGTACTTTGTCATATATGTATGGCCTACTGGTTACCCCTCATACTCAACCGGTCTTACCCTGGATTCGTATGTGGGAGATTGAGATGAGTAGAACATTCTCACCAGCCCAAATTAAGAAGATGCTCGTACTAACATTAAGGTCCTCCCGATGCACTAAATTGCAGGAAACAAGTTATAAGATTATGTCAAGGTGGTACTACACACCAGCTAAACTGCATAAATGCTACCCGGAAGCGTCAGAGGCATGCTGGCGTTGTAACAGTGCAGAGGGAACTATGTTCCATATTTTCTGGGCTTGCCCCCGATTAAATCATTTCTGGTCGGAAGTCCATAGGATTATTCAGAAATTTACTGTACACACGATTCCAAATGATCCTGCTTTCTTTTTATTGAATATGTCGGATCTCCCGATGTCAGTTTTTCAAAAAGGCATTATTGGCCATCTCCTTAGCGCAGCGAAGGCTTGCATACCCTCAAAATGGAAGCAAAACTCACCCCCCACGGTTTCGAGTTGGATACTTAAAGTGGAAGCAATCAGGAGGATGGAGGAGTTAGTATGGGCATCTAAACACAAACATGAGAAATTCACTTTACTATGGGGAGGCTGGGATGGATTTGTGACATCTGAGGAAGGAGCCTTACTAATGTGCAGTCGGTAGAGTATGTTGTTCGGTTGGTAGACTGGTCTCCTCCATGGTGATAATAGTGTTGGATTTTGGAGGTATGAGGGGGTTTTCCCTCACCCGTGGGGCTGTTTCCTTTTTTTTTTTTTTTTTTTTTTTTTTTCACAGGTTAGGGGGGGAGGGGGGTTTAAAGCAGATATGGGTTAACATGTTTTTCTATTTGAATACATTTAAGAATATGAAAATGTTGATAACTATATTTGTGTTGACGGAACGTGCTTTTGTTTTTCTTTTTCTGGTGATATTTTGTAACACATCGATTGTAACGTTCAGCAACGATAAAAAAATAAAAAAAGATTTAAATACAAAAAGAAGTGGAAGTGCTCAATCAAAAAGTGACTTGAGTAGAAGTACTAAAGTATTCAACATTTTTTGTACTTAAGTATTGCAAGTAGTTTTTTTAAAAAATTTTGCTACTCAAGTACTGAAAGAAAAAGTACCAGTAGTTTTGAAAAAAAAATTGCTACTCAAGTACTGAAAGTAAAAGTACAAGTACTGTGTTATGTAGTTATTAAAGAAAGAAGTCAAAAGTTTGAACATCATATTGTTTTTTATTATTTCAAATGCAGCTTTTATTTATACATACAGTAGGATTTATTTTCGTATGCGCTGATAATAAATATGTTTTGAGCTTCATGAAACCTGCCATCTACTGTTCTGGCAGTGGTCATTTTTATAATAGTACCGAGTAACTATGCAGCATAAAAAAAAAATATTGGAGTAGAAGTATTGAAATCATGGAAAAAATGTAGTGAAGTAAAAGTGGAAGTAGGAGAAAAAAATTCTACTCCAGGAAAGTACAGATACCGCCTTTCGGTACTTAAGTACAGTAGTGAAGTAGTTCTACTTAGTTACTATACAGCTCTGACTGCATGCTGTCTATTGTAGAAAATCTGAAAAGTCAAACATATGTTACAAAGAGCGAATGTTGCAGGAAACCACTTCACAAGCCATCACACACAATCTCAGTCAGTGAACTGAGTCAAAGCCAACTTTTTTCTAGTTTGGAGTGCAAATGAGTTAGAACCCTTGTCAGTCTTTTACTACTGTCTGGGACTTAAAGTATAAATTCATGTTTTCAAACAAAATTAAAAGGTGAACTAAAACCTTAACTTACCCCTGCCATCATGGGTGATTAGCTGTCATAAGCCATGCAGCTGGTGTAGCAGTCTGGGGGTTTGAAATCCCCTCTCCCCTTCCCCTTCTTTCTGTAGGGCTTCCAGGATTAATCAGAGTAATTCTGATTAATAAAAGTGGTCACATGCCAGTGCTGATCCCAGTTAGTGTTATGTACTTTGCAGTAAAGCTTAGTAAAGTTAGTGCTTTAAAACTTGGTGTACTTCTCCTTCCTCCATTGCCTCCCTTTCCTATAATTTATGGCAAGTGTAATTACTCTGTGATCGCTATTGCCTAAAGTATCCCTTACATCTACATCTGTAGTCAATTGTGTGGTTTGTAATTAGAAGGTCTAACAGAACATTATTTTTGGTTGGGGTTTCCACCATTTGACACATGAAATTGTCCTTCAATATGTTTAGAAATAACAACCCCTAGTTGAGCAAGCAATTCCTTCTGCTCAATGAATATCAAGATAGCTGAAATCCTCCATGATTATAACATTTTCCTGCCACCTCATCATTTCTAACCATGAAATATGGAAATCCTCCTCCTCAACGTTAAAGGGCCTATACCATACCCACAAAATTCATTTATCATTATATTTGCCACTTTAAAGCTCAAACCACTATGACTCCACCTCCTCATTAACCCTGTTTCCAATGTCATCTTTCCTATTAACTATTAAACCACTCTTGACATACAAGAGATGGTCAGAGACTGCAGACATGATACCACAGATGATTAGAGATTTCGGACATGATACAAGAGATGGTCAGAGACTGGGGACATAATCTCAGTATCACTGTTCCCATACCCCAGCCCAAATCCTTGTGTACTGTGTGTGCGCCTCCTTAGGGACCCTTACCTGCCAAACCTGTTCAACCCCTTGGTGGTGTTGCAGTCCGGTCCCTTTTGTCTCCGGTATCCTCAGATCCTGAAGATGGCAGCGGCACTCCCTGTTCAGCAGAGCGGGTGACATCAAAACTGTCATGTTCCTGGGCCCCAGGTCCGGCTCTCTTCCTCATCCCTGGGCTCTCCATCCACAAGTTACACCCCAAGTCCCCTACCCACCTCTGCATCTCCATCCACATCTTATACCAACAGTTCTCACACCTGAACAACCCATACACCCCCTTTCCAGGTCTCACCTCATTAAAAAATTCCTCTCTTCCTTCATAGCTCTTTCACCTTTTCATAACCCCCCCCCCCCCAAAGTTCTCTCACCTTTTTACAAATCCCCCCCAAAAAAAATCTCCCTCACCTTTTCACAAATGCCCCCCCCCCTCCCACAGCTCTCTCACCCTTTCAAAAATCTCAAAAACCCCCCTTCCTCAAAAGCTCCCTCACCTTTTCACAAATGCCCCCCTCCCAGCTCTCTCGCCTTTTCACAAATCCTACTCCCCCAAAGCTCTCTTCCTTTATTTACAAATCCCCCCCCCCCCCAAAGCTTTCTCACCTTTTCACAAATCCTCCTCCCCCAAAGCTCTTTCACCTTTTCACAAATCCTCCCCTTCCCAAAGCTCTCTCACCTTTTCAAAATGCCCTACCCCCCACCCCTGAGGTTTCTCACCCTTTTACAAATCCTTCCACCACCCACAGCATTCTCTCACCTCTTGCACCGCTGTGTTTGCTATGCCCAGGCTTTTTTTTTCCAACACAGTGCCATTTCATGCAGCTCTGCCTAGTAGGTATGTAGCACAGACCGAGGAGGAAATGGAAATTCACAGCACTTCACTTTGCTCCTTGCTGCACAGTCAGGACAGGCGGCAGACAGGGAAAGAAGCCGCCTCCTGAATCTCCATACAAAATGTCGGTGGTTGCGGCATCAGGACCTAGGAACCTACCTGCAAATGTGGGTCGTCAAATGCTCTGGGTGCTGGCACTAGCACGCAGCAGTGTTAATTTTGGCAGCAAATTTCAATTTAGTTTTAGTCTTAGTCTTACGACTAAAATGGCATTTTAGTTTTAGTCCCATTTTAGTCTTCTGCAAGTGTTTTAGTTTTAGTCGTATTTAGACGACTAAAACTCCAGTACATTTTAGTCGACTAAAACGTCCTACATTTTGGTCGAATAAAACTAATTTTAGTCATCTATAATCGAATGGGTGTAGTTCAATTGTAATTTGTAATGCATTATTTAAACATTTCTCTACAATTTCCAAACTCATTATATACTACTGCTGGTCCTGGAGTGAAAAATCGAATATGTTATTATTTATGGTATTAAGCTTTGAGCATGCACCAGTGTTAATTTTGGCAGCAAATTTCGATTTCATTTTAGTTATAGTCTTTTGACTAAAATGCCATTTTAGTTTTAGTCATATTTTAGTCTTAAGACTAAAATGCCATTTTAGTTTTAGTTGTATTTTAGTCACCTGAATTGTTTTAGTTTTAGTCCTATTTTAGTCGACTAAAATTGTGTTAATTTAGTCGACAAAAACGTTTTAGTCGGTTTTAGTCGACGAAATTAACACTGGCACGCAGAAGCTGGTGGAGGAAGTGAGAAAACATGCTCTACCAGCTTTTGTGTTAAGTGACCATTGTTAGAGGAAAGGACTCCCAGAGGTGCTGAAACTCTGTTCTGCCATGTTTCAAGTGACAGAAAGAATTCCCTGGCAAATAGACTTTTGTCCCTGGACAAGTTGCAACACTTCTTTCAGAGTCCCATTGGAGGGGGTTGTGGCTTGAAGAAAAGCTACATTATGATACAAGTGCTCACTTGTCTGCTTTCCATGCCGGAATCCCCTCCATGAGGCCACACCCCCTGCATTTATGTCTTTCCCAAGGGGAAGTGACATACCTGCAATGTCACAATTTACCCGACCCCTACCCATACAGCAGCACCCAAACTCTTAAATTCAAAGTAACCATTGGAAAAATAAACACAAACCCACAGCAGAAAGTAAGCACTTGCCTACACGCCTGTTCCATTCCAGCCTTTTTTTCTGACCTTCTTTGTGTGATATCTAGGCTAGTAAAGCAACTGGGGATGGAGAGATGGGGGGGGCCAAAGACAATTGGCCTAGGGAGACAGAAAGTAAAAATCCAGCTTTGATTCTCTATTTTATTATACACAATTTGAAAAGGCTCACACATAGAGAGCAAGTGAACCCATTCACAGATCCAGGCAGAGCCCAATGTATGTAAATGTGGAGGAAAGAAATATTTTGCAAATTATTGCAGAAAGTTACCATGGAGAAAACTAAAAAAAAAAAGCAAAGTCGTGGGCATTTTATTTATTGGTACTGTGAATCATATACATGTGTTCACACAGCAAATGCAGGTAGATCGGGGTGGGCAATTCATTTTTCCAAGGGGCCACAAGAGAAACTGGGGCTGTTATGGAGGGCCAAATTTGAAAGATAATATCACCTTTTCGTGCATAAATACCCTTTTCATAATAAATAAGTGTTTTCCAATGCCATTTCTGGCCCAGCCATCCTAAAGTGCTTTTCTCTCACACCACATCTCCCTCATTACAATATCACCTTCCACCCACTTCCTATTTCACCACTTCAGCTCCCGATGGTTTACCCTCCTTCATGACCAGGCCATTTTTTGCAATACGGCACTGCATTACTTTAACTGACAATTGCGTGGTTATGCCACCCAAATAAAATGTATGTCCTTTTTTCCTACAAATAAAGTTTTCTTTTGGTGGTATTTGATCAACTGTGCGATTTTTATTTTTTGTGCTGTAAACAAAAAAAAGACAGACAATTTAAAAAAACAAAAATAAATAAATAAAATGTTTTATTACTTTTTGTTATGAAACATTCCCAATAAAAGAGTGTAAAAAAAAATCTAATTTCTTCATCAGTTTAGGCCAATATGTATTCTGCTACATGTTTTTTGGAGAAAAAAATTCCATCAAGCAAATATTCATTGGTTTGTGCAAAAGTTATAGGGACTAAAAACTATAGGATATTTATATGGAATTATTTATTTTCTTCTACTAGTAATGGTGGCTATCATAGCAGGACTGCAATATTGCGGTGGACAAATCGCACACTAAGTGACACTTTTTGGGGACAGTGACACCAATACAGTGATCAGTGCTAAAAAAATATGCACTGTCACTGTACTAATGGCACTGGCAGGGAAGGGGTTAACACTATGGGTAATCAAGGGGTTAAGTGTGCTCCTAGGGAGTGATTTCTAACTGTGAGGGGGATTGATGTACTAGATGAAAAGATAGATGTGTTAGCTGAAGCACAAGATCACTCTCTTCCTCTGTGACAGAACAGCGGTCTGCCTTGTTTACAAAGGTAGATGGCCATTCCGACATTCTCCTGCATGATCGCGGGTAGTCAGCGGCCATCACACCCGCCATCATCTTCAGTCCCTCCAGTGATGGTTAGGCTGTATTCATTTCCAGAATCAGAACCATTGAACCTATTTCGGATCCCAGATGTTGCATAAATCGGTAGCTTTGGAAGTTTGTTGGGGCTTCTGTTGGTACCAGGCTACCCAGCCACCATAAATATCATCACTGGATGTACAAGTGATGGTGATTGTCTGTCCCGGGGACACAGAGATAGAATCCGGAGTCTGAGTCATCACAATCTCTCCACAGGATCCTGAGGATGGGAAGAGACATATTGATTATTGATCTTCCTATCAATCCTGATGTGTGTATTTATTGTACAATGTATAGATGTATGTGCAGAGGATGATGGAAGGAGCCTCATCAGTGATGGCTTGTTTTAACACCTTACGGCTAATTCACACTATGTATAGTGACCGGGAGTTTTGCATTGAAAAATGCTGGTTACCACTAAAACACACAGAAAGCTATTTTTTCTGTGTGTCCTATTCATGCTACAATGCAGCCTGGAGCGGTGCTGCAGTAGGATGTGATAAAATGCAAACATTCTGCATATTATCGCAGCACACAGTACAGAATCGCATGTCACTGTATAGCAGGCGCAGGCAGCGGTAGTAAAATTCATCAACACAGGCAGGACGGAGGAAGCAGGTCCCAGGCTGGTAACCAGCAGAGATTGGCACTTTAGTGCTCTTTTCCATAAACTGCCATAAGATGAGCTCCACTACTGACAGTGAATGGATTATACAACACCATCTATTCCTGGATGAGTCCCATGGGAGAATAAGGCCCCCTAGTGGATAGGAGGAGTGAGCGATCTGATATAACAGCTACAGAGACCACCGGAAGATCTATGAGACGCCTGTGAGTGTAATATTTGCACTTTTTGACCTCACATTTAATATGGGGTCAGCTATTTGAGGGGAGAATATTGTGAGCACAGTGGTGAAGGGCAGAAGGTGTTAATATATATGAAGTTCAGGTGAACGATGAATGAAAGTGAAGGAATCAGCTGTCACACCATCACTTTATTTTTTATGAATTATCTACACCAATTTTGGATTTAATTATTGTCAACTGTTTGTCTTATATACAATCACTGTTTATAAATGAATGTTAGACCTGGTTCACACCTATGTGTTTTTTGGTGCTTTTTGCAGAAACGCACTCCAGTCTACTTAACATGATTTCCTGTGGGGCACGTTCACATCTATGCTTTTTCCAGCCACTGTGTTTTTGTAAAGGGTCAGGGACTTTTTTATATGAAAAATGTTGCATTTTTGGTTCAATAGACTTCAATGGAGATGCTGCAGAAATCCTGTAGTGCGTTTTTGATGCATTTCACATTTTTTTAAGATGCCCAAAAAAAAAAAAATTGGCCAAAACTTTTTAACCATTTGCCGACCGCCGCAAGTACATATACTGCGGCGGTCAGCCCCTCACAGGCAAAGTAACGTATGGGTACGTCACTAGCCTGTGAGGCTCTGGGGAGCAAACACGCGCCGCCGGAGGCACGCTACCGCTCCCGCTCGATCACGGACCCCCCCCCCCCGCGCGTGTGCCAGGAGGACCCGATGTCCGCCGGGCACTCGCGATCGTCCGTTAGAGTGGGAGAAAGGCAGGTGGCTAATGTAAACAAGCCGCCTGTCATTCTCCCCTGTGTAGGAATAGTGATCATACGGTTCTGCTATGTAGGACCGTTGATCACTGTTCCTACACCTCAAGCCACAGCCAATCACAGTTAGAATCACGCCCCTAGGGACACACATAACCCCTCCCTCTCAAAAAAAGTTAACCCCTTCACTGCCAGTGTCATTTTACAGTAACAGTGCATATGTATAGCACTGAATACTGCAGTGATGTCACTGGTAACCCCAAAAGTGTCAAAAATGTCAGTCAAGGGTCCGATCTGTCCGCTGCAATGTCGCAGTCCCGCAAAAAAAATCGCAGATCGCCTCCATTACGCGTTAAAAAAAAAAAAAATGACAAAAATCTTTCCCTTAGTTAGTAAACACAATAACTTTTGCACAAACCAATCAAAATACGCTTTTTGCGATTTTGTTTACCAAAAATATGTAGCATAAAACAAATTGGCCTAAAATGTTAAAAAAATTAGATTTTTACATTTTTTTTTTGGGGGGGGGGGGATTTCATATAAAAAAATATTGTTATTTTTGCAAAATTGACGCTCTTTTTTTGTTTATAGCGCATGATAAAAAAATCGCACAGGTGATCAAATACCACCAAAAGAAAGCTCTGTTTTTGGGAAAAAAAGGACGTCAAATTCGTTTAGGTACAGCGTTGCACGACCGCGCAATTGACCGTTAAAGTCACACAGTGCCGAATCGCAAAATAGGCCCTAGTCAGGAAGGGGGTAAAATCTTCCAGGGCTTAAGTGGTTAAAACGCATAAAAAATGCACAATGCATAAAAAAGTGTGAAAAATGCGTGTGCAAAAAGGCAAAACTCACTGCAGAAAGCATTGCAAAATTCATAGGTGTGAAACTGGCCTTAAAGTTATGACATCTGTGATTGTGTTTCTATATAAAAGAGGAAGGAGGTTTTGGTACGGCTCTGTATCACTGTGTGAGTGGGTACTGAGCATGCTGCTGACAGTGATATTTCCCTTCATCATCTTCAGTCCCTCCAGTGATGGTTAGTGTGTATACATTTCCAGATCTGGAACCACTAAACCTGTCCGGGATCCCAGATGGACGAGTATTTGTACTATGCATAAGAAGCTTTGGAGGTTGTTGGGGCTTCTGTTGGTACCAGGCTACCCAGCCACTTACATCAGTACTGGATGTACATGTCATAGTGATTGTCTGTCCCGGGGACACAGAGATAGAATCCAGAGTCTGAGTCATCACAATCTGTCCACAGGATCCTGAGGATGGGAAGAGACATATTGATTATTGATCTTCCTATCAATCCTGATGTGTGTATTTATTGTACAATGTATAGATGTATGTGCAGAGGATGATGGAAGGAGCCTCATCTCTCACCCTGAATAGAAATGAAGATGACAGCCAGCAGATAACTGGGAGAAAGCATCTTGATGTTTCTGGAGGGTCAGATCCAAAATAGAAGACGTCTCCTGTACAATGAGATATATAGAGAGAGTGACAGGGGAGGTGTTACCCCCCACACACTGTGTATGCAAATACCGGGGAGAAGGAAATTAGAATTCTCAGATCAGTGATCTGTGATAGAAACTCTCCAGAGGAACTCATCTACATGATAAATCATTTCTCTTATTTTGTATCTCTTTAGTACATGCTAATCACCTCCCTTTATAGGACTAGAACAAAAGACTAACTTCATAGAAAAAGAAAAGATTTTTTTGGGTAGAAGGTGATTAATATGCTTTGGCAGGTTTATCAAAATGATATTGCAATCAAATTTTCTACATGTTTATTACAAATAGCACATCAGAGATCACATAGGGGTTTATTTATCAATGTCCTGTACTTGTCTCACTTGAGTCATTTAAATGTACCCTATAGTGTTGTTTTAGTAAATATACATGGGATTATTCAGTGTAATAATGGGATGTGAAATTGCTCTTTACGGTTCTAACATACAATCAGCAACATAATTTACATGCTTCCTTCTTCCTACAAATTCCATACACATGTTCCGGGGTGTAACATTTTCCTCCATCACTTAGTAAATGGTTTAGGTGAACAATGGGGAGTAAAACTGCTTTTGGGGATCAGTGCACCCTAACCAAATAGGTTTAACAATTTCACTGCCACCGTTCTTTTTATTTTTATTTTTTTGGACAAATGTTTAAAAAATAATTTTAGGCCTAAAGATTATTTAAACCATCTAAACATTTTATATTTTCTGAAAGCAGACAACCAGGAATATAAAATGGTGGCCGTCCCAATTTTTTGTGTCATAAGATATTAGCCCCATGGTTTATTAAGCGCAAATGTAAAAACTGAGGTTGCACCGAGTAAATAGATACCCAACATGCCCAGCCTTAAAATTGTGTATGACACTAAAGGGGGTGACACATTCCTGTGTTCTACATTTCCATAGGCAATGCTTTGAAGCCCCTACAGATCGTTCTGAGTTATCTGTGAATAATGGGCTCAGAGTTATTCTCTCACTGATGACATACAACTCAATCAATGTTTGTGTGTGTAAGTACACCAATGCCTGTGTTTACTTTTGTATGTGTGTGTATATGGGGGTAGGGGTATTAGAAGGCTAACAGTTTTTTGGATGGAAGAGGTTAAGCGGATAGGCATACCTTTCATTTTTAATTTTTTCACTTTTTTTTTTCAATAAATGTTTTTTTTTTTTTAAATCACATAATGATCAAAATGTCCCTGTAATTTTTTGGTGACGGGTTCTCTTTAACCACTTCCCACAAACCGACTTACCTGTATGTCGGCTTGAAGAAGTGAGTGTACTGAGATGATGCCTACAGCTACGGGCATCAACCCGATGCAGTTTCTTTAGAGCCATTGGTCGCTTTCTAATGATAGCAGCCGCTGGGCTGTTACCACAGGGATCGGCAGGGGATGTCCCCCCTCCCGCTGCCTTCTGCTACTCTGCCTGGGTTTGCCAAGCAGACCTTAGCATTCACCTGGAACGTCTGCCGGCTTGTTACAGTCCAGAACAAAGCCAAAATCGACTTTGATCGGGTCTCCGATCAAGTAACCCGGAAGCAACATCATGACATCACCTCCGTTTTACTCGGCTGCTAACGAAGCAGGTTTTAAAAAAATGTCAGCTTTCAAAAATGCTGATTTCGGCGTTTTGAATACTTTTAAAAGCAAAGGAGGGATTTGGGATCTAAAAGACCCCATATCCCTCCATAAAGAGTACTTGTCACAGCCCATTACTGTCACAAGGGATGTTTACATTCCTTGTGACAGCAATAAAAGTGATCAGATTTTTTTTTGTTTAAAGGAACAGTAATAAAAATGAAAAATAAAATAAATAGGAAAAAAATGTTTCGTTCCATGAGCCCGCACACCAAAGAAAACACATACATAAGTTGCGCCTGCAAATTTAAACTGTGTTCAAGTCACACATGTGAGGTTTCGCTGTGATCGTTAGAGTGAGAGCAATAATTCTAGCAAAAGAACGCCTCTGTAACCGTTAAAAAGTTTTAAATCATCGACTATGGAGATTTTTAGGTACCGTAGTTTGTCACCATTCCACGAGTGTGCGCAATTTTAAACCGTAACATGTTAGCTATCCTTTTACTCGGCGTGACATAATCTTTCCCAATACACAAAAACAATGGGTAAACAATGGGTTAGAGCTATTGACAACGCCCAGAGTGAGGGCGAAACGCAGCGTCTAGCAAGGCAGAGAGCGTGCGGCGTATGACTTTTCCTGTCACAGTAACTTCCGGTCGGTGGAACGCACGCTGTGGGAGCAGCATCCACCAGGCCTTTTACATACAGACCCAGTTTTTTATTCTTCTTTGGGAGATGCAGTCAGCGATACAGCTATAGCAGACCCTGCAGTGCAAGACAGATACAACGTTGGATCACCTGATAACAGCATCTTTGTACAAGACTTTACACACACAGAGTTTCGGTGAGTAGGGACCCCTAAGGGGGAGCACCAGCATTTTTTGCACAGGAGTGGAGCACTGGAGCACCTTGCAGCACAGCCAATTTATGTATTTTGTGCACTTATTGAAGGACATTTTGCTTAAATTGCAGGACACTTATTGATTGATTGATTTATTGAAAATTCATGGGAATTTGAGCACTTTTATTGCACCCAGCACTTTATTTATGTATTTTATATATATTTTATGTTATTTATTGGTATATTCATTTATATATTGTAAAGATTTGTTGCACTGAAGGCAGCACTGGTCCTTACACTAGCACTTTAAAGGCACAAACACCTTATTAGTCAGCTGCAGCAATCACTATATTTTTCACATATTCATTTACACTTATAGAACCATAAGCGCTAGGACCTTTCCTTTTAATTTAACTGTTTCGTTTTTTAAAATTCAGTGAAGTGTATCTTTTCCTAAAAAATTGGGTTTGAAAGACCGCAGTGCAAATACCGTGTAACAAAAAAATATTGCAACGACCACCGTTTTATTCTCCAGAGTCTTTGCTAACATATATATATATATATATATATATATATATATATATATATATATATATATTATATATATATATAAAATGTTTGGGGGTTCTAAGTATTTTTCTAGCATAAAATACTGATTTTAACTTGTAAATAAGATGTGCCAGAAATAGGCTTGGTCCTCAAGTGGTCCCCCTGATGTCTCACCTGCCCCCTATTGAAGCTAATTATGTGCAGATCACATTCCATTGGCTTCTTTGTGGCCATTGAGAATAAAGTTATCAGAGATGGAAGAGTTGGTTATGTCTTTAGAAAGAAAATTAGCAGATGCAAACTCCCAGCTTCTTACTTAGGAGCAATGTATATTATCACTCAATGAGCACAAAAAAATGACATTTGGTTAATACCTGCACAGTCAATGAGGGGAAGGGCAATGATAAAAGAAAGTCAGCTATTGCACCTAAAGATTTGAATCAGAATAATAGTTTGATTACAATCCAAGACAGACTTCTGGGTGAATGTAATCCTCTGGAATCACCAGTGAGTCTGTCCAATAAATTTGAGGCTCTAGTGCTTAGTTTCCATTTGAGTAATGGCGATTCATGCGCTCTTCCTAAAGCATGGCTACCAGGACCTCTGGCAGGCCAGTTATCTGCACAGGTTATTGATAACTTAGCAGACGCAGAGGAGCAGAGGAAAGAGTTGTAACGTATTTTGGACAGTCATGATAGCGGTATGAGTGATTTACAAGAAATGGAATTCAGGAGAGGAGATGACCCAATATTATTCTGCAATGAGTATCTTGCATTGTATACGAAAGTGCTCAGCTGTCCTGACTTATTGGAGGATAATGCAGCTTTCATATACTCAATGGCCAATAAGTGTTATGTAAGCTATCCCGCTAAGATGGCTTTGAGAAATGCTAGGTCATACCAAAATGTTGTCAATACCCTCCGATACTTTTGTAAAGAGTCCAGTGATAGAAGGTACAGGTCAAAGTCAGGTGTATCTGTAGTAAGCAGAGGTACCGGAAGGCAGAGAGTTCAGACGTAATAAATGGAATAGACCTGCACAAAGATTTTGTAGAGCTCCTAACATTGCTAGCATGGAGTAGGAAGACACAGAAATACTGGAATCTGAGATGAAAACCCCCCACCCAGGATGAGGACAGCATAGCACATGGGTCTGATATCAAAGATGGCAGCCAGGACAGATATCACAGTTATGAAGAAGAGATAATAAATGACAGCCCACACCCTAAACACAGTCAGCAACAAGACTGGATGAATATTCCAATATTTACCCCCCCCCCCCCCCCGGGTTACTCTACCATTCTGGCTTCCATGTAGTTGGACACAAATTTCATTTCTATTTTTCCTGAGTAATATGGCACTGAAAATACTGCCTGCTTAGTACTAAGAAACATGGCAATTGTTCCCCTAGCAATACAAATGTTGGGAAAGGGCTTGGGGGACCAAAAAATAAATTGTGATAATTGTGTGTAATAACTGTCTTTGTGTTCTTTTTCCAGGGACCATGGAAGAAGTTAATCACTTCTGGACCGGAAGGATTTGCCCCCTTAATGACTAGGGATGATCGAACTTTTCAAAAGTTCGGTTCGGCCAGAACATCCGAACTTCCCGAAAGTTCGGCCCGGATTTCAGAACCCCATTGAAATCAATGGGACCCGAACTTCGGTAATCAAAAAACACCATTTTGAAGCCCCAAAACCCAAAAAAGGCCCCTAAAAAGTGCCTAGGGTTCTGGGTCATGCCCCAGGGACCATTAATCACACAAAAAAAAGTTCTTAAAAATTGTCATTTTTGATAGAGAGCCAATTATTGAAAAAATAAAAAAAAAAAAAAAGAGATTTTTTGATTTTGACTTTGGATTTAGTATCTGGGGGTCTAAAAAAATATACCTGTGAAGTTTCAGCTCTGTAGCATGTCCAGGACCAGAAAAAAAGATAATTTTTCAGTAGAGCAGGGAAGGTGGGACCCTCCTTTTACACCTATATGATCTTTTTTTGGGGGATCTGGACATGCTACAGAGCTGAAACTTCACAGGTACACCTTTTAGACCCCCAAGACACAAAATCACACAAAAAAAGTTCTTAAAAATTGTAATTTTTGATAGATTTTTGATAGAGAGCCAATTATTGAAAAAAAAAATGTCTTTGGATTTAGTATCTGGGGGGTCTAAAAAGTGTACCTGTGAAGTTTCAGCTCTGTAGCATGTCCAGAACCAGGAAAAAAAAGATTGTTTGTATTAGAACACTTACAGGACAGGATAGTGGCTTCTCGCTTTTCACACCTTGCCGGTTTAATAGCAGGTGTTTTTTGGGCATTGTTTGGGTTCTTTTGAGGCAGGAAAAACATCTGAACTTGTGTATACGGGTATATATACCACTATACACAAGTTCAGATGTTTTGCCTGCCTCTAAAGAACCCAAGAAAATGCCCAAAAAAACGCCTGCTACTAAACCGACAAGGTGTGAAAAGAGCGAAGCCATATTACAGATCTCTAATTGCACTAATACAAATGATCTTTTTTTTTATGGTTCTGGACATGCTACAGAGCTGAAACTTCACAGGTACACCTTTTAGACCCCCCCCCCCGACACAAAATCACACGAAAAAAAGTTCTTAAAAATTGTCATTTTTGATAGATTTTTGATAGAGAGCCAATTATTGAAAAAATTAAAAAAAAAAAAAATTAAAAAAAAAAAATGTCTTTGCATTTAGTATCGGGGGGGGGGGGGTGTCTAAAAAGTGTACCTGTGAAGTTTCAGCTCTGTAGCATGTCCAGAACCATAAAAAAAAGATCGTTTGTATTTTGTCACTTAGAACAGAGGTTGTTGGCTTCTCGCTTTTCACACATTGCCGGTTTAGTAGCAAGCGTTTTCTTGGGCATTTTTTGGGTTCTTAGGAGTCAGGAAAAACATCTGAACTTGTGTATAGTGGTATATATACCACTATACACAAGTTCAGATGTTTTGCCTGCCTCCAAAGAACCCAAAAAAAATGCCCAAAAAAACGCTAGCGTCAAAAAAAAAAAACGCCCAGGTGTGTTGTTGCAGGCATTTTTGGGGGTTTTTGGAGGCAGGCAAAACATCTGAACTTGTGTACACACACATACTTATATGTATTTTACACTTAGACATATATAGGTGTTATAGGAGCATAACTATATTAGTGTAAATGATTTAATTAGCGCAAGCATATATTTCTGCTACTATCACACCTATATATGTCTTGGTGTGTATATACATATAAGTATGTGTGTATATATACCCATATACACAAGTTCAGATGTTTAGCCTGCCTCCAAAAACCCCAAAAAAATGCCTGCAACAAAACACCTGGGCGTTTTTTTTTTTTGACGCTAGCGTTTTTTTGGGCATTTTTTTGGGTTCTTTGGAGGCAGGCAAAACATCTGAACTTGTGTATAGTGGTATACATACCACTATACACAAGTTCAGATGTTTTTCCTGACTCCAAAGAACCCAAAAAATGCCCAAAAAAAACGCTTGCTACTAAACCGGCAATGTGTGAAAAGCGAGAAGCCAACAACCTGTGTTCTAAGTGACAAAATACAAACAATCTTTTTTTTTTATGGTTCTGGACATGCTACAGAGCTGAAACTTCACAGGTACACTTTTTAGACCCCCCCAGATACTAAATCCAAAGAAATTTTTTTTTTTTTTTAATTATTTATTATTCTTTTTTTTCAATAATTGGCTCTCTATCAAAAATCTATCAAAAATGACAATTTTTAAGAACTTTTTTTGCGTGATTTTGTGTCTGGGGGGTCTAAAAGGTGTACCTGTGAAGTTTCAACTGTCCAGAACCATAAAAAAAAGATCATTTGTATTAGTGCAATTATAGAACTGTAATATGGCTTCGCTCTTTTCACACTTTGCAAGTTTAGTAGCAGGCATTTTTTGGGTTCTTTAGAGGCAGGCAAAACATCTGAACTTGTGTATAGTGGTGTATATATACCCGTATACACAAGTTCAGATGTTTTGCCTGCCTCCAAAAACCCCCAAAAAATGCCTGCAACAACACACCTGGGCGTTTTTTTTTTTTTTTTGACGCTAGCGTTTTTTTGGGCATTTTTTTGGGTTCTTTGGAGGCAGGCAAAACATCTGAACTTGTGTATAGTGGTGTATATACACACATACTTATATGTATATACACACCTAGACATATATAGGTGTGATAGGAGCGTAACTATATTGGTGTTAATTATTTCATTAGCGCAAGTAGTTTTTTCTGCTCCTTTGACACCTATATATGTCTAGGTGTATATATACAGACATGGGTGTGTATATATACCCCCTATACACATGTTCAGATGTCATGTCTGACTTCAAACATGTGCTCAAAAAATCACTAGCCACGCCTGCAGCCAAAAAGAATGCTGGCGGCGGCGAAGCCATATTACTGCAGCGAAAGTGACTTGAGAGAAACTATCTTTTCTCTATAGCGGTCACCCTGATATGGAAGGGATTGGTCACCCTGCCATAGCAGTCAGTTAACCCTTCACTACATTACGGTCACCCTGACACTTCACACTTTCCCTACAGAAACTAAATTTTTGAAGCTAACTAAAGTGTAAAGGAGCACTCTAACTACACTAGATATCCCTTTCCTCACACTAATAAATGCTAAATGACACTTTTAAAGTAAAATTAACAGAACTGCTTCCACTCTCTTCCATGTCCTGAATAACAATGCTAGGAATTTGGCGGGGGCTATCTTATATACTGGGGGCGTATTCACTAATGATTGGCCTAGGGACCCCCTAGTCACTCCAATCACATTCCTAGCATTCTCCTGCCCCCTCAATTGGCTTTTGCTAATGGTTCTGGTCCAATCACAGGCTTTTAAAGCCCATTTCCTGAACAATTGCATTTTGGTCGGTTCTGGTTGCCGAATTCCGAACTTTTTGGGCAAAAAGTTCTAAATTTGGCCGAACCTCGAACACCTAATATTCGGGCTGAACCGATGGTCGACCCGAACAGTTCGATTATCCCTATTAATGACCAGGCCATTTTTTTTGCGATTCGGCACTGCGTTATTTTAACGGAAAATTGCGCGGTCGTGCGATGCTGAACCTAACTAAAATTGATGTCCTTTTTTCCCACAAATAGAGCTTTCTTTTGGTGATATTTGATCACCTCTGTGATTTTTATTTTTTGCGCTATAAACAAAAAAACTGTGACAATTCTGAAAAAAACAATATTTTTTACATTCTGCTATATAACATTCCCAAAAAAAAATTTAAATATCAAATTTTTTTTAACATTTTAGGCCAATTTGTTTTCTGCTACATTTTTTTGGTAAAAAATAAATAAAAATGGCGATCTGTGATTTTTAGCGGGACTGCAACATTGCGGTGGACATGTCAGACCCCTAATTGACATTTTTGACACTTTTGGGGGGAAACAGGGACATTACTATAGTTATCAGTGCTAAAAATATGCACTGTTACTGTAATAATGACACTGGCAGGGAAGGGGTTAACACACTGGGTGATCAAGGTGTTAAATGTGACCCTAGGGGAGTGATTCTAACTGTATGGGGGTTGGGCTTTTGAAATGATCATAGAGACCTGTGATCCTATAAAGAAGGATCACAGGCGCTCTGTGATCATTCCAGAGAGAAGAACGGTCAGCTGTGTTTACAATAGCTGTCCATCCTCCTCTCTCAGCGGGGAGCGATCGTGGGTGCCTGGAGGAAAACAGAGCCGCCGGCCCCATGCATCGGAGTCCCCCCTGCCAAGTAAAACTGCGGCAGGTGGTCGGGAACAGGTTAAACTAGTTTAGATACTAATGTTTGTGTTTTGTTTGCAAGGACCCTGCCTGAGGGATTCAGTAAGGATGTGTGTATGATAGTAGACAGACCCCCCCCCTCACTTTTCCCTGTTTATCTCCTTCTACCCCATTTCCTTATTTGTAATTGTAATGTAGTTTTATCGCTACTGTAAAAATATCCAACTCTTATTTAAGAATAAGTCATCCTTCAGTGGAGTCCAGACACCCCAAACCAAGTACATTTTACAACAGTTATATTCTATTTTATTCTATTCGAAATTCGAATTTCAAAAGATGGCTATATTCTTTCTATTCTATTCTTTTCTAATCTATTCTAACCTATTCTATTCTTTTCTATAGTATTCCTTTATTTTCTATTCTATTATTTTCTGTTTAATCCTTTTTTTCCATTCTAGTATATTCTCATATATTTACACTTTTTTTTCTATTCTATTGTATTCCTTTAATTTCTATTATGTTTTCTTTTATTCTATACTTATCTATTTTATTCTATTTTATTTGAAATTCCAATTTCAAAATTTGAGTTTCACAAGATGGCTATATTCCTTCTATTTTATTCTATTCTAACCTATTCTATTTTTTATTTTCTATTCAATTCTATTCTAATCTATTCTTTTTTTTCTATTCTTTTCTTTTCTGATTTGATCTTTGCTATTCTTTTCCAATTTCGTAAGGTGGCTATATTCTAATACACCCAGCCTTTGAAGGAAATCAGCTATAGTCAACAATATGTTTAAATTTCAAATGTATTTTTGAATTCAATTTTGTTTTTGAATTCTATTTAAATATAGATAAATAGTTATTTCAGAGAAACTTTGTTTCGCTATTTCGGATTTGCTTAAGTTTAAGTTGAACAAACCAAACAAAGTTAAATGAAAATTTACTAGTATACTATGCCAATTTTGTTTTAGCTGTGATTGTCTCGGACATTATGATGTGTGAAGGGCGTATTGCCATGTGACTGTTTATATGGATAGGATCTCCTGGCAGAGAGCTTTGCTTGTGTTCTTCTCCAAGTGCTTCATGTAAATACTGTATACTGAATCTTAAAGAAATGTTATTTAACTTGTAGACACATTCCCAGGGTAAATTGTAGGAAAGTCGGTACCATAGTTACATAGTTACATAGTTACATAGTTAGTAAGGTTGAAAAAAGACATCAGTCCATCCAGTTCAACCTATGCATCCAGTTCAACCTATGATGTGTGTGTTTGCTTTTAATCGTACATTGTATACCCCTGTATGTTGTGGTCTTTAAGGTGTCCATCTACTAGTTTTTTGAAACTATCGATGCTCCCTGCTGATACGACTGCTTGTGGAAGAGAATTCCACATCCTTACTGCTCTTACAGTGAAGAACCCCTTACGCACTTTAAGGTTAAACCGCCTTTCCTCTAGTTTTAGTGAGTGGCCACGTGTCTTATTGTACCTCCTTTCTCTGAATAGTTTGTTCCTTATGCTCGGGTCACCAGTACAGTATTTGTACATTGATATCATATCCCCCCTCAATCGTCTTTTCTCCAGAGAGAAAAGGTTCAGTGCTTGTAGTCTTTCCTCATAGCTGATGTCCTCCATTCCCCTAATTATTTTTGTTGCCCTTCTCTGGACTTTCTCCAGTTCCAGCACATCCTTCCTGAGGACCGGTGCCCAGAACTGGACAGCATACTCCAGATGTGGCAGGACCAGAGTCTTGTAGAGTGGGAGAATAATCTCTTTATTTCTGGAGTGAATCCCCTTTTTTATACATCCCAGTATTCTGTTGGCTTTGCTTGCGGCGGCTTGGCATTGCATGCCACTGCCAAGCTTGTTGTCTACCAGTACCCCCAAGTCCTTTTCCATCCTAGACTCACCCAGAGGTTCCCCCCCTAGTGAGTAGCTTGCTTTCTGGTTTCTGGCACCCAGGTGCATTACTTTACATTTTTCAACATTAAACCTCATCTGCCATGTAGTTGCCCACCCCGTTATTTTGTTCAGGTCTGCTTGCAAGGTTTCCACATCCTGCATAGAAGATATTGGCATGCCTAATTTAGTATCATCTGCAAATACTGAGATTGTACTAGATATCCCCTCCTCTAGATCATTTATGAATAAATTAAACAGGATTGGTCCCAGGACAGAACCCTGGGGGACCCCACTTTCCACACCCGCCCAATCCGAGTACTGCCCATTAATCACCACCCTCTGTACTCTCCCCTGGAGCCAGTTCTCTATCCAGGTACTCACCTTATGGTCCATACCTACCTTCCTTAGTTTGTACAGTAATCGTTTGTGGGGAACGGTGTCAAAGGCCTTTGCAAAGTCCAGATACACCACATCCACAGGCTTACCTTTATCTAGGTGGCTGCTCACTTCATCGTAGAAGGTTAATAGATTGGTTTGGCAAGAACGATTTTTCATGAATCCATGCTGATTACTACTTATAATACCAGTTTCATTACTAAAGTCTTGTATGTGGTCCCTTAACATCCCCTCCAAAATTTTGCAGACTACTGATGTTAGGCTGACCGGCCTATAGTTACCCGGGATATATCTCGGCCCCTTCTTAAATATTGGTACCACGTTGGCTTTTTTCCAATCAGCTGGCACCATACCCGTCTGTAAACTATCCTTAAAGATCAAGAATAATGGTCTGGCAATCACCTGGCTGAGCTCATTAAGAACCCTCGGGTGCAAGCCATCCGGTCCCGGGGATTTATTTATGTTAAGTTTCTCTAGTTTAGCTCTAAGTCTATCTTCTGTTAACCATGGCGGCACTTTCTGAGGTGTATTATTGGCCTTACAAGCTGGGTTCGTGTAGCCCCCCGATTCTTTTGTGAAGACTGAAGAGAAGAAATTATTTAACACTTCCGCCTTTTCTCTGTCCTCAGTGGCCATATTTCCCTTATCATCTTTTACGGGGCCAATGTGTTCTGGCCTCGCTTTCTTACTGTTTATATACTTAAAGAACTTCTTAGGGTTCTTTTTACTCTCCTCCGCTATATGTCTCTCGTGTTCTATTTTAGCCGCCCTGATTTCATCTTTACATTTCTTATTACACTCTTTGTAATGCTTAAATGCTGCCAATGACCCCTCAGTCTTGTATTTTTTGAAGGCCTTTTCTTTAGCACTAATATACATTTTTATGTTGGAGTTTAGCCATCCAGGGTTTATTTTTGCTCTTTTAAATTTATTTCCCTTTGGAATGCACTGGCCAATCCCCCTGTTTAGTATGCTCTTGAAGCACTCCCATTTTTCCTCCGTGTTCTTTGTTTCCAGGGTTCTATCCCAATTGATATTTTCTAGCAGCGAGCGCAGCTTTGGGAAATTGGCTCTTTTGAAATTCAGTGTCCTTATATTACCCCTCAGCTTCCTATTACTGTAATTAATACTGAAACTTATTGACCTATGGTCACTGTTTCCTAAGTTGTCCCGTATTTCTATATCCGTGATCAGGTCTGTATCGTTGGTAATCAGTAGGTCAAGTACTGCATTGTTTCTTGTCGGTGCATTCACCACCGTTTGTGGGCGGGCTCGGCACCGGCGTTCCGGGAAGCCCTTCCTTTGAGGCCAGCTGTTCTACGTCTTGCACTAATTAACTAGCACTTTTATAGTGCGCCTCTCGCAGTACGCAGCCAGCGCATTTGTTTGCTGGCTGTGGTGCTGAGAGGACGCTGTCTGCCTTACCATCATCTACATTCAGGTACTGACTCTATATATTTTACTTAGTCCTTTCAAAAAAACCCCCATATTTTTTCCTGATCGGCTCTGCTGTTCTAGTCATATTCTATTGCGATTTTATTGCCCACTTTATATTGGGCTACCTTTTTGGTATATATTTTTATTATGCTCCTTATATATTTACTATATCATTCATAGATATGTAGCTACTTTATATGCCGACACTTATTAGCATATGAATTTCTTTCCCCCTTTTTTTTTGCTCATTTCGCTACATATATCAATGTACTTAGCTCTGATCTGTTCATCTTTCAGACCGGCGCTACCTACATCCTTGCCACTCACCTATGCTTAAAGGCTGTCCCTGGCCTCTCCTAATTAAGGACTTCAGACGTCCATTGATTGGGGGCTGCACACCTGACGTCAACAGCTGTTGGTTTACTGACTAGAATATCCACTTACCATCTTACTTATTGCATTTTGACCGCAAGGACACTCGCACCCACCAGATGTTTTTAACCGTGCAGGCTACCTGAGCACAGTTATTTTCCAACCCTGTAAGTACTCGTTATTGTTATCATAATTACTATGTAAAACTCAAAAGAGTCATGTTGGAATGTTTTCCTTCTTAAAAAACCTTCAAAAATTCATGGTTTTTGTATTATCTATATTCTCTTATTCATTAGAGTACCGTTTGAACCCTTCCCCTGAAGAAGAAGCAAAATCTTCCCTTTGGCTTCGAAACATGTTGGGTTTCAGTTCAGACTACTACGGTTGATCTATCTGTCTCTCCTTTGCCTGTACTGCTTTTAATCATTATTTGTGTTCATAATAAAATTTATATTTTTTCAAATACCCTTTTCATATAATTTCATACATAGTATATATTTTATGTGCCTATAAAGTCCCACAAGGGGAACCCCATTTTTTGTCTAAACATTAGGGATGTGGCACACATAAAGCGCTAGGCTGAAGCACCCCATTCATTCATTTTTGGTAGTAGATACCGCCCCCGTCGCTTTCCTTAGCCTACCGCTTATTTTTAGGTTTTGCTTTTGTAGTTCATCCCAGAGTTCATTCTCTAAAAAACTAAATATTTGTTTATTTATTTGATTATCTGATTTCCTGTTTTGATTTTCATAATGACACAGGATACCATTTTGTCAGGTTTCATCGGGGATAGTTGGAACAATCTCATGCAACAATATCAACAAGACTTCGAGGACAACGAATTTATAGAGACAGAATTGTCATCTATGTTTTTTCAGTTGTCCAAAATGTTAGAGAAAAAATCGATGTTCTTTTGGAACATAAGATCTTTCCAGGAACACATAAAAGAAAATGTCAGCCCGTTTGGCCTAAGAGCCCAAGTTTTTCCGATACTGGAGGATCCAACTCCTGGTTTCAAAATCAAATGGGAACAGGCCTTACAACAATGCTCTGTGGCTCTTATGAACCTCCTCATTGAGGAATATTCTTTAAGAACCACAGAGCTGGATAAACACATAGCTTCTACATGTGAAAGACTAAAAAGATATAAAAGCCACATTACTTTTTCCCATCGGGAAGCCAAATTAAAACAACAACTAGACACCTTCAATAAAAATACCCTTGTGAAGAAACAAAAAATTCTTAACAAAGACAAAAACACCTATATACAAGGGAAGGCTTTTCATTGGACAAATAACCAACACTATACTCGACCACTTAACAGGGACTCCAATGCCCCAGCACCTAAACCGAATACTAAGTTACCACCCTTTGTGAAGAATCACAAGACACCAATGGAACGTACTAAACGTCCCCATGCTTTCGGCCCAGACCCAATATCTAAAAAGTCTAACACCCAACCCCAACATAAGGAGGGTCTATCCCTTTTTCCTACATCATCAATACCTTCACTGTCCAATATCCCTCCCTCACAACAAACACCACCCCCTATCAATTTATCTAATTTACCTACACATCACTCCTCTATCACTCACTTAGACGACCAAACTTTTTTAGATGTGGTTCACCAACGAGCTTCACAACTCACACTTGCACTCCCATCACCTCTTCCCCTCACTTAACCTCCCCCACTGTAACCCCCCTTTCCCCCACTAATTTGGCACAAGATAATGTGGACTTCTCTATCATTAATCTGTCCAGTTACAAATTATCTGAATCTGAACTATCCATATTACAAAAAGGCCTCAATTTTTGCCCCACGAATAACATCAACAAATTTGATTTTGTCAAGGATCTCCATCTATTTGCCCGTAAATTAAATTTTAAATATATTTACCACAAAGGCAAACAAAAACCACATGAACAGGACCCCACCTTAGACACTTTAATTACTCTCCTCGAAGAAAACGAGGACCTTATAGATCGTGTGGACCTCCCCTCTTTACTCGCTGGTATCCCGCCTGAACCCAGAGAACAAAAGACAGTAGGCACTGATTTTCGCAAAAAATCTGACGCCTACCCTCCCATTCAGAATGCGAATATCAACGCCTTCTTAAAAATAGTGTCAAAGGAAGTTGAAAAACTCAATACACGTCCGCTATCCCAACCTAACATCTCTCAAGCCCAAAGAGAGGCAATTAACAAATTGGCAACTAATAAATCTATTACTATCAAGCAGGCTGATAAAGGAGGGAATATTGTGATAATGGACAATTCTCAATACATCAAAATGTGCACCAACATCTTAAATAACATCAATTGGTACAGGCGTATCACACCTGATATAGTTACCAAGTATAACTTGGAATTTTATCAGTTGATAGACACCGCCTACCTCAATAATGTTTTTTCTAAAGACACCTGGAATTTTGTCCGCACTAAATTTCCTGTCACCCCCACATTTTACGGCCTCCCAAAGGTACACAAAAGTACCACAGACCCTCCCGGCAGACCGATTATTTCGGTATGCGGATCTATTACAGACAACGCAAGTAAATTAGTTGATGCATATCTTCAACCCCTTGTCCATAAGCTACCTTCCTTTACTAAGGACACTATTCACTTTATTAATAAAATTAAGGACCTCTGGATACCCCCCACCGCGATTTTAGTCACCATCGATGTGGAGGCTCTTTACAGCTCAATCCCCCACTCTAGGGGTATTGCAGCTGTAAAGCATATTATATCTGGTCAGGACACAGTGGACGCCTATGGCGAGTTTATACTAGATTTATTGTTGTATATCCTAACACATAATGTGTTTACATTTAATGGTTCCCACTACCTCCAGGTGCAGGGGGTAGCGATGGGCACTTGTTGTGCCCCATCATATGCCAACCTGTACCTGGGGGAGTGGGAACACTTTCTCTTGGATGGTGACGCGTTGTCGATGTACACTGGTCACATCCTTTTTTGGACCAGGTACATCGACGACGTGTTCCTCATCTGGGACGGCCCCACGGAATCCCTCCAAGCCTTCTTAGTTCATTTGAACAAGAACGACTTTAACCTCTCATTCACAATGAACATGGACCCCGATCGGATCACCTTCCTCGATGTCGAGATTATGCGTAGTGAAAATGAAACCCTACAGAGTAACCTTTACCGCAAACCCACCGCGGGAAACACAATATTGCACGGATCAAGCTTCCATCCTACCCCTCTACTTAGATCAATTCCCACCAGTCAGTACTTGGTTAAGACGAAATTGTTCAGACCTCAAACTATTCCAAGCGGCTGCTGACGCCCTCCAAAAACGTCTATTACGTAGGGGTTACTCTAAGAAATCGCTTAAACAAGCTTACCAACGTGCCCTTAATAGTGACAGAGACATACTACTAGCCCCAAAAACATCAGTGGGTTCTAATAAGGAAGATATCATAAGGATTATAACACCCTATAATCAGCAACATCAAAAAATTAGACGTATTGTCTCCAAACACTGGCACCTACTGGCCTCGGATCCTATATTGGGCCAATATGTGTCAGATACACCTAACTTTACTTATAAAAGGGCCCCAGCTTTAAGAGACAAAATAGTCCGTAGCGAGTTCCGCGATACTGTCACGTCCACTTGTTGCAAATATAGAGGGACATACATGTGCGGCAGTTGTAAATACTGTGGCTATATGTTTACACAAAAATCCCCCATATTGCCGAATGGAGATGTTCATCGACCTAAGCATTTTGCCAATTGCCGCACGATAGGCGTGGTTTATCTCCTGCTCTGTTCTTGCCAGTGCTTTTACATTGGTAAGACCAAGCAGGAGTTCTGGCAACGCGCATACCGCCATCTTTTAAGCATGAGGAAAGCAGACCCTGAGCTACCTTTAGGTAGACACGTGGCTACTGTACATGCCGGCAAAATGCCTAAGGTTAAGTTTTTGATTCTCGACCGAGTCCATCCAGCCCCTAGAGGAGGGGACTGGAATAAGTCCCTCCTCCAACTTGAACTAAAATGGATATATTGTCTCAGGGCCACTGAGCCCCCAGGACTTAATGGATCTTTATCATTCAAGCCCTTCCTTGAGGGTTTTAACTCTGGAGGAATGGAGATTTAATTCCCTCTGCCTTAACCAGACGGCCATCCACCCCTAATCACACTTCAGGGCTCTCTCATAACATCATACTAGTCCCAGTATCCATATACCTATATGCTCTACTGCTCTGGCCTCAAGTATGTTTTGTATTGTACGATATTATGTCAACATGCAAATTTTCTTTTTATAAAAATTATATAACAAAATTAATTTCTTTTGATATTGTTATGCATAACTATATGTACATGCTTCGATGTTTGCTGTATTGTCATTGACATAAATTGCATGTATGTTCCTCTTCCCTGTATGTTGACCCTGTCATTTTATATTCCAGTGTCTGCAACCTGTCTACATCTGTGGGTCGTGTCCTTGCTGATATTTACATTTAAGAGCCACAACCTCTAATCATGCCTAATCGATATAATTATGCATTCTTTTTTGCAATTTTTCCCAATTAATTTGGTTTGTAGATTCTTTCCAGCAATTTATGTTGACTCCGGGTGTTGCCCCTCCTCCAATGTGCGTCCCGACACGGGGAGACATATACCGCGCTATCGCGGTAGCTTGGTCCTATTTTCCATCCTCTGTGCCCCTTGCGGTTCAGCCCGGACCAATCGGCAGCCTGAGTGCATCTGCACTTCCGGCTCTGACCCCCGTGTCGGTGGAGCGCAGATGCCGATCCCGCCCACGTTGCGTCACGGGTGACGCACGCTGTTTGTGGGCGGGCTCGGCACCGGCGTTCCGGGAAGCCCTTCCTTTGAGGCCAGCTGTTCTACGTCTTGCACTAATTAACTAGCACTTTTATAGTGCGCCTCTCGCAGTACGCAGCCAGCGCATTTGTTTGCTGGCTGTGGTGCTGAGAGGACGCTGTCTGCCTTACCATCATCTACATTCAGGTACTGACTCTATATATTTTACTTAGTCCTTTCAAAAAAACCCCCATATTTTTTCCTGATCGGCTCTGCTGTTCTAGTCATATTCTATTGCGATTTTATTGCCCACTTTATATTGGGCTACCTTTTTGGTATTTATTTTTATTATGCTCCTTATATATTTACTATATCATTCATAGATATGTAGCTACTTTATATGCCGACACTTATTAGCATATGAATTTCTTTCCCCCTTTTTTTTGCTCATTTCGCTACATATATCAATGTACTTAGCTCTGATCTGTTCATCTTTCAGACCGGCGCTACCTACATCCTTGCCACTCACCTATGCTTAAAGGCTGTCCCTGGCCTCTCCTAATTAAGGACTTCAGACGTCCATTAATTGGGGGCTGCACACCTGACGTCAACAGCTGTTGGTTTACTGACTAGAATATCCACTTACCATCTTACTTATTGCATTTTGACCGCAAGGACACTCGCACCCACCAGATGTTTTTAACCGTGCAGGCTACCTGAGCACAGTTATTTTCCAACCCTGTAAGTACTCGTTATTGTTATCATAATTACTATGTAAAACTCAAAAGAGTCATGTTGGAATGTTTTCCTTCTTAAAAAACCTTCAAAAATTCATGGTTTTTGTATTATCTATATTCTCTTATTCATTAGAGTACCGTTTGAACCCTTCCCCTGAAGAAGAAGCAAAATCTTCCCTTTGGCTTCGAAACATGTTGGGTTTCAGTTCAGACTACTACGGTTGATCTATCTGTCTCTCCTTTGCCTGTACTGCTTTTAATCATTATTTGTGTTCATAATAAAATTTATATTTTTTCAAATACCCTTTTCATATAATTTCATACATAGTATATATTTTATGTGCCTATAAAGTCCCACAAGGGGAACCCCATTTTTTGTGCATTCACCATCTGACCCATAAAATTGTCCTGCAAAACATTTAGGAACTGCCTAGCCTTGGCTGAGTGCGCGGTTCCTTCTGCCCAGTCTATATCTGGATAATTAAAGTCCCCCATTATAATGACATTTCCCATCCTTGCTGCCAATCCTATCTGTAAAAGGAGGGCCGCCTCACCCTCCTCCCTCTGGTTGGGGGGTCTATAGCATACGCCCAATATTAACTTCCCCGCCGTGCCATCCCTTTGAAGCTCTACCCATAGGGATTCTGCCTCATCCATAGCTCCATTATTAATATCATCCCTCATATTTACCTGTATGCTGTTCTTAATATACAGACATACCCCTCCCCCTTTTTTACCTTCTCTATCTCTGCGATAAAGGGAATACCCCTGAATGGTCGCCATCCAGTCATGGGAGCTGTCAAACCAAGTCTCAGTTATCCCCACAAAATCTAAGTCCTCCTCAAACATCAGCAGCTCCAGCTCTCCCATCTTGTTGGCCAGGCTTCTGGCATTGGTATATAAGCCTCGTAATTTTGATGTTTTTAGGCTGCTCTCTTGATTTTTCCCCGTACCCACCCTGGGTATAGGAGCTCCGAACACCCTACCGCTAATGCCCCAATTTCTGCCCTCTGAAACTTTCTTTCCACTGGCTAATTCTACATCTGTACCCTGTACCATAATTATTTGTTATACTTCTATCAAAGAATATGTAAACCCAACATTTCATATTCCTGATATGTGCCTGCTGTACCATGTACTTGTATGGAAATTAATCTTGTTCTCTTTGTATTGCTTGCTTTGTGTTAAATTCCTGGTGTTTCCGCCAGTCCCTCTGCTTTCTTTTTAAAAACTGACCACACTGTCATTGTGCCAGGAAACCAGACCACACAAAGATGCAAGAAAATAAAGCAGTTTATTAGGGCAACAACAATAAATGCACAGCAAGAGTACGGAGCGGAATCAGGAACAGCCGGGGTCCAGTTCAGAAGCGGGTAGTCATCCAAGCCGGGATCAAGTCCAGAAGCGGGTAGTCATCCAAGCCGGGATCAGGTCCACAAGCGGGTAGTCATCCAAGCCGGGATCAAGTCCAGAAGCGGGTAGTCATCCAAGCCGGGGTCGAGTCCAATAGCGGGTCATCTGCCGATGTGGAATCGAGAGCCAGGAATGTCATCAGCCAAGCCTGGTCATGCACGGAGTAACACGGAGAACAGAAGACTGCTAGCAGTGATGCACCTTGAAGCTAAGTAGCTAAACTTCCATACAGAATAATGGAACCAGCTCTGGATCTCTTCCCAATAATGATCTCTATTGCAGATAAGTGGGCATTTCCCTGGAGATGGAAGACACACAGACATAACAGACAGATGTCATTGGAGCTTTGGTCTGAGGAATTCTCTGCACATTTCTGGTAAATAAAGTTGCCATCATTATTAATAATACTCTCTCTAACACTCAAAATTATTTAGAAGTTATTCAGCTCCAGAATGTTTTACCCCCTTAATGACCAGGCCATTTTTTGCGATACGGCACTGCGTTGCTTTAACTGCCAATTACGCGGTAGTGCAACATTGGTCCCAAATAAAGTTGATGTCTTTTTTTCCCCACAAATAGAGCTTTCGTTTGGTGGTATTTGATCACCTCTGTGGTTTTTATTTTTTGCGCTTTAAACATAAAAAATGCTGACAATTTTGAAAGAAAAAAAAGCAATATTTTTTACTCTCTGCTATAAAACATTCCTAATGAAAAAAACTTTAAAAAATCTAATTTTTTCATCAATTTAGGCCAATTTGTATTCTGCTACATATTTTTGGTAAAAAAATCCTTATAATTGTATTTTGATTGGTTTGCACAAACGTTATCACGTCTGCGAACTATGGGATACATTTATGGACTTTTTTTAAATAGTTTTTACTAGTAATGGCGGCGATCAGCGATTTTTAGCGGGAATTTCGACATTGCACAGAACAAATCTGACACTTGGTGACACTTTTTGGGGACCAGTGACACCAATACAGTGATCAGTGCTAAAAAAAAAAAATGCACTGTTACTGGCACAGGCAGGGAAGGGGTTAACACTGGGGGGATCAAGGGGTTAAGTGTGTTCCTAGGAATTGCTTTCTAACCGTGTGGGGGATTGATGTACTAGAGGAAAATAGAGATCTGTGTTTCAGCTTAGCTGAAGCACAAGATCTCTCTCTTCCTCTGTGACAGAACAGCGGTCTGCCTTGTTTACAAAGGCAGACAGCCGTTCTGTCATCCCTCCTGAACAATCGGGGAGGTAGCCGGGCGGCAATCGCGCCCGCCGGACCCCCTGATTGGGTCCTACTGTGTCTAATTACAATGGGAGTGGCGGCTTGGGTGGCACACGCGCGGCCCGTGCACAAAATTACATACCTCTACATGATTTTGCACAGTCGGGTCGCCCTGCCACAGTATATATACGGTGGGCGGTCCGGTGTGTAAATAAATGGTCCACTTATGACATCTGTGATTGTGTTTCTTTATAAAGGAGGAAGGAGGTTTTTGTACGTCTCTGTATCACTGTGTGAGAGGGAACCTCCAATACTGCTGACAGTAATATTTTCCTTCATCTTCAGTTCCTCCAGTGATGGTTAGTTTGTATTCATTTCCAGAATCAGAACCATTGAACCTATTTTGGATCCCAGATGCAGCATAAATAGGTAGTTTTGGAGGTTGTTGGGCCTTCTGTTGGTACCAGGCTACCCAGCCACCATAAATATCATCACTAGAAGTACATGTGATGGTGATTGTCTGTCCCGGGGACACAGAGATAGAATCCGGAGTCTGAGTCATCACAATCTGTCCACAGGATACGGAGGATGGGAAGAGACATATTGATTATTGATCTTCCTATCAATCCTGATGTGTGTATTTATTGTACAATGTATAGATGTATGTGCAGAGGATGATGGAAGGAGCTTCATCAGTGATGGCTTGTTTTAACCCCTTAGGGCTAATTCCCACTATGTATAGTGACCGGGAGTTTACTGCATTGAAAAAAGCTGGTTACCACTAAGACACACAGAAAGCAATTTTTTTCTGTGTGTCCTATTTATGCAACAATGCAGCCTGGAGCTGTGCTGCAGTAGGATGTGATAAAATGCAAACATTCTGCATATTATCGCAGCACAAAGTACAGAATCGCATGTCACTATATAGCAGGCAGCGGTAGTAAAATGCATCAACACAGGCAGGACGGAGGAAGCAGGCCCCAGGCTGGTAACCAGCAGAGATTGGCACTTTAGTGCTCTTTTCCATAAGCTGCCATTAGATGAGCTCCACTGCTGACAGTGAATGGATTATACAACACCTTCTATTCCTGGATGAGTCCCATGGGAGAATATGGCACCCTAGTGGATAGGAGGAGTGAGCGATCTGATATAACAGCTACACGGTTGCGTTTGGATAAAGGCAGCACAGCGATTAATTCTATTCTTAGTATCATAGGTTGTGGGAACACAAGACAGCGCTTGCAGCTTTCATTGCGAGATTTAGGAGGAGGTCAGCACATTTCTTTACATTTTTTTCCTTATTTTGTTCAGTTTTGGTAAGCATAGGAGTTATTCACAAAAATGTTATTCTTTTATGGTGACAGAAGTAGCTAAACTTCCATACAAAATAACTGAACTTTTCACAATAATGATGTCTATTGCAGGTAAGTGGACATTGTCAGTGTGGACAGATGGACACGTGTCATTGGAGCTCCGGTGTGAGGAATTCTCTGCACATTTCTGATAGTTAACCACTTCAGCCCCGGAAGGTTTTACCCCTCTTCCTGACCAGGCCCTATTTTGTGATTCGGCACTTAATTACTTTAACGGACAATTGCGCGGTCGTGCGATGCTGTACCTGTAGGAGCTTGGGACATGCTCCTCCATCTTTAGTATCCATTTTGTATATCTATGTGTTTAAACTCCATTCTGCACGTATCTTGCAATTGACATTATAGCATGTTCTAATTATACTATCATGTTTCCTGTAAGAATACTGTTGCCTTATAGTTTAGTTCCTCTTTATGAGGATGAGATCAGAAATGTCTAAGCTTTCTTTATTAACCAATAGAATCTACTTAATACGTTAATGCCTGTAAATGGAGCGTGTTTCCTATAGCTAGAAATTGATAAGTTTATACCCCCTTATAAGGAATATACCCTAGACACCCCCCCTTTTACTGTGCATCCTGTATTCTTTGTATAAAGATCTCTGGATATGTATTAAACGGACGAGAAGTCCTTTGTACCACACGCAGACTACTTGTGTTTATTCCAGTGGCAAAGGACTCTTCCGGAGGCTCCGCTCTTATATATTAGGGATGCACCGAAATTTCGGCCACCGAAATTATCGGCCGAAAATGAGCCTCTCTCATTTCGGCCGATAATGGGTTAACAGTGCCGAAAATAAAATATGGCCGCCGTGGGGAAGGAGGAGGGCGCAGCGCAGGGCAGGTTTTAAAAGTCCCGCCTCTGGCCGGCTGTCCGCCTCTCAGTGACGTCCCTACTACAATCTGTGCATTATGAATGGACATACCAGGTCGGGGGGCGGGGCGAGCGGCCGCTATAGAGAGAACTAATGTGATCCTTCCTGTCAGCTCAGCACGTCTATGTGTGAATGAGAACAGAACTGAGCTGACACCGGGGGCGGGGGGGGGGGGCGGGTCGAGCGGCCGCTATTAGCTGTAACTATGTGAGAGCTTCACTTCACTGACAGGCATGTATCTCCGCTGACAAGGATGCCGCTGCCACCCCGCTCACGCTAGCTGAACGAGGGGGCACCTGTGCATAGAGTTCTCTGTGACTGTGAGACTGTGTGACTGAGTCTGGGAGCGGTGAACGGCAGCGGCGCGGTGAGCCGCTGCACAGCTAACCAATCACGCGTGCCTGCACACCTGATTGGTTCGCTATGCTGCTACTCACCTCCCAGCGCCACCCTCGTGTCCTGTCCATCTCCGCTACCGCCCGCCCCTCCTCCTCCCAGCTCCGCCCTCGTCTTCCGTGTCCATCTCTGCTGCCGCCCGCCCGCCTCCTCCTCCTCCTACCAGCTCCGCCCTCGTCTTCCGTGTCCATCTCTGCTGCCGCCCGCCCCCTCCTCCTCCCAGCTCCGCCCTCATCTTCTTAATTCTACATTAAGGGGTCACGCTGGTCATTCTACATTAAGGGGTCACACTGGTCATTCTACATTAAGGGGTCACATTCTACATTAAGGGGTCACGCTGGTCATTCTACATTAAGGGGTCACGCTGGTCATTCTACAGTAAGGGGTCACGCTGGTCATTCTACATTAAGGGGTCACGCTGGTCATTCTACATTAAGGTGTCACGCTGGTCATTCTACATTAAGGGGTCACACTGGTCATTCTACATTAAGGGGTCACACTGGTCATTCTACATTAAGGGGTCACGCTGGTCATTCTGCATTAAGGGGTCACGCTGGTCATTCTGCATTGAAAGGGGTCACGCTGGTCATTCTGCATTGAAAGGGGTCACGCTGGTCATTCTGCATTGAAAGGGGTCACGCTGGTCATTCTGCATTGAAAGGGGTCACGCTGGTTATTCTGCATTGAAAGGGGACACGCTGGTCTCTCTGCATTGATGGGGGGCACGGCATGCTGGTCACTCTGCATTGAAGGGGGCACACTATACCTTGATTACTGAAGGCCCCTTTCACACTTTTGTGACCTCAAAGTCACGCAATTTTTTACAGCGTTTTTTGCCGCAAAGCAATGCCTATTACATTTTTCTGTTTGCGCCCCCCGAAAGGGGGCATTTGGGGTGGATGGAGCTGGGCAGGGCCAGATTAACGTAGGGGCTATTGGAGCTGCAGCTCCAGGCCCCCAACTTAATATAGGCCCAGTAGGGGCAGACTGACTATTCAGCTCAGGGCCAGTAGGGGGCCACATGAGAGGCTCCCGGCACTTCCTCCTGCAGCAGGGGAAATATGACAGGTGGGGGTTTATCAGTCCGGTGGTGGGGGTAATTACAAGCACCAATGTCCCTCTTTGACTCTCCATGAAAGCTGCTTATCCTCCTCTCTCTCCCGGGGGTTTCAGCTGCTTTCTTTGTGAGCCATAGAGGGAGATCAGTGCTTATACTTGCTCCCCCCCTGCACCATTCACCCCAGACTGTCCATCAGATTCCCCCTGCTCTCTGGGTACTGATCCTTAATGATCACTGACTGTGTTCATTCATACCTGAAGCCCTGAACCCCCAAAATCCTCAGCACCAGGCCCACGGTGTTCTTAATCCTGCCTTGGAGCTGGGGTGGGCATATGGGGTGAATGGAGCTGGATGGGGGGGGGGGGGGTGGATGGAGCTGGGGTGGGCATTTGGAGTGTTTGGAGGTTGGATGGGTGTTTGGGATAGATAGTGCTAGGGTGGGCATTTGGGGTGGATGGAGCTAGGGTGGGCATTTCAGGTGGATAGAGCTGCTGGGGGCATTTGGGGTGTATGGAGCTAGGTGGGCATTTGGGGTGTATAGAGCTGGGGGTGGATGGTGCAGAGTCCGACCCCTGCATTCTGTACATTACATACTCCTGTCTCCTGCATTTTGTACATTAAACTCTCCTGCACTATATACACAATACTGTACATTGTATACTTCTCACCAAAGTCTTCATTGTCTCAACAGTTGCTGGTTGCTATGCAGTCTCTGACTATTTTAATGAAGTTCTTCTTTAAGGTAGGCTGAGCAATCAAAGCATATTTTATGAGTACTAGGAAGTCTGGGTTTTGTTTACCCTATCCCCTATCCCTTAAGCCCCTCCCACTGCTAAGCAATTGGCCACACCCACAATTTGCAGCGGCGTTGGGAGGTATGCACGCATGTATATTGACCCCCCAAAATAATACCTTGCCACCCCTTTGCCACCCCTGTTTTAAAAGTCTAGCTCCGCCACTGCAGCACTTCTAATTCAAACATTTGTCGTTAATTTAAAGTCACAGTACATGTTAATTGTAAAACAGCAAGTTTCTGATTGGGCTACTAAAACTTTGTAAGGTTTTCAAAAAGCCATAACAGAGAGCGATGCAACTGGCTCTTTTGATCTGTCTAAAGAAAAGCAGCCTGTCAGCACGCATTTCGAAGAGCCTTATCAGAAGAGGCAAATCAAAGAGTAGGACATTTTCGACATAGGCCCCCCTATAATAATAATATTACCTTACAAATACCCCTGACCACACCTGCACCCCACAGTTTCATTCTCCAAGGCAGGTGTAGTTTTCTTCGTAATGTCAAACGAGCAGAAAATGTTTATGTGTCAGATACATTTAAAACTAGTACATTTCCTTACACGAGGGGAAAAGAGGGGGGGGGGGGTCACTTCTGCAAATGAACGGTCTCAGCATTCCTACACATATACAATTATTTTTATAGAATTTTTTTAGAAGTTTTGCCATTTATACATTTGTGCCCATCTTTTATGAGCGTAGTAATAATGAATAAAACACTATTTTACTAGGAAAAAAATATAAATTGCCGTTGTCGGCAGGATATTTTGAAGTTATTTTTTATAGAATTATAGATAATGAAAAATTATATTTGGCAAATGGTCCCCTTTGTGAAGGGGAGCCTTCCTGCAAAATCTTGAAAATTGGCTACTTGCCAAGAAAACGTTCAAATGTCATATCTTTATTACTGTTATAGCTATGGAATTTATTTTTGGACAGAAAGAGTTACCGCAATTAGTGTGACCATTGGACCCTGTTGGCACAGAGCCAAAAGTTTCAAATCAGATTAACTTTTTATCTGATTATAGTTCTTAAATGATATTTTAGGGGTATCCTCTATTGAAAGAGGGGAACCTCTGGCCAGATTTTTGTTAAGAAAAGAAAGAAAAAAAAAAAAAGTTTTTGGGAAAATTGGCACTAAGCCAAAAAGTTTTTAGGTTTGTATTTGATCATAGCATACCAGTGGTATCTGATGTGCCATCTCTACTGACAGCCATACCATCCAATGCTACCCACTTTACAGTGATTGGTTTAAGTAGTGTGTTTTTTTTAAGCGTCCTATTGGACGAGGAGACACAGCCATCTTTGTTTCTTATTTTTTCAGTCCAGGTAACTTACCTGGTATAGAAATGCCTTAGGGCTACAAGTAGACAATTCAATTGTCTGCTCTATAGTTCTCCAGACCATGCAAGAGGGGATGAACACCTGCTCATGGGTCAGTCCCGCTACAATATGTACATGACATATGTAGTCACTCTGTGGAGACCAGTCAGAGCGAGTGAGTTTATTGAAGAAATGGACATGTATGTGGACACAAAGTGTCACAGGAATAATGACAGTGGTGTCAGGAAAGTGTTGTTTACCTTGGTTTTGTTCTCACAGAGGGTGATAGTAGAGTCAGTCACATAAGAGCTGCTGCTCTAGTGGGTCTTGCCAGCCCACAGTGGGTCTTGCCCGCCCACAGGATCATTGCTTGTTATGGATCCGGACTGCTCCTATCTATTATAACATTTTGAGACAAACCACAGGTCCAGAAATGTCAAAAGTAATGTTAAATGCGTTTATTTATCTGAAAAATGCTATGGTTGTAGCGCCTGCACTGGGCCTCCCAAATCATGGAAAAATGTTTTGTGTTTGTGCAAGGGACAATTGTAAGACCATGACAGGTGTACTTGCCCAGGAGTATGGTGGTAAACTTTGCCCTATAGTTTTTGTCCAAAGATGGTTGCAGTCCAGGTCTTAAGGCATGCCTAAAGTGACTCTGAACATAGCACGTAGCATCTTGTGAGATGGTAATAGAGATGGCCACATCATTTGCCCTAGGTAGGCCCCAGTTTTAAATGGGCTACTGGTATTAAAGGTTGTGTTACACCACAACATGATATATAGGCAGCCATAGAGGGAGCAGAGGATGTTTTTGTAGTTAATTTCCTGCTCCAAGCCAAAAGATCACACATTATCAAAGCTACAAACGCATGCTACAGAACAGGTTTTAAGGACTTGGGTGATGTTTTAGAAAAAGTTGAGAGTAGCCTTTTTCTAAAAGAGGGGAGCTCTTGTGTGTATCCCCGCAGATAGCGCCCCACTGTTTATTGCCTAGTATTATGGAATAGGACACAGGGGGTGGGAAAGAACATATGAAGTATTACTGACAGTTTAGTGCAAGCATATGTTGCTAGGTGCATCACCTGTATTAGGAACAAACAATCCAAACATATAAGGCCACACATGAGCATCTCCAATACCCATCAAACCCATTCACACATCTACAAATAGATTTCACATATAGGCCCAAAGCAGGGAAGAAATAAGAGTTATTTTTAGTCAAATATTGGACGTGTTTAGCAGATGAGTGGAAGCTTTTAGGACCACAAAAAGGGAGATGCCCACACGGTGGCATGCATCAGGAGATTATTCCTGGATGGGGGTGCCTGCCTTGAATTAGGTTTAATTATGCTCCAGTTTTCATATCAAAAATATGCCAGGAACTAGTTAAAATCTTGAAAATAGATTATTATCCGCAGAGTTCAGGTATAATGGAAAGAATGAATAGCACAAATAAAGAGTAATTGAAACTTAAGAATCAAGTGGGATGGAACGAAAAGTTGCTCGCACCTTTTCTTTTCTTTTTACAGGAAAATACCCATCCCTTCAGAGAAGGAGACATAGTGGTGATGAAGCCGCTGCCCAAAGGAAAGAAACAAAAGGATTTCGCCTACGGCCCAAAGACCACCATGGTAGCAGTGACCAGGACCGCTGTCTTGACCGAACACAGCCCTACTTGGATCCATGCCACTAGAGTGAAGTTGGTGCGGACAGGACCTGAGCCGGAAGATCCAGAAGCAAGAAAGAAGGTACTAACGGGGGCAGACCGCCCTGACCTTGAACAGGAAAGTCAAAGAAAGGAGGTACTAACGGGGGCAGACTGCCCTGACCTTGAACAGGAGAGTCAAGAAAAGGGGGTACTGACAGGGACAGACCGCCCAGACCCTGTAGAAAATGACTTTTCTAGTTTCACCAGACTCGGGAAAACTATGGCTGCTGATAATCCTGATTCCATTTTCAGTGTTTTCCCTTGTATGGACTGTTACTAACTGCATCTATCACCCAGAAGATTTGGGTGTCATGAGAAGTATATGCGGACCATACCCTGCACATGAGACATATAATAGAACAAAGAGAGAATTGAGTATTGAGAATGGTGTCGATGAGAATCCACCCACTTTTCATAGTGAAATGCTATTGACAAAGTTTAAATATGCTTATGCAAAGAAGTCAGGTTTTGAGAAATGTTGGATATGTAGCAAACTCCATCCAGAAACAGCCCGCATCCCTCTTATGGCCGTCCCTTTGAATATTACCCAGTTTCTTAAAGAGACCTCTGCTACTCTAACTAATGTATCAAGTAACAATAATATAACCTTCCCAGTAGATGGTAGGAGCCATTTCCCAGACTGGTGTTTCAGCCTAGGAAATAACACACATATTAACCCTTCCATTTGCAAAAAGTCAATTTTTAATATTACTTCCTGCCAAGTCCCATTGGGAAAATCATGTTCTATGTTTGACATATCAAGTCCTAGTTTAAATAAGACTATAATGAGTAATTACCAGAATTTCTCCCAGAATATACAAAGAATATTTGACCAGCTTGGTCACAATACAAAGTAAATTCCTACAAGAATATATTGCCCAAAGACCGTTTTCACTGGGACCCCTTTGCAAGTATGGGGGGTTTTGGGTTTGGAGGAGTGTTTTCCTGGTTAAAAGACATTGCTATGATGATTGTGATGATTTTACTTTTTCTATTATTTTTATATGCATGTTTTAAGCTTATTATGTGCCTAATCGCTAAAACCACAAAGAACCCAGACTCAGCTAGCAGAGGGGGATCTTATGTAAGTTTGTACTTTAACAGAGATGCTGAAAATGTTGACACATTTCTAACAGCTGGACAAGGTGTGCTGATCCAACAAACCCAAACCCCTTTTGATTACCAGGAATATGTAAAGTTTTATAAAGCCAAGAAGGCTAAGTCTACCATTTAGGTGGGCAGGTTTAGGTTCTTATTTGATTATACTAAGGAAGCCAAGGACATTGTCGCCTAACCTGCTATCCCTTTCCAGAGAGGCCTTGTGTCCTCTGATGACACCGTATAGATGATAAGGAGAAAAATCATGCATATGAAATTATGATTTTTTAGAGGGGATTGTAGGAGCTTGGGACATGCTCCTCCATCTTTAGTATCCATTTTGTATATCTATGTGTTTAAACTCCATTCTGACGTATCTTGCAATTGACATTATAGCATGTTCTAATTATACTATCATGTTTCCTGTAAGAATACTGTCGCCTTATAGTTTAGTTCCTCTTTATGAGGATGAGATCAGAAATGTCTAAGCTTTCTTTATTAACCAATAGAATCTACTTAATACGTTAATGCCTGTAAATGGAGCGTGTTTCCTATAGCTAGAAATTGATAAGTTTATACCCCCTTATAAGGAATATACCCTAGACACCCCCCCCCCCTTTTACTGTGCATCATGTATTCTTTGTATAAAGATCTCTAGATATGTATTAAACAGACGAGAAGTCCTTTGTACCACACGCAGACTACTTGTGTTTATTCCAGTGGCAAAGGACTCTTCCGGAGGCTCCGCTCTTACATAGAACAGATTAGACTTAAGTATAGTGGGGATGGGATTGACCAAATCACTAACAGTACCCAAACAAAATTTATGTCCTTTTTTTTCCCACAAATAGAGCTTTTGGTTGGTGGTATTTGATCACCTGTGCGATTTTTTTTTTTTTTGTGCTGTAAACAAAAAAAGAGCGACAATTGTGAAAAAAAACCCAATATATTTCACATTCTGCTATAGGACAATCTTAAAAATCTAAATTTTTTACCATTATAGGCCAATTTGTTTTTTGGTAAAAAAAATTGCAAGAAGCGTGTTTTGATTGGTTTGCGCAAGTCATCGCGTGTACTAACTACGGGAAACATTTAGTCTACTAACTACGGGAAAGATTTGTCATTTTTATTTGTTTTCTTATTTTTTACTAGTAATGGTGGCGAACTGCGACATTGCGGTAAACAGTTTGGATCCCTAACTGACATTTTTGACACTTTTGTGGGTACCAGTGAAATTACTACAGTAATCAGTGCTAAAAATATGCACTGTTACTGTAATAATGCCATTGCAGGGAAGGGGTTAACCCTGTGGGTGATCAAAGGGGTTAGTATATGTGCTAACTAACTGTGTTTCTGTGTGGGGGGGGGGGGTTCTGTGACAGACACAGACAGATCGCAGTTTCAGTAGCTGAAACTGATGATCTGTCCCTGCCTGTCTGAGAAAAGATCAGCCTGCTTTGTTTACATAAGCAGGCGTGTCCTCTCTCCGTTTCCCGGACGATCGGGGGAGGAAGGCGGCAATCACCGCCTCTTCTCCCGCAGCCCGCTTCCCGCTGTGTGTAAACATAGTGGGAGCGCGGCTCCGGCGGTGCGCAAGCGCCGCCAGAATCACATGCACTCCACTCACGTAGTACTATGTAACTGGATGCAGGGGAGCCGCAGTAATAACTGGATTTTTGACTTACCGTAAAATCCTTTTCTCTTAAGCTCATTGACAGACGCAGTCCTCATATCTTGATATCAGTAGGGTATATTGCCCCCTACAGGAGTAGGACATTAGGTAGAAAAAAAGTTCTGGCTACACCTATGGGCAGTCCCAAGGGGTATACCCTCTCTCTTCTTGCTATAGGATGTCAGTTATGTAGAAAAGCAGTGTCAGAGAAAACATACCAACCCAACTCAAAAATAGAGGGGCGGGTACTGCGTCTGTCAATGAGCTTAAGAGAAAAGGATTTTACGATGAGTCAAAAATCCAGTGTTCTCTGTCGCTCATTGACAGACGCAGTCCTCATATATTGATATCAGTAGGGACGTCCCAAAGAAGTGCCATAATTAAGGGGTGGGACAGCAGAAAAAAACAGTCCATAAGGCCAAAACATAGCCACCCAGGAAACATAGGACTCATTGAAACAAGAAGATAAGACCCACCTGAAAACAAAACAGATCCCCCAAGGTAGACAAAGGGCTCCTTCAAACAGCAGCCTGCAAAATTTTGCGGCCAAAAGAGGCATCCGCAGATGCCAGCGCATCAACCTTATAAAACTTTGTAAAAATATGTACAGACAACCAGGTAGACGCCTTGCAAACCTGAAGTACAGATGCCTGATGACGAAAAGCCCAGGAAGCACTAAGTGCCCGAGTAGAGTGCACCTTAACAGGGAAGGGAGGAGCCCGACCCATAATCGAATAAGCCTGCATCACCGTCTGCCTGATCCATCTGGAAATAGTCGCAGCGGACACAGGCAACCCTTTCCTAGGGCCATCCGTGATCACAAAGAGTGAATCTGACTTACGAAAAGAGTCAGTAGTTGCCAGGAACACCCTGATTGCCCGAACCACATCCAAAGTGTGCAGTGCGAATTCCTCAGGATGGTTTGGCTTAGGAAACAAGGAAGGCAACACAATATCTTTATTCAAGTGAAAACTGGAAACCACCTTCAGAAAGAAGGACGGACCTGAACAAAGAACCACTTTATCTCTATGAACCACCAGATAAGGGGAACGACAGGACAACGCAGCCAGTTCTGACATCCTGCAAGCAGAAGTAATAGCCACCAAGAAGGCCACCTTCTGGGATAAGGTAAGCAGGGGAATACCCCTAATATTTTCAAAGGGAGGTTTCTGGAGAACCGACAGCACCAAATTAAGGTCCCAGGGTGGCAACAGAGGGCGCACCGGAGGCACTAGGTGCCACACCCCATGGATGAAATTACGCACCAGGGAATGTGTGGCCAGTGGCCTCTGGAAGAAAATCGCCAAGACCTGACCCGTGATAGTACTCAAAGCCAGCTTCTGCTCAACTCCCCGTTGAAGGAAGGCCAAGATCCGAGCCACCGAGTAAGAACGCGGAGGAACCCCAAGGGACTTCAACCACGCAATATACGACTTCCACGTACAATGAACGATCTTTCTAGAAGTCACTTTCCTCGCTTTAAGCAGAGTAGGAATAACTGAAGCAGACAATCCCCTGTCCTTCAGCACCTGGCTTTCAACAGCCAAGCCGCCAAAGCCAGCGACCGTAAAGCAGGATGGAAGATTGGCCCCTGAGACAGTAGATCCTTCTGAGAGGGAGTCTCCATGGAGCGTCTGCGACTAGCCTGACCAAGTCGGCGTACCAGGCCCGACGAGGCAAGTCCGGAGCCACAAGAATGACTGGAATTCCTTCCGCCGCTATCCTGCGAAGAAGTCTCGGTAGCAACTTGAGAGGAGGAAAAGCATACAGTAGCTGATACTGCCCCAACAGATCCACATCTGGGGTGCCCCAATGAAGACACAGCTGGTGGAACACCTCCGGATGGAGAGACCATTCTCCTTGATCCAAGCTCTGTCGGCTGAGGAACTCCGCCTGACAATTCTCCACGCCTGGAATGTGAACAGCAGAGAGAGCGGGAAAAAAACTTTCCGCCCATCGGAGGATGCCGGTCACCTTCCAAGGCCACACTTTTGGTGATTGACATAAGCCACGGCCGTGGCATTATCCGATTGAAAGCGCACTGGACAACCTTAAAGATGCTCGGTCCAGTGAACCAGGTTCAAAGCCTGATCGCTCTCAGTTCCAGTACATTTATCGGCAACCTAGATTCTTCCAGGGACCAGACTCCTTGAGCAGAAAACCTGCCGAAAACCCCTCCCCACCCAGATAGACTGGCATCTGTGGTGACAATCGTCCAATAGATCGGAAGAAAATAATTTTCCTTGAATGAGCATTGGAGACTGAAGCCACCATAACAGGGACACCCTGGTCCGCTTGCTCAGCTGGATCTGATTGTCCAGGGAATTGGGGTTCTTGTTCCATTTGAGAAGGATCTCGTTCTGGAGTGTCCTTGTATGAAATTGAGCGAAAGGTACTGCCTCGAAGAATGCCACCATCAGTCCCAGAACTCTCATACAAGTCCAAAGGGACGACCATTTGCTGGACAGCAACAGCTGAGTCGCTGTCTGGAGCTTGTGGAGTTTTTCCGAAGGAAGAAACACCTTGGCTAAGGAGGAATCCAAAGTTAGGCACAGATAGTCCAGTCTCCGGGAAGGAACCAGGGATGACTTCTGTAGGTTCAATATCCACCCGAACTCTGCCAGAGATTCCATGGTGATCTCCAAGTTTGTCATCAGAGCCTGTGGAGACTCCGCACGGAGAAGGAGGTAGTCCAGGTAGCCCAGGACCGAGATCCCCCTTTGTCGCAACAGTGCCAAAACCTTTGTGAAGACCCGAGGAGCAGATGCGAGAACAAAGGGCAACGCCACAAACTGAAAATGATCCTCTCCCACTGCAAATCGCAGAAAACGTTGGTGTCCTGCGTAAATGGAAACGTGAAGGTAGGCATCTTTGATGTCTATGGAGGCCAGAAAGTCCCCCCTGATGCAGGGAGGCCACCACCGTGCGAATATATTCCATTTTGAATTTTTGCACCCATTCAAAGCAATTCAGCACCTTTAAGTCCAGGATTGGATGCACCTTGCCCTCCTTCCTGAGTACTGTGATCAGATTGGAGTAGAATCCCCAAAAACGTTCGGCACACGGAACCGGAACTATTACTCCCTGTTGTACCAAGTCCTGTACTGCCCCCAACAGAGCCTGTAAGCGATCCTGGGACAGTCTCACATTGGAAGGGAAAAACTTTACCAGTGGAACCGATCGAAACTCGATCTTGTACCCCGACCGTATGTCCTTGTGAACCCATTTGTCTTGAATCTGGGAGAGCCACGGGTCCGGGAACCGGCAAAGACATCCCCCCACCCCTGATATGGATGTGGGCGCACCTTCAGGCCAAAGTGGCCCTGTCCTCAGGTCTGGGGGAACCAGATTTTTGCTTTCCAGACCAGGGTCGCTTGGAACACCCTGAGGGGGCCTTGAAGGGCTTCGCCTTATCGACTCATCCAGAGGGATGAAAAAACTTCTTGTGCACCGAAAAAGAGGGACCCCATCTGCGACGGGGGTCCTTACCCTTGGTAGCCTGCGGGAGAAAGGTGCTCTTGTCCCCAGTGAGACCTTTGATAATGTCATCCAAGGTAGCTCCAAACAGGTGATCTCCCTGAAAGGGGAGATCGTTTAAGGCTTTCTTTGAAGCCTGATCTGCAGAACAGCACTTCAGCCACAGCATGCGCCGGAGGACCAGCGCTGAAAACTACAAACGCCCCAGCATTGGAGCAATATCCAGTGCGGCATCGCAAACAAATTGCAGCCCTGGCATCATTTGGTCCAGCAGTTCTAAAACAGCAGGGGGAAGGTGTCTCCCCTCCAGGTCACGGCAAAGTAACTTAGCCCATTCAGTTAATGTCTGCAAAACCAGGGCAACGTTCTTAAAGCAGACCCCGCCAGGGAGAACATAGTACAGGACACAGACTCAGTCTTATGATCCACTGGATCCCTAAAGGACGGGGAATCCTCCACCGGGATAACAGTAGCTCTATTCAGTCTGGAGACCGGCGGATCCACCGTAGGCGGCGCTGTCCACTTTTTAATGAGGGACTCTTCAAAGGGGTAGCGCCTAGCAATCCGCTTAGGCATCCCAGGGGAGTGTTTTGGACGGTCCCATTCTTTTTTAATAATTCCGTTAAAGCATGCGGGAAAAGGAAAAACCTTTATTTCCCTGGAAGGTTTGTGAGTGCCAAAGGCAACCTGCGCATCAGTCGTAGTTGCAGCTGCGTCTTCCATTTTCAGGGTTTAACGTACAGACACAATCAGTGCGTCCACCAGCGCCTTGTCTTGCGTGGCAGCAGAGGCGGAAAGGTCATCCTCACTAACCGAGGGGACCGGGCACGAGGCAGTAGACCCGGAAGGGAGACCCGTGTCAGCAGTGACTGATTCAGACTCAGATTCTGAGGCATCAGATGAGGCAAGGGTAAGCAGAGGGAGCTTTCTAGCACCTCGCCCCTTAAAGACCACCTCCACCAGGGACACAAACGAGTCCAGGACCGCCGAAAGTGCATCTATAGTTAGCTGGGAACCTGAGGGCCCTGCGGCTACCTCGAGGGGATCAGGTGGGTACACACGTTCAACAGGGTCCATGTTACACCAGGGGAACCCTTTTACAAATTAAAAATAAATGTTTTTTTTTTTTTTTTTTGATGAAAGGGTCCCGTCGCACTACAGCGCCCCAAGTGGTCAGGCAGCGCGCCTAGAGACCCCCCGCGGAGAGAGAGAGAGAGATACCCCCCAAGCCTCACCAACCCACAGTAAGATGCACCAGAAGGCTCAGAGTGTCTTCAGTCAGCATGTGTCAGTAACGATCTTCCTCCAAAGAGAATGCCTGCAGAGCAGTGTGCCCAGGTCTAGGGAGGGGATCCACCCACATACACGCCTCCAGAACTCCCCCACAGCAAATCCATGCACAGAAATAAGAGGCGGGTGTACCAAGATGGCCGCCGCCTATGACGAGCACATGTAGGCTATACGAAAATGGCGGCCCCCACGTTGCCCACAGCCCTAAAGGGGACCCCCTGGGGCCCCCCCCGCACCTACAGACGGATCGATCGGCAGAAGGACCTGGAGAAACCAGGTAGCAACCCCCCCGCCCCCACCTGTAACCCAGATTCAGCCCCCTGGAGTCACATCCCACATCCCAACATCCCCAGTAGTGAGGGGGGAGGGGTACAGATAGGTGGGGGTGCATCAGGGGCCATAGGGGAACCTGAGATTGTGATGGTCCGGCCATCCCAGTGAGGGGCCCGCGTCCACCCCAAAACCCGTCAGGGGGAGAGGGGGAACATTTTACTCACCATACCAGAACAGGCGGGCACCAACTCATGATAGAACCCCTCTCCGAGGTGGGGGGCCATCGGCCAAATAGGACGCTGTGACTCGGGTTCAGACCGGCCGTATGCGACCTGGCGAGACGTTTAACTCACAGGGCCAGTCACCGTCCAGTGGGACTATGTCATGGCCAACCCAGCATGGAGCTAAGGCCTGCACGCGCTCGTAGGCCGGCTGGGATGACCACTGGATCTCAACATCCTGCCCGTCGCCCAGATCCGGCATAATTGCTTGTAGATCTCATAGGAACAGTCCGGAGAAAAATACTAGCTAAAAAAAAAAATAAAAATGATCTAAACAAGCTTGCCATGACCAGAGATCCCAGCAAGGAACTTAGAAGAAGCAATAATCCCAACACCTAGTACCCAGTGCTAGTGGCCATCATCCCTAATTGTTGTATACAAAGAAATCCCCAAAGGGTGTGGGACTATAAATGCCACTAGACACTGTATGTCAAAGTTAAAAATAGTAAATTTTATTAAACAATGAGAAAAGACACATACAATTATGCAAATGAATGCAATGAGAACATAACAAAACAAAACATGAAAGGGGCATATAAAAATCGCATGCAATGGACAGATCATGTACCAGACCACATTGAAGACGCTCAGGTGCACATGGTGGATTTGAACCGGAAACCTTTTCCGGTTCAAATCCACCATGTGCACCTGAGCGTCTTCAATGTGGTCTGGTACATGATCTGTCCATTGCATGCGATTTTTATATGCCCCTTTCATGTTTTGTTTTGTTATGTTCTCATTGCATTAATTTGCATAATTGTATGTGTCTTTTCTCATTGTTTAATAAAATGTACTATTTTTTAACTTTGACATACAGTGTATAGTGGCAATTATAGTCCCACACCCTTTGGGGATTTCTTTGTATACAGCAAGGAACTTAGGTCCTTACTCCTGACTAGGCAGAGAAAAACTGACATCCTATAGCAGGAAGAGAAAGGGTATACCCCTTGGGACTGCCCATAGGTGTAGCCAGAACTTTTTTGATGCCTAGTGTCCTACTCCTGTAGGGGGCAGTATACCCTACTGATATCAAGATATGAGGACTGTGTCTGTCAATGAGCGACAGAGAAATTACTGTTGGCGGTCGGCAAGCAGTTAAAGTTGCCATTATGATAAATAATCATCTCATTAACAATCAAAATTAACTTTAAATTAAACATGTGTAAATGAATGTTAGACATGGTTCACACCTATGTGTTTTTTGGTGCTTTTTGCAGAAATGCACTACAGTCTACTTAACATGATTTCCTGTGGGACATGTTCACATCTATGCTTTTGTCAGCCACTGTGTTTTTGGAAAGGGTCAGTGACTTTTTTAAACGCAAAATGTTGCATTTTTGGTTCAATAGACTTCAACGGAGATGCTGCAGAAATCCTGTAGTGTGTTGTTGTTTTTTTTTTTTTAAGAAATTTTTATTAGCTTTTCAACGTAAATACAGTATTACCAGATAACATCGATAACATATGCATTTCAACAGAACAGAAACAACAGTGAAATGACTGGGGAGGGCCCAGAATTCTAATAAAGCGAACAGGAAGCAAGTATATTGTGCGGGCCCCTTTCTTGACAAAGGAGAAGAAGAAGGGGAAAGAAATTAGGAGGAAAGGGGTAGGTGGGGAATGGACGAGCTGGGAGGGGGGGGGGGGGCAAGGGGAGGGCAAGAGGAGTAGAAGGGGGGGTATGGGAAGGTAGGGGAGAGGGGGGGGGGCCTGTAGTGTGTTTTTGATGCATTCCACATGTTTTTAATCTGCCCAACAAATTGGCCAAAACATTTTAAAAAGCATACAAAACGCATAAAAAAGTGTGAAAATGCGAGTGCAAAAAGGCAGCACTCACCACAGAAAGCATTGCAGAAACAGATTAAACAAAGCAAACTTCATAGGTGTAAAAATGGCCTTACAGTTATGACATCTGTGATTGTGTTTCTTTAGAAAAGAGGAAGGAGGTTTTTGTATGGCTCTGTATCACTGTGTGAGAGTAATATTTTCATTTATCATCTTCAGTACCTCCAGTGATGGTTAGTGTGTACATTTCCAGATCAGGAACCACTAAACCTGTCCGGGATCCTGGATGGACGAGTGCTGGCACCATATATAAGAAGCTTTGGAGGTTTTTGTTGGTACCAGGCTACACAGGAACTTACATCAGAGATAGAATCTGGAGTCTGAGTCATCACAATCTTTCCACGGGATCCTGAGGATGGGAAGAGACATATTGATTATTGATCTTCCTATCAATCCTGATGTGTGTATTTATTGTACAATGTATAGATGTATGTGCAGAGGATGATGGAAGGAGCCTCATCTCTCACCCTGAATAGAAATGAAGATGACAGCCAGCAGATAACTGGGAGAAAGAATCTTGATGTTTCTGGAGGGTCAGATCCAAACTAGAAGATGTCTACTGTACAATGAGATATATAGAGAGAGTGACAGGGGAGGTGTTACACCCCCCCCCCCCCCCACACTGTGTATGCAAATACCGGGGAGAAGGAAATTAGAATTCTCAGATCAGTGGAACTACATGATAAATCATTTATTTTATTTTGTATATCTTTAGTACACGCTGATCCCCTCCCTCTATATGACTAGAACAAAAGACTAACTTCATAGAAAAAGAAAAGATTTTTTGGGTAGAAGGTGATTAATATGCTTTGGCAGGTTTATCAAAATGATATTGCAATCAAATTTTGTACATGTTTATTACAAATAAGACATCAGAGATCACATATGGGTTTATTTATCAATGTCCTGTACTTGTCTCACTTGAGTCATTTAAATGTAACCTATAGTGTAGTTTTAGTAAATATACATGGGATTATTCATTGTAAAAATGGGATGTGAAATGACTCTTTAAGGTTCTAACATACAATCAGCAACATAAAATACATGCTTCCTTCTTCCTACAAATTCCATACACATGTTCCGGGGTGTAACATTTTCCTCTGTCACTTTGTAAATAGTTTAGGTGAATAATGGGGAGTAAAACTGCCCCCCCCCCCACTGCCTTCCGCCACTCTGCCCAGGTCTCTGGGCTGGTTAGTTTCAAACAAAGTCGAATTCGACTTTGATCGGGTCCCTGATCAATTAACCCGGAAGAGACGTCATGATGCCACATCCGGTTTACTCGGCTGCCAACGACGCTGATTTTAAAAAAATGTCAGTATTCAAAAAAGCTTATTTCGGTATTTTGAATACTTGTAAGTGCAGTTCAGAAGTTTGGGGTCTTTTAGACCCCAGATCCCTCCAAAAAGAGTACCTCTCACTGTCTATTACTTTCACAAGGGATGTTTACATTCCTTGTAACAGCAATAAAAGCGATCATATTTTTTTTTTTAAAGGAACAGTAATAAAAATTGAAAATAAAATAAATAGCAAAAAAAATGGTTAAAGCGTCCCCCGTTCCATGAGCCCACGCACCAAAGAAAATGGATACTTAGGACGCGCCTGCAAATGTAAACGGTGTTCAAATCACACATGTGAGGTATTGCTGGGATCATCAGAGCGAGAGCAATAATTCTAGCAAAATACCTCCTCCGTAACTCTAAACTGGTAACCGTTAAAAAAGTTTAAAGTGTCAACTATGGAGATTCTTAAGTACCGTTGTTTGTTGCCATTCCACGAATATGTGTAATTTTAAGCATAACATGTTAGGTATCCATTTACTCGGCGTGACATATTTCACAATATACAAAAAATGTGGACTAACGTAACTTTTTTTTTTTTTTAATTCAGTGATTCATCCGATTCCCCCATAGAGATTCTTGGGGCTCTGACACCTCCCTCTCCGCACACAGAGCGGAGAGAGAGCTGTCACCTGCCTGCTCAGCGGGGGATCTGTGTATCGATCCCCCGCTGAGCAGCATGGATCCGCCTATGGAGGCAGACCGTGTGAAAGAAGCCAAAGATTCAAATCATACTAACAGTTTGATTACAGTCCAAGTCAAAATTACTTTGTGGCAGATTCTGGTTGAATTTAATCCTCTGGAATCACCAGTGAGTCTGTCAAATAAATTTGAGGATCTAGTGATAAGATTCCCTTTGAGAAATTAGGATGCATGCTGTCTTCCTAAAGCATGGCTACCAGGACTATAGATGAGCTTCGAGTTCCAGTCGAAGCTAAGTTCGACTCGAACATCATTCGTTCACACGTTCGTCGAATGACGAACAAATGTGCTTCTTCGCTGGAAATTTGAGCGCCCATAATGCACTGCGCATGCGGCGCGTGCAGTCTATTATGTGATTGGCCAAATCATGCACCCTGACCTCCATGCTTTCGTCAATCAAATGATCTCTGCCATGATTGGACAAAGGCAGGCTGCCCCACGCTATATAAAGGCTGCTCGTACAGCCAAAGCATGTAGTGTGATTGTGTGGGCGAGATAGAAGACAGGGAGAGGAATGTGTTTGAGGCAGGGAGAGAATAGTCTTTTGCAGTTTGTCAGACAGTACAGTGTAATCTAAATAGAAGTTAAGAGATCAGATAGTAAAGTATATTCAGTAGTGCAGTATATACCTTTCAGGACTATGAGAGGAAATATTATGTATATATATATGTAAGGAATTATAAACTGCCATGGGCCTCGGTGTCAGAGTTCAATCCCTGACCTTCCCTATAAGCTTCAGTCAGGAACTTTTGTTTTCAAGTGTCCATTGTTCATTGCTGAAAAGTGGTAAGCCGCTATTGACTCTTTCTGAAGATAACACTTATATCCTCTGGTCATGAAAAGAGAATATGTTTGGAGAGGTTTGGGGGATGTCGCCTGTGGCCCTGAACCGTTTCCACACAATGGCAGATACTAAGAGGTTTCAGGAGAGCAGCTGTGTCATCAATTACCTGGGGCTTATTAGAACTGTATCTGCAAATGAAATTGACATAATCATAAACATCTACAACCTCCTTGGTCCATTCATATAGCAAGAGGGGATGTAGAAAATATGATTATACGGACAATCTTCCATGGAAAGTTATATTGTATCAGTTAAATAGCGATGAGCTGAACAGCCCCTGGTTCGGTTCGCACCAGAACACCGCGAACAGAGGAAAAGTTTGTTTGAACAAACGAACCCCATTGAAGTCTATGGGACTCGAACCTCAAAATTCAAATGGTCTCATTTAGAAGGCTTAATTGCAAGTTATTTCCCCAAAAAAGTAGGTGAGGAACACTGATTTACTGACTTTAATTTGGCTTAAAGTGAAACTAAGAAAAAGGAAAATTCCTTCAAATATCGTGCCTGGGGGGTCCCCTTAATATGCCTGTAAAGTAGTGCATCTGTACGATGTATGTAGCCTGCTACAGCAATACTGACATTTCTAAAGCAAAAAATGTGACATACAAATATACATACAAATTTCAAATCGCATGTACTTTTCATACAGGTGCAGAAAAATTGGGCCTTGGTTGTTGGTGGTGCCTGAACACCGTAACCCCTTGCAGTTACTCTTGCTGGGTGCAGGAACGGGCCCTGCTGCTAAAAGATCCATACAAATTTGAAATTGCATGTACTTGTCATAGAGGTGCAGAAAAATTGGGCCTTGGGTGTTGGTGGAGCCTGAACACCGCAACCCCTCGCAGTTACTCTTGCTGGGTGCAGGAACGGCCCATGCTGGTAAAAATTCCATACTAATTTGAAATTGGCAAAGATCAAGTGTTGTATGTGTTCATATCAGTGATCTAGTGGGGGCGCTGTGCTGTCATCTGACCTGGCCAAGGTTGGGTGGCGGTTATGCAAACTGGCTGAAGTGATGAAGACCTGGAAGATTAGTATCGGCAGGAACTGAAACTGAAATTGGGCCTTGATTGTTGGTGGTGCCTGCCTGAACACTGCAACTCCTCGCAGTTACTCTTGCTGGGCGCGGGAATGGGAGCTGCTGGTAAGGATTCCATACAAATTTGTAATTGCATGTACTGTACAGGTGCCAAAAATTGGGCCTTTGGTGTTGGTGGTGCCTGAACACCGTAACCAACCCCTGACAGTTACTCTTGCTGGGTGCAGGAAAGGGACCTGCTGGTAAGAATTCCATACAAATTAGAAATCACATGTACTATACAGGTGACAAAAATTGAGCCTTTGCTGTTGGTGGGGCTTGAAAACTGTAACCAACCCTTCACAGTTACTCTTGCTGGGCGCAGGAACGGGACCTGCTGGTAAGAATTCCATACAGATTTGAAATTGAATGTACTATACAGGTGCAAAAAATTGGGCCTTTGGTGTTGGTGGTGCCTGAACACCGTAACCAAGCCCACGCAGTTACTCTTGCTGGGCACAGGAACAGGACCTGCTGGTAAGAATTCCATACAAATTTTAAATTGCATGTACTTGTCAAACAGGTGCCCAAAATTGGGCCTTAGCTGTTGGTGGTGCCTGAATACCGTAACCAAGCCCTCACAGTTGCTCTTCCTGGGTGCAGGAACGGGGCCTGCTGGTAAGAATTCCATACAAATATAAAATTGCATGTACATGTCATACAGGTGCCAAAAATTGGGCCTTTGGTGTTGGGGGTGCCTGAACACCGTAACCAACACCTCACAGTTACTCTTGCTGGGCGCAGGAATGGGACCTATTAGTAAGAATTCCATACAAATTAGAAATTACATGTACTATACAGGGGCCAAAAATTGGGCCTTTGCTGTAGGTGGTGCTTGAACACCGTAACCAACCCCTCATCACAGTTACTCTAGCTGCGCGCAGGAATGGGACCAGCTGCTAAGAATTCCATACAAATTTGAAATTCCATGTACTTGTCATACAGGTGCAAAAATATTGGGCCTTTGGTGTTGGTGGTGCCTGAACACCGTACATAAACCCTCACAGTTAGCAGGGCACAGGGACAGGGACTGCTGTTAAAAATTATATTCAACATTTTAATTGTATGCACCTGTCATACAAGTGCAGAAAAATTAGGCCTTGGGGGTTGGTAGTGACCTAAACCCAGGGCTTTTTTTCAGCAGGAACGCAGGGGAACGCAGTTCCGGCACCTCCAGCACTGAATGTATTTTATGGCAAGGAGTGCTGGGGTGTGCTGGAGGGTCTAATGATGCTGCCTGCTGGGGACTATTATCGCTGGTAGAGATCTATTTTTGTGTGGGGGTATCTATTGTTTTGGCAGGGGGTCTTATAATGCTGGTGGGTCAATTGTTGCTGGGAGGGATCTACCATTGACAGAGTCTATTACTGCTGGAGGTTTTATTGATGCTGGCTGCTGGGAGATCTGATGTTGCTGCTGGGGGGGTCTATTGTTGCCGGGGTGGTACTTTGTTGCTGGGGGGATATGTTGTTGCTGGGGCGGTCTATTATTGCTGGGTGGGGTCTATCAAATTCCATACAAATTACCTAGTAGCACAAAAATTTTACTTATTATCTAAAAGTGGCGGTACAGGGCGGTGGATAGGGAGTGGAACCAAGGGATGGTGCTCAGAGGTGGTTAGGGGGCAGAAATTACTCAGAAGGGAGGAGTTCCTGCTCCTATTCTCTGAGAAAAAAAGCCCTGCCTAAACCAAAAGCATAGCTGGAAGCTAGCAGAATCAAAGTAGAGGAATAGGATAGGCAGTATATGCAGTCCTCAAAGGATGGCAGACCCCTAGCAAATTCAATCAGTTACATCAGCACCAGGGGCTTGATAGCTCTTGTTGATCCAGGACTGGTTCATTTTGATAAAAGTCAGCTGGTCAACAGAGTTTGTGGACAGACACACTCTTTTGTCTGTCACAAAACCTCCAGCAGCACTGAACGTACATTTGGAAAGCACACTGGAATCAGGACAGGCCAGTAGCTAAATTGCATATTAAGCAAGTTCTGGCCAGTGGTCCATCCTCAAGACCCAGTAACCCAGTGGATGCTCAGCTGGAAATGTCTCCAAGTCTGCTCTTGCGCTACGATAATCATGCACCATATGATGGAGACGCTGCCGATGGTTGCTTAAAACTAACAGCCCTGGGTGCTGCTGAGGACTAAAGAACTGTTTAAAGGCATCGGTCACCTGGCCGCCTTCTCTACCACTCCTCCTTTGGCTGAACGATGCCTCAGAAACACGTCCAGAGAATGTTGACCTCCCAGTGTCTGGAAAGGTGGCACACACATTTTTTTTCAAGGCCTCCTCAAGATGTTTCATGCTCTGCTCCCTCTGCGAAGGCAGGATGAGCTTTGCAACTTTACCCTTTTAATGTGGATCAAGAAGGGTTGCCAACCAGTAATGATCCCTCTCCTTGATAGCACGAATCCTCTGGTCCTTTCGCAGGCTTGGTAGAATCAGGGAGCCCATGCAACGTAAGTTGGAGGAGGCATGAGCTTCTGAGTCCTCTGGGTCACTAAGAATGACATTGTCGGGAGCAACCTCTCCCCAACTACGTACAACTCCTGGGGTTTCTTGGGAATCAAAACCATCCCTTGAAGACTGCTGTATGCTATCCTCTACATCCATGCTGCTGAAACACTCCTCCTCCTCTTCCTCCTGTGTGTTTTGTGGCCCTGCAGGAATGATATCTGGATAAAGGGGGCTTGTGAGGAAAGGAAGTCCTCCTCTTCCTCCCGCTGTTCAGTCTCAAGTGCCCTGTCCATGAATCCATGCAGCATGTGCTCTAGCAGGTAGACTAGAGGGATAATGTCACTGATGCATGCATCGTCCTGGCTCACCATCCTTGTGGCCTCCTCAAATGGTGACAGGACGGTGGACGGTGCATGCATCCTTTATCAAAAGCCACTTGTGAGGCAAAAAACAGCCAAGCTCCCCTGAACCTGTCCTTGTGCCATACTCACACAGGTAGTCATTGATGGCCCTCTGGTGCATGTGCAGCCGCTGCAGCATTGCCAACATTGAGTTCCACGATGGAACGATGGAAATGGCCACAGACATTTCAGGCCTGCCTCAGGAGATCTTGGAAGCCCAGGTATCTGCTCAAGAAACGCTGCACGACCAGATTCAGAACATGTGCAAAGCATGGAATATGTGTCAATTGTCACTGTTGGAGGGCATAGAGAAGGTTGGTGCCATTGTTGCATACAACCATTCCTGGCTCAAGCTGTCGTGGCGTCAACCATCTCTGAGCCTGGCCCCGCAGAACTGACAGAATCTCTGCATCGGTGTGAATCCTATCCCCTAGACCACAGGTGTCAAACACAAGGCCCGTGGGCCAAATGCGGCCCCCCAGGTCATTTCATGTGGCCCTTGCACCTCTCCCGCAGCTGAGGCACCCGCTTTGTCTCAGTAGTTGGCAGCAGATAGGACAGAACTCCTTTGCAAGATCCTACACTCCTCTGTGCAGCTGTAAAAAGGCTCATCTTTGCCCTCCCCCTGTTCTCAGCAGTCCACAGCAGAGAGGAGGGCAGAACTCCTCCTGCAGATCCTGCACCTCTCTGTGCAGCCACAACACCACCTTGCCTTTGCCTCCCCTGGTCTCAGCATTCAGCAGACTCGGGAAGCTGACTCCAGCCCTCCTCTGGTTCTCCTCCAGACCATGCACTTCTTCCCAAATCCACCCGCATCTTCTTCCTGGCAGCAGCACAAGGTAAAGGGGTGCATTGTGATGTAAGGAAGGGTGGGTGACTCTCGACTTCTGATGGTGGGAGGGTTCCTGAAATCCCGTATAAGGGGGCGTGGGGTGCTGTAGATATTTAATCCTACAGATATAACCGGCCCCTTAACCTCCCTGGCGGTATGATTCTGTCAGGAATTCTGTTCCAAAAGCGGTACAATTCTTTTCATGGAAATTTGGCGTTATGTATTATAGGCCTACAATTCTTAGTAATTACTGACTTAAACCTGACCAAAATAAGACTCTAGTAGACATCCCAGATGTGATAAATTTGAAACACAAACAAGTGAATTATAATTGAATCAATAATATTATTTTATTATTTAATATATAATATATATAATACAATTATATTATTGATTAGATTATAATTCATGCGCTATATATTATATATATATGTGTGTATATATATATATATATATATATATATATATATATGTATATAGATATATATATATATATATATATGTGTGTGTGTATATATATATAACGCATGAATTATAATCGGATCAATAATATAATTTTATATATATATATATATATATATATATATATATATATATATATATATATATATATATATATATATGCATATATATATATATGTATATATATATATATATATATATATATGCATATATATATATATGCATATATATATATATATGCATATATATATATATATATATATGCATATATATATATATATGCATATATATATATATATATATATATATATGCATATATATATATATATATATATATGCATATATATATGCATATATATATATATATGTATATATATATATATATATATATATATATATATATATATATATATATATATATATATATATATATGCATATATATATAATATAAAATGTGTTATGTGTTTTGTGCAACGTTTTTTTTTTTTTTTTTTTTTTTAATTTCCCTCCCTAGTTCCGCTCCCATGCAGCATTGCTGCTGCAGGGAACGGAACTAGGAAGTCCTCCTACCGACAGACGAGCGGCGGAGATCTCGCTGGCGGTCACAGCAATGAGAGCTCATCGCTGGATCACCAGGATAAGGTAAGAGAAGCTCCGCTGCGCTGTCTGCGCGCTCTGCCCATTGACCCCGAGCGTGACTCGGGGATACCGCTAATAGCAGAAAATTCCTACCCCGAGTCACGCTCGGGGATACCGCTAAGGCGGTTAAAGGCCAACCATAATGCTGATGTGGCCCGCGATTAAATTAAGTTTGACACCCTTGCCCTAGACAGACCATCTGAAGCAAAGCATGGCATCTTTTAGCCTGACTGCTTGCATAGCCCCTTGAATGCTTAGGGAGCACTGCTGCTTCAGAGGACAATTGAGCAGAAGAGAACATGGAAGAGGAGGAGGAAGAACCAGTACCAGCTTTTTGGAGGCGTGGTGGCAAAACAAGCTGTAACACTGAACCCTGTCCTGCATCCTTCCCAGCTGCCAGCAGAGTTACCCAGTGCATCGTGAAAGAAATGTTAAGTCCCTGTCAATGCCTGCTGGATCAAGAGTCAGCAGTAATGTGCACCTTCCTGCTGACCGCGTTGTCCAACGAGGCCAAAAAACTACCTTCCACATGACGGTAGAGAGCCTGAATGGCCTTGCGTGAAAAGAAATGCCGTTTTAGGACCTGCCACTGTGGTGCAGCACATTCCACAAATTCACAAAAGGGAGCAGAGTCTACCAGATGAAAAGGCAGCAACTGTAATGCTAGCAATTTGGCCAAGCTAGCATTAAGACGCTGAGCATGTGAATGGCTGGGACAGTATTTCTTTCTACGGTTAAACAACTGGGGTAGTGAAATTTGCCTGCTGCTCAAATCAAGCGGTGGTGTACTGCTAGCAGATTGTGTGCAAGTCTCTGTGCCACTCATTGCTTAACCATCATCCCTCTCAATGCTGGTATTTGAGAGGGCATGATGTATAGTAGGGTTAGAGATCACAGATGAGGAGCAAGGTGATGTATGCTTGTTTTGATCTGGTGACTCTTTCAGGTGCTGTTGCATGGCAGGTCATCATATGCCTTGTCAAGCATGTGGTGCCCAAGCGGCTGGTGTTCTGGCCAAGCTTGATCCGCTTTAGACAGATGGTGCAAACAGCAATGCTGCGGTCTACTGCACAGGTGCTGAAAAATCCCACACTAATGAACTTTTTGGAGTCGGCTGGGATTTTGCAGCACCCTGCACCTGTGGAGCTCTGTGCTGTGACGCAATAGGTTGGCAACTGCTATGGCGGCCCCTGGAGCACATCCTGCCTCGTTGGAGTTGTGTGTCCTCCTCATCCTCCCCCTCCTCCTCCCTCCTGTCAGGCACCCAAGTACAGTCAGTGACCTCATCATCCCCACCCTCCTCGTCACTGGAGCAAACTTGGCAATATGTTTCAGCTGTGGCAACATAACTGCTTTTTATTGTCCGTCATTGTCACCCCCTCTCTCTAGGCTCACATTATTCCCTTCATCAACCTTAGATCTAACATCACAGCTTTCAAATTGCTGCGCATCCTCCAGCAGCAGGTCACTGACACTATGATCGAATAGTTCAGGTGACTCCTTCATGCATGATGGTGGGGCGACTGAAGGAGTAACTGTTGAGAAGGAGCCTGTGGAACGAGCCGCTTTGGCAGCTGCGGTGGAAGGCAAACTACTGTGAGCATGGATGTCAGAGGACGAGGAGAATAAGAACGGCTTATTGATCCACTCCACCAACTTTTCCACATCTTGTGACAGAATAGCACGGGCATGCCCCGCCTGCAGAGGATGCACTATGTCGAGTGTGACCACCACTTTTCACAATGGACACAGAGGCTGCTTGCCCTCTTTTCGTGGCCTGTGAGCGTCGGCCTCTCCTTGTCGGCTTTTCGGATATGATGTTTATACAGATCAATATAGGGTATATGCAACTGACCAATAGATACTCAATGACCTGATATGATGTAATCTATAGCCCTATAGATGAGCTGTGGTGGTTATAGATGTACGCAAGGGACCGATGAACAATACTCTCCCTGATATCTGATGTAATCTTTAATCCTATAGATGGATGATCTGTGCTGCTTATAGCATGTACTCAACTGACCGATGAACAATACTCTCACTGATATCTGATGTAATCTATAATCCTATAGATGGGTGATCTGTGCTGCTTATAGCATGTACCCAACTGACCAATAAACAATACTCTCACTGATATCTGATGTAATCTATAATCCTATAGATGGATGATCTGTGCCGCTTATAGCATGTACGCAAGTGACCGATAAACAATATTCTCACTGATATCTGATGTAATCTATAATCCTATAAATGGATGATCTGTGCTGCTTATGGCATGTACGCAAGTGACCGATAAACAATACTCTCACTGATATCTGATGTAATCTATAATCCTATAGATGGTTGATCTGTGCTGCTTATAGCATGTACCCAACTGACCGATGAACAATACTCTCACTGATATCCTACGTAAAAAAAACAATTCTTACCCTGCCTAAAACACGTTCCTGGTCCTCCCTACACTGCTAGGAATTAATCACTCACTGGCGCTGCACTGTCTGATATGATGTAAAGAAACAAATTTCTCCCTGCCTGAAACATGTTCCTGGCCCTCCCTACACTGTCTTGAAAACTCCAAAAAAAAAAAATACTCTGGCCCTGCCTCACACACGTGCCTCTCCCTGTCTCCTCACCCGCACAATGACACTACACACTGCGGCTGCACGGGCAGCCTTTATGTAGTGTGAGGCGATGATTGGCTAAAGGCAGCCTGCTTTTAGTCCAATCATGGCAGAGATCATTTGATTGGCCAAAGCATGAAGTCAGGGAGCATGCTTTGGCCAATCCTATAACGTGCTACACACGCGCCGTGCGTGCAGTGCGTTATGGGAAACTGGAATTTCCCACGAAGTAGCACATTTGTTCGTCATACGACGAACGAACGACCGATGTTCGAGTCGAAGTTAGCTTAGACTCAAACTCAAAGCTCATCCCTAGTGGCTAGTAGAGGTATTGCCTAATGACTCAACCAGTTAATAGTAAAGTTATCCCAACCAATGGGAAGAAGTTCCACCTTCTGGGTTTGGCTTATTTTAATTTTTATGGTCTTTTTGTTCGATACCAAATAAAAGGGAACCCAGAGGAGACAAGGACACACACACAGACACACCCAGCCATACTCATTCATACTCACTCATACATACTCAATCTTTCTCCACACCCTCATTTGATGCCTGAAATTCTGAAAAACTTTAAGGACACCAGATGCAAACTCCTCCATAACCAGCCACCATTTTGGGAAAGGCAGCCATCTTAGGACTCTGGTAAGGACCGTTTTGAGCCAGCAGCCATTTTGAAGTGGTAATTATGCATTGTTGATCACATTGATTTTGTTTATTATATGCTTAAAATCATATACTCAGGATATTTTGATTACCTTCCCAGTTGTAATTACCATAGTAGATTTTTCTCTAAGACATTTTTGTTTTTATAATTTTTTTTTCATTACCAGTTTAGCGCTATATTAGCGAATTAGTCTCCCATTTTGCATAGCCTATTCTCACTCCAACTACAGCGGAGTGACTGTTGATCAGTGGCGGCTGGTGAAGTTTTAAGATGGGGGGGCGCAAGACCCCGCCCTTCTATTTTGACCCCTCCCATTTATCAGAAGCCCCACCCCTTATAGACTCCACCCATTTTGTCCCCTATATTTTGCTTGCGTGAACAAATTCTCCCAATATATCACATATTAAGGGGTCTCGCAGTACTAGTATATCCCATAATAGGGAGCAGGGGCCCTATTATGGGATATACTGTGAGAGACACCCTATTATGGGATACACTGACTGAGAGTGGCACAAACCCCACAGTACAGACCCCGCCAGCACAAACCCACAGTACAGACCCCCTAGCACTAATCCCACAGTACAGGCCTCCTAGCACAAACCCCATAGTACAGGCCCCCTAGCACAAACCCCACAGTACAGGCCCCCTAGCACAAACCCCACAGTACAGGCCCCCTAGCACAAACCCCACAGTACAGGCCCCCTAGCACTAATCCCACAGTACAGGCCCCCTAGCACTAATCCCACAGTACAGGCCCCCTAGCACTAATCCCACAGTACAGGCCCCCTAGCACTAACCCCACAGTACAGGCCCCCTAGCACTAATCCCACAGTACAGGCCCCCTAGCACTAATCCCACAGTACATGCCCCCTTTCAATGTAGTGACCAGCGTACATGCCCCCTTTCAATGTAGTGACCAGTGTGCATGCCCCCTTTCAATGTAGTGACCAGCGTACATGCCCCCTTTCAATGTAGTGACCAGCGTACAGGCCCCTTTCAATGTAGTGACCAGCATACATGTCCCTTTCAATGTAGTGACCAGTGTACATGCCCCCTTTCAATGTAGTGACCAGCGTACATGCCCCTTTCAATGTAGTGACCAGCGTACATGTCCCTTTCAATGTAGTGACCAGCATACATGCCCCTTTCAATGTAGTGACCAGCATACATGCCCCTTTCAATGTAGTGACCAGCGTACATGCCCCTTTCAATGTAGTGACCACAGACCAGCATACATGCCCCTTTCAATGTAGTGACCAGCGTACATGCCCCCTTTCAATGTAGTGACCAGCGTACAGGCCCCTTTCAATGTAGTGACCAGCATACATGTCCCTTTCAATGTAGTGACCAGTGTACATGCCCCCTTTCAATGTAGTGACCAGCGTACATGCCCCTTTCAATGTAGTGACCAGCATACATGTCCCTTTCAATGCAGTGACCAGCGTACATGCCCCCTTTCAATGTAGTGACCAGCGTACAGGCCCCTTTCAATGTAGTGACCAGCATACATGTCCCTTTCAATGCAGTGACCAGCGTACATGCCCCTTTCAATGTAGTGACCAGCATACATGCCCCTTTCAATGTAGTGACCAGCGTACATGTCCCTTTCAATGTAGTGACCAGCATACATGTCCCTTTCAATGTAGTTACCAGCGTACATGCCCCCTTTCAATGTAGTGACCAGCATACATGCCCCTTTCAATGTAGTGACCAGCGTACATGCCCCTTTCAATGTAGTGACCAGCGTACATGCCCCTTTCAATGTAGTGACCAGCGTACATGCCCCTTTCAATGTAGTGACCAGCGTACATGCCCCTTTCAATGTAGTGACCAGCGTACATGCCCCCTTTCAATGTAGTGACCAGCATACATGCCCCTTTCAATGTAGTGACCAGCATACATGCCCCTTTCAATGTAGTGACCAGCGTACATGCCCCTTTCAATGTAGTGACCACTGACCAGCATACATGCCCCTTTCAATGTAGTGACCAGCGTACATGCCCCTTTCAATGTAGTGACCAGCATACATGCCCCTTTCAATGTAGTGACCAGCGTACATGCCCCTTTCAATGTAGTGACCAGCGTACATGCCCCCTTTCAATGTAGTGAGCAGCGTACATGCCCCTTTCAATGTAGTGACCAGCATACATGTCCCTTTCAATGTAGTGACCAGTGTGCATGCCCCCTTTCAATGTAGTGACCAGCGTACAGGCCCCTTTCAATGTAGTGACCAGCGTACATGCCCGCTTTCAATGTAGTGACCAGCATACAGGCCCCTTTCAATGTAGTGACCAGCATACATGACCCTTTCAATGTAGTGACCAGCTTACATGTCCCTTTCAATGTAGTGACCAGCATACATGCCCCTTTCAATGTAGTGACCAGCGTACATGCCCCTTTCAATGTAGTGACCAGCGTACATGCCCCTTTCAATGTAGTGACCAGCGTACATGCCCCCTTTCAATGTAGTGACCAGCATACATGCCCCTTTCAATGTAGTGACCAGCTTACATGTCCCTTTCAATGTAGTGACCAGCATACATGTCCCTTTCAATGTAGTGACCAGCGTATATGCCCCTTTCAATGTAGTGACCAGCATACATGCCCCTTTCAATGTAGTGACCAGCATACATGCCCCCTTTCAATGTAGTGACCAGCATACATGTCCCTTTCAATGTAGTGACCAGCGTACATGCCCCCTTTCAATGTAGTGACCAGCGTACATGCCCCCTTTCAATGTAGTGACCAGCGTACATGCCCCCTTTCAATGTAGTGACCAGCGTACATGCCCCTTTCAATGTAGTGACCAGCGTACAGGCCCCTTTCAATGTAGTGACCAGCGTACATGCCCCCTTTCAATGTAGTGACCAGCGTATATGTCCCCTTTCAATGTAGTGACCAGCGTACATGCCCCTTTCAATGTAGTGACCAGCGTACATGTCCCTTTCAATGTAGTGACCAGCATACATGTCCTGCCTGTACCTACCTGTTCTGGCCTGGGTCTATCCATCCATCATGGATGAATGGATCCAAGCCAGGCCAGAACAGGTAGGTACAGGCAGGTCACCGTGCAAGATTTATCAAGTTACCCAGGCCGGGCCCAGACCAGAGTGTGCAGATATCATTATCATCATGGATGGATGGATGGATGGATGGACCCAGGCCAGGCCAGAACAGGTAGGTACAGGCAGGTCACGGTGCAAGAATAATATCCCAAGCCAGGCCCAGACCAGAGTGTGCAGATATAATTATATATATCATCATGGATGGATGGATCATCCATCCATCCATGATGATATATATAATGATATCTGCACACTCTGGTCTGGGCCCGGCCTGGGTAACTTGATAAATCTTGCACCGTGACCTGCCTGTACCTACCTGTTCTGGCCTGGGTCCGTCCATCCATCCATCCATCCATGATGATGATATCTGCAGCAGATATCATTAGCATCATGGATGGCATGGCAGGCAATGGATGACAATGGCATGGATGGCAGGCAATGGATGGCAATGGCATGGATGGCAGGCAATGGATGGCAATGACATGGATGGCAGGCAATAGATGGCAATGGCATGGATGGCAGGCAATGGATGGCAATGGCATGGATGGCAGACAATGGATGGCAATGGCATGGATGGCAGGCAATGGATGGCAATGGCATGGATGGCAGGCAATGGATGGCAATGGCATGGCATGGATGGCAGGCAATGGATGGCAATGGCATGGCATGGATGGCAGGCAATGGATGGCAATGGCATGGCATGGATGGCAGGCAATGGATGGCAATGGCATGGCATGGATGGCAGGCAATGGATGGCAATGGCATGGATGGCAGGCAATGGATGGCAATGACATGGATGGCAGGCAATGGATGGCAATGACATGGATGGCAGGCAATGGCATGGCATGGATGGCAGGCAATGGCATGGCATGGATGGCAGGCAATGGATGGCAATGGCATGGCATGGATGGCAGGCAATGGATGGCAATGGCATGGATGGATGGCAATGGCATGGATGGCAATGGCATGGATGGATGGCAATGGCATGGATGGATGGATGGCAATGGCATGGATGGCAATGGCATGGATGGCAATGGCATGGATGGATGGCAATGGCATGGATGGCAATGGCATGGATGGATGGCAATGGCATGGATGGCAATGGCATGGATGGCAATGGCATGGATGGATGGCAATGGCATGGATGGATGGCAATGGCATGGATGGCAATGGCATGGATGGATGGCAATGGCATGGATGGCAATGGCATGGATGGCAATGGCATGGATGGATGGCATGGATGGATGGCAATGGCATGGATGGATGGCAATGGCATGGATGGCAATGGCATGGATGGATGGCTGGCAATGGCATGGATGGCAATGGCATGGATGGATGGCAATGGCATGGATGGCAATGGCATGGATGGCAATGGCATGGATGGATGGCGATGGCAATGGCATGGATGGCAATGGCATGGATGGATGGCGATGGCAATGGCATGGATGGCAATGGCATGGATGGATGGCAATGGCATGGATGGCAATGGCATGGATGGCAATGGCATGGATGGATAGCAATGGCATGGATGGCAATGGCAAGGCATGCATTTTTTTGTGAGTGGACATAGGCCTGAGGAGGAGGAGGACGACTGAGGACTTACCGGGCTGCTGCTGCACAGGGCTGGACTCTTCTCTCTCTTCCGACCTGAGGCCTGGATCCGAATGCGGTCTGCCGTCCGTCCACGAAGAAGGCCCGCCGCCACCGCCCGATCCGACTCCTGGTCCTGCACTGGTCCTCCTGGTCAGGCGCCGACTCAGCGTCGGCGAGTGCTCTGAGCGGACGGGACTCGGGAGTCTTCTATCTTCTCTCAGCCTCGGCCCGGGAAGGAATGGAACCCGGAAGGGGGAAGTGGTGATCGTGACGCCGGGGCAGTGCACCGCCCCACGCGTCACGTGACCAGATGATGTCCTTCTGTGATTGGTCCAGGCTGGAGTCTGGACCAATCACAGCCAGGTGGGGGTGGCCAAGCGCTCTTTTCTGCGCCCAGGTTACGCCCCAGAAGGCAGCCAATCGGCGCCTCTTCTGGGTCGTAAACCCCACCCCCCCTTTAGCCACCACATAAGCCGGTCAGGCCGGCGAACCCAATTTTTTTTTTTTTCCTAACTTTAATTTTTTTTTTTGTCTTTTTTTTTTTTCCTTTTTTTTTTAGGGGGGGCGGCGCCCTGAAATTGCAGAGTGAAGTAGAACTGTTGTGGGAGTCCTATCAAGAAAGCCATGATAAAAACAGCAAATTGAGAGAGAAATATAAAATATTAATGCAAGAATTAGAAAGTTATAAGTAAGGAAAGATACCCCCTAGCAAAAGTTGCCGAGTAACCAGCAGTGGAAAACTAGAAAGAAGTGGACCAGCTCAAGTCATGACAGGAATTCCTAATTAAACAAATAGGAAAATTAAAAGAATATATGGTGTCTATGCACAAGGGTAATGCTTATCAGCCTTACCCTAAAAATGAAGGGATTAATCATAAACACAGATACGACTCCCAGTCTGATGGTTATGGCCCAGACAGCAGGGAGGAGTCACAAAAAGAGTCCACGTACTACCCCCAGGCTTCTTCAAAACATAGGAGGGCAAAAGTTGAGCAGCCATGTATGGGCAGGTATTAATCATATCAAGTCCAAGCAAAAAAATGAGCATTCCTAAAAAGATACAGAACGCCTCCAAATTCATAAAATTTTTAAAGAATATCGTCCCTATTTTTGGTAAGAAAGGGTCCTTGCATATTACTGATCACCTTAAGGCCTATGAAAACACCCTCTCTGTTTTAGGCCTGGAGGATAACCAGTCTAGGATTCATTTCTTGCCATGGGTATTTGAGACCAAATACCGTAAATTCTTTGAATCTCTGAAAAGTCTATATGGTACTTCCTGGCAAGAAATTAAACACAGCTGTCATTTGGAATTTGGCCCATACAAGAACATTACCGCTGCTCGAGCTGCTATCTATTATTTAAGATGTGTCAATCACCAAAGCCCCACTGAATTTCTGGCTGTGCTCAAAAGTGCTTACCACCTAACGATGAAGGAGCCAAAGTATAATCACCCTGAATTTAAATCTCTTTTCTTTGAGGCATTACCCACAAACATAAAAATTAGTTCAGCAAGGGACTACCAGTTTGGGTGCTCACTGGAATGGTTGGTGAAAGAGAGTGACAATTTGTACTCTATCCAACAGACTAGTGAGTACAAGAAAAAGCGTGAGCCTGTCACCAGATTTGTGGCAGAAATACACATTTCCCCTCCACCCTTAAACTAGCAAACAAGGAGCAAAACATACTACCCAATATCCTCAACAAGGGAGACCCCCACAAATAAATAGGGATCCGCCACATCTGAGAGCTCCCCAAAATCCTCAGGAAGTTCGAGAGCCATTAAGGCCCAGACCCCCACGCCAGAACAGAGCAAGTGGTTCTGACGGCGATCTGTCCAACCAGTCTGAGCCTGAGAGAACTAATAATCGCAGAAGGCGGGGCCAACTACCCGATTCTGAAGAGGCCTTAAGCAAACTAGATGCAAAGTTGGATAAGATGATCACTTTTTTAAATCATTGAGCTGCAGCCCAGAACGAAAATAATCCTTCTTTAGGAGCAAATCCTGTGGCCAGCCAAGGGCCACAAAATCCTTAAATGGCCAAGTGGCCAGAAATCAGAGGGATACACTTAACGAAGGCATAGGAGACAGAGGTTCTAAGTCCAATTTTATCCCCAGGTCACAGTAATGAGGATCCTGAATTCCCTGCCAGGGGATCTTGGTCGTTCGATATTAACTATCCTCCTATTTTTCAGTGGCCACTTCATCCCTCTGACTTAAACAGGTCACTCAAAGCAGGCCAATTTCGAGAAATCGCCGAAGACGGTGATTCCAAGGAGGACCAAATCCCAATGACGCTAATGAAGTCAAGAAGTTAAAGGCTTTGTATGACGGTAACCAATGAGGAGTCATCGATGTAAGGTAGTTTTGTTGCCTAAAGATAAATTGTGTTGATGCCCCAAAGGGTGAGATCTTATATTTTTCCTCCCAAGTAGAAGGTGGACTATGATAAAAAATATTGTCATATTACTGTTTCCATTGTTCAGTGTGTGGTATCCAAGGCGATAAATACGTCCCCATGGTAATGACCCCAGAGGTCTTTCTCCCATGGGAAAGGTCGCATGTATAGTCTCGCCATCCAAGGTGGTCAGATAAAAGGCTGATCACACGGTGAACTAAAAGGGGTCTCTGAGGATGCTCAGGATACCAACCTCACATTAGAGAACTGAGAGTTCAACCAAAGGTTATGGTAATGAAAACTGTATATGTAATTTCTCATGGAATCCACTTTCCTTTCCAGGACTAAACGATCCATGAAGTTGTCAGGAGACAGAGAGTCAGATGTGTCCGAGACACCCAGAGAGGGTACAGTGTGAAGGACCCCGGGATACCCCTCATGGCTGGTCTACCAGGGCGAACCCATCGAGACAGCCAAAGTCAGAGGTGCCCGGAGTGTTTCAAGTTCCACTGACAAATGGATGACAAAGCCCTGGATCCACCAATGCTCTTCGCAAGTCCCTACACCTATTTGTAAGTGTATAGAACCTAGTCAAAGATGCCACTCTTACTTCACTAGCCACGCCCCTTGACAGTTAGAATCACGCCCCTAGGGTCACACTTAACCCCTTGATCACCAATAAAGTTAACCCCTTCCCTGCCAGTGTCATTTTGACAGTAACTGTGCATATTTATAGCACTGATTACTGTAGTAATGTCACTGGTACTCCCAATAGTGTCATATAGTGTATATAGCACAAAAAATAAAAATCGCACAGGTGATCAAATACCACCAAAAGAAAGCTCTGTTTGTGGGAAAAAAAGGACGTCAATTTAGTTTTGGTACAGCGTTGCACGATCGCACAATTGTCCGTTAAAGTCACACAGTGCCGAATCGCAAAATAGGGCCTGGTCTTTGAGCAGCCAAATCTTCCGGGGCTAAAGTGGTTAAAGTACGAATAAAAACCTATTTCTTCAAGAGCCTGCCTTCATAAATGTAACAAAGGGTTAATTTTCATGTTACATATATTCATTTATTGGCAGGTTCATTATATTTACCCTTTCAGATATGTGGATAATTAAGAACACACTCAAGTAGTAAAAGAAATAAAAAGATTTACTTAGCTTCGATTAAAGATGGAATACAGATGATAATACAGATCATTTCAGTTTCAATCAATCCAGGGAACTCCACAACTTCTGAAGTCAATCAAAAAGTTCTGGAAATCGACAGTCTATGCTATGTCCAGGCACATATTCACTGGTATGTACTGGAAGAAGTTCTGATCTTGTGTGTATAGTATATATAATTGAAAAAGGCGCCAATAAGCTTGTTTTATCCAGCTCTAACAAAAGAGTAGCCAACAGTCCTGCGACAATGGACCATCTGTGAGGTCAGAAAAGGTCAATGTATGCAGGAATGAGAAAGCTACTCAGTATAGAGAAATGTGTCAGTGTGTGTGTGTGCGCACACACACACATATACATACATATATACATACACACATATATATATATATATATATATATATATATATATATATATATATATATATATATATATATATATATATACATACATATACAGAAGTGATGACCTTATTAACTATCATAGTTAATAACAGCTGATACCAAGTTCTTTGTAAATCAATTAGGGATATACTACATTCTACCCCTTGATTCACAAGGAACTTAGGTCATAAACGTAATCTTCAGACTTACGTATAGGTAAAGCTTCAATAGTAGATGTTGTACATTTACTAATACAAACAAAAATAATCTTGACTATAATAAAAATTCCTAATGCTAATAAAATAAACCATGCAATATACATAACCACTTGTTGCCCCAATTGACCAAGCCAAGCAAATATCCTATCATTAGAGATAGAATGAAGTTTACTAACAGCTTTTCGAGCCTCTGTTAATTCTGATTCAATGTTTTCACTACTATCTGAAATAAAGGAGCAACACTTATCCCCAATTAAGGCACATACCCCTTCTTTGGCAGCAAGAATAAAATCTAGAGCAGGTTTGTTTTGTAGTACCACCAATCTCGTTTGCCTAACCTCTTCTGTAAGAGCATCAATACTATCAAATGTTTTGTTGGATGCATATTCAATGATTTTAGACATTCTCCTCATCATTTGTACTGCCTTAGCCACTCCATACTGAGGAAGAATAATCATAGCCAATCTCCTTCAGTGACATCCCACCCCTTGGGTATATCTTGTATTTCTGAGGAACCTATGGTCCTTTTCCAATTCCTTACCCTCCCAGGTGGATTATTTAAAACTATACGGACTTTTGGTACTATATGTCCAATATAGCAGCTCCCTGACCAATTTGGTGGTAGCAATTTTTAAGCATTCAAACCACATATAAAATAGAGTTGATAAGGCAACAGAGTACAAGTAGTTTGGTTAATCCAGTACTGCCAAAACATATCTGCTCGTGTTTGATTTTTAGACAAATTTACACAGCTAATAAGGGCACTATCTTTGGCCACACACATGTGTGTGTCATTTTTAAATGCAGATCCTCCTATGCGGTATCCATCTACTTTGAAGTTAAATACTTTTCCTCTCCCCATCACTTGCACCATAGAGATATTATTCCAGTGATCTGTTACTACATAATCACAGCTACTATTTCCCATATCTATGGAATATAAGTCATTGGGTCTTTGTACACACAATACACCAGTGGCTTTACGGGATAGTTTTATAGAATATTCCTCTGGGCCAAAATTAGATGGTATGTTTTTACATGATGGATTAGTCAAGCTGTCCATAGCCCTATTCACTATCGATATTCTCCATGGATTGTCCACAGGCAACCAGCTAATATTAACTGGTAGTCCATATAATGGTATGCCCTCAGGTGCGGCACGTGGTGTTTGTCCACACTCCCAACAGTTTGAAAGATTAAAAACATGAGCTGTTGCTTTCAGATTCTCGTGGCAAAAGTTCTTCTGTGCTGTTCCACTGAAAGCAAGGCTGGTCATCATCTGAAGCCAAAGTAATGTCCTCATGGCAATGGCAACAATCTGTGAATAGGAACATAAATAGGTTGGTCTTCTAGTTCAATTAAAAGTAAAGCTGTGGACCCGGGTCCCCAGGCCACAATTTCTCCCTTCCTTCCTTTAACTCTTCCCCTCTCAGCTACACTTGGGGCTACCCACACCTTGGTCCCTAATTGGGCAGAATACATTTTTCCTCGTACCCGCAGACGTTTTGGTATTATTATTATCTGTCCTATTTGTTGTCCTTTTTTCAGACATCCTATTTCTAAAGGTACTATGGTAACAATATTCTCCCAGTGCATCTTTTTTCACTTCTGTATCCCACTCACACCATTCAGTCAACTGAGAGTCTGGAATGAACTGCAAATCACATGTGGGATCTAACTGTAAAATGCCAGTGGGTACTCATATGTGAGAATCAGGGCTAGGATTTACTTTCCCCTCACTCCCTCCTACTTCCACATCTTGGAGCATTGTAACTGGTATGGGTTGAGTTACGGGAATTGTTGGACCTTTAGTAGTTACAGTCACTACCCATTCTTCTGCACTTTCAACACCACTTCCCAATATTCGCTGCATAGGAGTGCTCTGTCCTACCAATCTGTTGTTTGAAATGTACACTGCTTCTTGTAACACCTCATCCCACCCCTGAGTGTGCGTGTAGGTATTAGCTTTCTTATTTGCTCTTTAAGCAAACCACTCATTCTCTCAATCAAACCTGCTGCTTGTAGATGATAGGGGATGTGAAACACCCAGTGTACACCGTAGTCCTCCGCCCATTGTTTAACGGCTTGTCCTGTAAAATGTGTGCCATTGTCTGATTGGATTTCTTGAGGCACGCCGTAATGCTGTGTCAACAATTGCATACGTTTCAAGGTTGTCTTCTGATCAACATGTTTAGTAGCATAAACTTGCAAAAGTCCACTATACATGTGTCCACAGCTGTGGCAGAATATTTCATACTACCTCTTCCTCCTGGCAGGGGACCTATGAAGTCTACTTGCCAGACTTGCCCTGGTTGCTGACCTCTGTAAATGTTTCCTGGCATGGGTGTCATCCGGGGCCATTTCTTTGCTTCTTGGCAGAGGGGGCACTGGGCAACAATGTCTTTTGCCTGAGTTTGGACATGCCCCCTACCTTACAAATAGACCAGAGCAGGCGGCCATTTCACATTCTGCTTTTTGTCAGCGTAGGGAAAGGTCTGCTGTGTTCATGAGGGAGAGATTGACAGACACAAATAGCTCTGTTAAGATCCACAAAAGTCCTTTTCAGGGCTGGTATTTCGGTATAGGTCTACTACAGTCTCTTTTGAGTTTAGGGACAGGTATCCAGTCTGTGCTTTAGGGACAGTTAGAGATCATCAGTGACACAAATCGCTCTGTTAATGTCCATAAAAGTCATTTAAAGGGCTGGTATTTATTTGGTATAGGTGTACAGACTCTGTTCAGTTTAGGGACAGGTATCCAGTGTGCTCTAGGGACAGATCTGCAGTGACACAAATCGCTCTGTTAATGTCCACAAAAGTCATTTAAAGGGCTGGAATTTTTTTGGTATTGTTGTGCAGTGCACTATATAGGGGTGTAATCCACAGTATAATATACTTTGTAATATAGAAAGCATCTTAAAGTGGATTTGTATTGTGCACTGTGCAGCATTGTGACTGGTGTGGTGACTGAGCGTTGCTGCAGCAATGCTAAAAACAGTTACAAAAGCACTTTTAATGTATTATAACCAGTGTGATAGACCAGTGGCCCCCCCAATACCACATATTGAAGTGGGGTGTTATCTGAGTTTACTTTTACAAGTGTATTTGTGTCCTGCAACAATATTGCCTCTCAAACTCCCTGGGCAATTTTTTGAACAACTGGTGTGATAAACCAGTGGTCCCCCAATACCACATATTGAAGTGGGATGTTATTTAACATTAGAATTTTCTAAGAGTGTATTTTAGTCCTGCAAAAATTTGGCCTCTTTTTCTGTGTTAACTGTGCTATACACAGTGACAACAGTTACTGGCCAATTATTTGTAGAACTGGTGTGATAAACCTGGGGCCCCCCCAATACCACAGATTGAAGCGGGGTGTTATATACCTTTTTCCAGATATACTGCGATTCTCTAGAGACTTTTGTCACAGGGTAATTTAAAAACATGACAGGCAGAGGAAGAGGCAGACACTTACGCAGGGGTGGTAGGGGTAGGGCAGGAGCAGTAGGCCGGAGCGGAAGTGTGAAGTTTCAGAAGGCGCGTTCGATTACGTCAAAGGACGCACCAGACTTGGTTGAGTGGCTCACTCTGCCTTCCTCTTCTGCACCCTCCTCATCCTCTCTATCTGCACCCTCTTCACTCCCTGCTGTGTACACCCCTAAAGACACCACCACATACCCTCCGCTTGAGTCACTGGAATTATTTTCCGATCCATCACAAGACATTTGCGATGCGCAGCCATTGTTGGCATCAGATCAGGAAGAGGAGGTAGCAACAGCCGCCCCTCAGCAGTCTGACGACAGTACCCAGATCAGCCCAAGGAGGTTGGTCCCCGTTGTTGCTGCCTACTAACCCTCTTGCCCAACGTTTGACTGCTGGCTTGTCGGAACTGATAGCCCGCCAACTACTGCCATATCAACTGGTGAACTCGGAGACCTTTCGTAAATTTGTGGCCATTGGAACACCACAATGGATGGTCCCAGGCAGGAAATATTTCTCGCAGAAGGGCATTCCAGAGCTGTATGGCCATGTTCAGCGGCAAGTGACTATATCTCTGGCACATAGTGTCGGTGCCAAGATACATCTGACCACAGACACATGGTCTAGCAAACACGGGCAGGGAAGGTATATCACTTTTACTGCCCACTGGGTGAACCTTCTGATTGCCGTCAAGCATGTAACCCGTGGCACCCGTGTAGATTTGGTTGTACCACCTCCTCCTCCATCCTCCCTCTCCTACTCGGCTGACTCCTCCTTTTCCGCTGCTACCGTCTCTTCCGCTGCGCCGCCCAAGATCCCAGAACCTATTCCACATGCCAGGTGAGACGTTGCCATGCTGTGCTGCGTCTGTTGTGCCTGGAAGCCAAGAGTCAAACTGGTCCTGCACTCCTTTCAGCTTTGCGTTCACAGGCAGATCAGTGGCTGACACCGCTGAATTTGACAGTTGGTAAAGTGGTATGCGACAACGGTGCCAATCTGCTGAGCGCGCTAAAACAGGGCAAAATAACACACGTGCCATGCATGGCACACGTCCTGAACTTGGTCATGCAGCTATTCGTTGCCAAATACCCTGGGGTCCAGGACGTCTTGCGTCAAGCCAGGAAAATCTTGGGCCATTTCAGAAGATCTTACACAGCCATGGCTCGCCTTGCTGACATTCAGCGGCGACACAACATGCCCGTCAGGCGTCTTATTTGTGACTGCCCGACGCAATGGAACTCAACGTTGCATATGCTTGATAGGCTGCTCCAGCAAAAATGTGCAGTTAACGACTACCTCTACGAATTCTGCGGCAGGATAGGTTGTGGGGAGCTTTTTTTTTTTTTTTTTTTGTTTCTTTTATAAAACTTTGAAAATAATTGTTCTTCCTAAATTTAGCCCAAAATGTATTCTGTTACATTTCTTTGGTGAAAATAACCCTAATTAGTCTATATTTTTTAGTCTGTAAGTTATAGAGTCCACAAACTATGGTACGTATATATATATCTGAAAAAGTATTAATCCTGATGTACTGATGGACTATCTAATTTCTTGAGGCCCTAAAATGCAGGGAGAGTACAAATATCCCCCCTTTTTGGAAAGTAAACAGGCCAAGGTGTTTAAAAAGAGGCATGGCAGGTTTTTTGAAGTTGTATTTTTTTTGTCATAATTTTTTGAAAAATTAAGAAATCCCAATTTTTATTTTCATTTTTTACATACTGTTTTTGGTGATCAGGGACCCTGACTAGTGACCATACGAAAAAAAAAAAAAGTTTTTTTTTAATATTTTTGTTTCTTTAACACACTGTGACTGAACAGAGCAATATAATCTTACTATGGTAACTGCTCTGACGAAGTGATCAGGAATTTTTGTTTTTTAAACATTAGGTTTGCTTATAGCAGTGAATCGCACTGCTATAAGCAAGCATTTTAGTAAATTAAACTGAAAAATTAAATTTGCTTTATTGTGATTAGCTGTAACTGGTCAAAGCTAATCACATGGTACAGACGGGCTGTGATTGGCCCTGTCTGTACCATTTGATCAAATTGACCAATCACAGCTATCAACACGATTGTACACTAGGGATGGCATGAAAGCAAGCCATCCATTGTGTAACACTGTCATGTGACCTCCTCTGATTGGTCATGGCGGCAGGGGCGTACCAAGGGATTGGCGAGACCGGCGCCCGCCAGGGGTGCAGGCCGAGGGGGGGGGGGCGCAAAAATCATTGGCAGTGTTAGTGATTTTTGCGCCCTCCTCTCAGCCTGCGCTCCCCGGAGCCCCCAGGCAGCATGCGGCTCCATCCAGGTCTGAAACATTGAGAGCGGCAGAGCGAGCAGACCAGGAGACTGAAACTGCCTCTCACAGCATCCCCAGCCTCAGCATTCCTCCGGCTCTACCGATTTCCCCCCTCTAATAAACAAGCAGCTCTTGCACATGATGCATCTATCCCTCCTTCCATCTCTGGTCTCCCACTCTGGGTCAGCAAGGCAGGTGGCTCCCTCATTTCTCTTTCCCTGCACTGATTCCCCCTCAGTGCCCTACATCAAGCCCTCTGCGAGTTCAGTCCCCTCTCTCTCTGTCACCCCCCCTCTCTCTGTCACCCCCCTCTCTCTGTCACCCCCTTCTCTCTGTCACCCCCCCTTTCTCTGTCACCCCCGCCTCTCTGTCACCCCCCTCTGTCACCCCCCCCCCCTTTCTCAGTCACCCCCCTCTTTCTAAGTCACCCCCCTCTGTCACTCCCCCTCTTTTTCTGTCACCCCTCTCTCTCTGTCACCCCCCTTTCTCTGTCACCCCCCCCTTTCTCTGTCACCCCCTACTCTCTCTGTTACCCCCCCTCTCTCTCTCTCTGTCATCCCCCCCTTGTTCTGTCACCCCCCCTTTCTCTGTGACTCCCCTCTTTCTCTGTCACCCCCCTCTCTCTGTCAACCCCCTCTCTCTCTCTGTCACCCCCCCCTCTCTCTCTGTCAACCCACCTCTCTCTCTGTCACCCACCTCTCTCTCTGTCACCCACCTCTCTCTCTGTCACCCACCTCTCTCTCTGTCACCCCCTCTTTCTCTGTCACCCTCCTCTCTCTCTGTCCCCCCCCTCTCTCTGTCACCCCCCCCCCCCCCTCTGTCACTCCCCCTCTTTCTCTGTCACCCCTCTCTCTCTGTCACCCCCTCTCTCTCTCTCTGTCACCCCCTCTCTCTGTCACCCCCCTTTCTCTGTCACCCCGTTCTCTCTATGTCACCCCCCCCCTGTCACTCCCCCTCTTTTTCTGTCACCCTCTCTCTCTCTCTCTGTCACCCCCCTTTTCTCTGTCACCCCCTATTTCTCTGTCACCCCCTCTCTCTCTGTTACCCCCCTCTCTCTATCTCTCTGTCACACCCCCCCCTTTCTCTGTCACCCCCCCCTCTCTCTGTCACCCCCTTTTTCTCTGTCACCCCTCTCTCTCTCTGTCACCCCCCTCTTTCTCTGTCACCCCCTTCTCTCTCTGTCAACCCCCCTCTCTCTCTCTGTTACCCTCCTTTCTCTGTCACTCCCCTCTCTCTCTGTCACCCCCTCTCTCTCTTTCTGTCAACCCCCTCTTTCTCGGTCACGCCTCCTCTCTCTCTGTCAACCCTCCTCTCTCTCTCTGTCACCCCCCTTTCTCTGTCACCCTCCTCTTTCTTTGTCACCCCCCCCCCTCTCTGTCACCCCCTCTCTCTCTCTGTCACCCACCCTCTCTGTCACCAACCCTTTCTCTGTCACCCCCCTCTGTCATCCCCCTCTTTCTCTGTCACCCCCCTCTCTCTGTCAACCCCCCTTTCTCTGTCACCCCCTCTTTCTCTGTCACTCCCCCTCTTTCTCTGTCACCCCCCTCTCTCTGTCACCCCCCCTTTCTCTGTCACCCCCCTATTTCTCTGTCACCCTCCTCTCTCTCTGTTACCCCCCTCTCTCTCTCTGTCACCCCCTCCTTTCTCTGTCACCTACCCTTCTCTGTCACCCTCCCTTTCTCTGCCACCCTTCTCTCTCTCTGTCACCCCCCTCTTTCTCTGTCACCCCCCTCTCTCTCTCTGTCACCCCCCTCTCTCTCTCTGTCAACCCCTCTCTCTCTCTGTTACCCCCCTTTCTCTGTGACTCCCCTCTCTCTCTGTCACCCCCCCTCTTTCTCTGTCACCCCCCCTCTCTTTCTCTGTCACCCCCCTCTCTCTCTGTCACCCCCTCTCTCTCTCTGACACCCCATCTCTCTCTCTCTGACACCCCCCTCCTTCTCTGTCATCCCCCTCTCTCTGTCACCCCTTCTCTCTTTGTCACCCCCCTCTCACTGTCACTCCCCTCTCTCTGTGTCACCCCCCTTTCTCTGTCACCCCCCTCTTTCTCTGTCACTCCCCCTCTCTCTCTGTCACCCCCCCCTCTCTGTCTTCCCCCCTTTCTCTGGCACCCCCTCTCTCTCTGGCACCCCCCTCTGTCACTCCCCCTCTTTCTCTGTCACCCCCTCTCTCTCTGCCACCCCCTCTCTCTCTGTCAACCCCCCTCTTTCTCTATCACTCCCCCCCTTTCTTTGTCACCCCCTCTTTCTCTGTCACTCCCCCTCTTTCTCTGTCACCCCCCCCCCTCTCTCTCTCTTTCTCTCTCTCTCTGTTACCCCCCTCTTTCTCTGTCACCCCCCCTCTCTCTCTCTCTGTCACCCCCTTTCTCTCTGTCACCCCCCTCTCTCTCTCTGTCACCCCCCTCTCTCTCTCTGTCACCCCCTCTCTCTCTCTGTCACCCCCTCTCTCTCTTTCTGTCACTCCCTCTCTCTCTGTCACCCCCTCTCTCTCTGTCACCCCCCTCTTTCTCTGTTATCCCCCTCTTTCTCTGTCACCCCCTCTCTTTCTCTGTCACCCCCTCTCTTTCTCTGTCACCCCGCTCTCTCTCTCTCACCCCCTCTTTCTCTGTCACCCCCATCTCTTTCTGTCACCCCCATCTCTCTCTCTGTTACCCTCCTTTCTCTGTCACTCCCCTCTCTCTCTGTCACCCCTCTCTCTCTGTCAACCCCCCTCTTTCTCTGTCACCCCCCCTCTCTCTCTGTCACCCCCTCTCTTTCTCTGTCACCCCGCTCTCTGTCACCCCCCTCTTTCTCTGTCACCCCCCTCTCTCTGTCAACCTCCTCTCTCTCTTTCTGTTACCCTCCTTTCTCTGTCACTCCCCTCTCTCTCTGTCACTCCCCTCTCTCTCTGTCACCCCCTCTTTCTGTCACCCCCCCTCTCTCTCTGTCACCCCCCTCTCTCTCTGTCAACCCACCTCTCTCTCTGTCACCCCCCCATTTCTCTGTCACCCCCTCTTTCTCTGTCACTCCCCCTCTTTCTCTGTCACTCCCCCTCTTTCTCTGTCACCCCTCTCTCTCTGTCACCCCCTCTCTCTCTCTCTCTGTCACCCCCCCTCTCTCTGTCACCCCCTTTCTCTGTCACCCCCCTCTTTCTCTGTCACCCCCTTCTCTCTATGTCACCCCCCCCTCTGTCACTCCCCCTCTTTTTCTGTCACCCCCTCTCTCTCTGTCAACCCCCTTTTCTCTGTCACCCCCCTCTCTCTCTGTTACCCCCCTCTCTCTCTATGTCACCCCCCCTTTCTCTGTCACTCCCCCTCTTTCTCTGTCACTCCCCCTCTTTCTCTGTCACCCCTCTCTCTCTGTCACCCCCTCTCTCTGTCACCCCCTTTCTCTGTCACCCCCCCCTTTCTCTGTCACCCCCTTCTCTCTATGTCACCCCCCCCCTCTGTCACTCCCCCTCTTTTTCTGTCACCCCCTCTCTCTCTCTGTCAACCCCCTTTTCTCTGTCACCCCCCTCTCTCTCTGTTACCCCCTCTCTCTCTCTATGTCACCCCCCCTTTCTCTGTCACCCCCTCTTTCTCTGTCACCCCCCCTCTCTCTGTCACCCCTTTTTTCTCTGTCACCCCCTCTCTTTCTGTCACCCCCCTCTTTCTCTGTCACCCCCCTCTCTCTCTGTCAACCCCCCTCTCTCTCTCTGTTACCCTCCTTTCTCTGTCACTCCCCTCTCTCTCTGTCAACCCCTCTCTCTCTCTGTCAACCCCCTTCTTTCTCTGTCACGCCTCCTCTCTCTCTGTCAACCCTCCTCTCTCTCTGTCACCCCCTTTCTCTGTCACCCCCCTCTTTCTCTGTCACCCACCTCTCTCTCTGTCACCCCCTCTCTCTCTGTCACCCCCCTCTCTCTCTGTCACCCCCCTCTCTCTCTCACCCACCCTCTGTGTCACCCTCCCTTTCTCTGTCACCCCCCTCTGTCGCCCCCCGCCTCTTTCTCTGTCACCCCCTCTCTCTCTTTCACCCCCTCTCTGTCAACCCCCCTCTTTCTCTGTCACTCCCCCCTTTCTCTGTCACTCCCCCTCCTTTCTCTGTCACCCCCTCTCTCTCTCTGTCACCCCCTCTCTCTCTCTGTCACCCCCCTTTCTCTCTGTCACCTCCTCTCTCTCTCTCTGTCACCCCCCTTTCTCTGTCACCCCCCCCTTCTCTGTCACCCCCTTTCTCTGTCACACCCTCTCTCTCTCTCTGTCACCCCCCTCTTTCTCTGTCAACCCCTCTCTCTCTCTGTCAACCCCCCTATCTCTCTCTCTCTCTCTCTCTCTATTACCCCCCTTTCTCTGTCAATCCCCTCTCTCTCTGTCACCCCCTCTCTTTCTGTCACCCCCCTCTCTCTCTGTCACCCCCTCTCTTTCTGTCACCCCCCTCTTTCTCTGTCACCCCCCTCTCTCTCTGTCAACCCCCCTCTCTCTCTCTGTTACCCTCCTTTCTCTGTCACTCCCCTCTCTCTCTGTCAACCCCTCTCTCTCTCTGTCAACCCCCCTCTTTCTCTGTCACGCCTCCTCTCTCTCTGTCAACCCTCCTCTCTCTCTGTCACCCCCTTTCTCTGTCACCCACCTCTCTCTCTGTCACCCCCTCTCTCTCTGTCACCCCCCCTCTCTCTCTCACCCCCTCTCTCTCTGTCACCCCCTCTCTCTCTGTCACCCACCCTCTGTGTCACCCTCCCTTTCTCTGTCACCCCCCTCTGTCGCCCCCCCGCCTCTTTCTCTGTCACCCCCTCTCTCTCTTTCACCCCCTCTCTGTCAACCCCCCTCTTTCTCTGTCACTCCCCCCTTTCTCTGTCACCCCCTCTTTCTCTGTCACTCCCCCTCCTTTCTCTGTCACCCCCTCTCTCTCTGTCACCCCCCTTTCTCTCTGTCACCCCCCTTTCTCTCTGTCACCTCCTCTCTCTCTCTGTCACCCCCCCTTTCTCTGTCACACCCTCTCTCTCTCTCTGTCACCCCCCTCTTTCTCTGTCACCCCCCTCTCTCACCCCCCTCTCTCTCTGTCAACCCCCCTATCTCTCTCTCTCTCTCTGTTACCCCCCTTTCTCTGTCAATACCCTCTCTCTCTGTCACCCCCTCTCTCTCTGTCACCCCCCTCTCTCTCCGTCACCCCCCTCTCTCCGTCACCCCCTCTTTCTCTGTCACCCACCTCTCTCTCTCTGTCACCCCCTCTCTCTCTGTCACCCACCTCTCTCTGTCACCCCCCTCTCTCTCTGTCACCCCCCTCTCTCTCTGTCACCCCCCTCTCTCTCTGTCACCCCCCCCCTTTCTCTCTCACCCCCCCCCCCCTTTCTCTCTCACCCCCCTCTCTCTCTGTCACCCACCCTCTGTGTCACCCACCCTTTCTCTGTCACCCCCCTCTGTCACCCCCCGCCTCTTTCTCTGTCACCCCCTCTCTCTCTTTCACCCCCTCTCTGTCAACCCCCCTCTTTCTCTGTCAACCCCCCTCTTTCTCTGTCACTCCTCCCTTTCTCTGTCACCCCCTCTTTCCCTGTCACTCCCCCTCTTTCTCTTTCACCCCCTCTCTCTCTCTGTCACCCCCTCTCTCTCTGTTACCCCCTCTCTCTCTGTGTCACCCCTCCTTTCTCTGTCATCCCCCCCTTTCTCTTTCACCCCCTCTCTCTCTGTCACCCCCCTCTTTCTCTGTCACCCCCCTCTCTCTCTGTCAACCCCTCTCTCTCTGTCAACCCCTCTCTCTCTGTCAACCCCTCTCTCTCTCTGTCAACCCCCTCCTCTCTCTCTCTCTCTCTCTCTCTCTGTCACCCCCTCTCTCTCTGTCACCCCCCTCTTTCTCTGTCACCCCCCCCCTCTTTCTCTGTCACCCCCCCTCTCTCTCTGTCACCCCCTTTCTCTGTCACCCCCCTCTCTCTCTCTCTGTCACCCACCTCTCTCTCTCTCTCTCTCTCTCTCTGTCACCCCCCTCTCTCTCTGTCACCCCTTCTCTCTTTGTCACCCCCCTCTCTCTCACCCCCTCTCTCTGTGTCACCCCCCTTTCTCTGTCACTCCCCCTCTCTCTCTGTCACCCCCCTCTCTGTCTTCCCCCCTTTCTCTGTCACCCCCGTCTTTCTCTGTCACCCCCCTCTGTCACTCCCCCTCTTTCTCTGTCACCCCTCTCTCTCTGTCACCCCATCTCTCTGTCAACCCCCCTCTTTCTCTGTCACTCCCCCTCTTTCTCTGTCACTCCCCCTCTTTCTCTCTGTCACCCCCCTCTCTCTCTCTCTCTGTCACCCCCTCTTTCTCTGTCACCCCTCTGTTTCTCTGTCACCCCCTCTCTCTGTCACCCCCTTTCTCTCTGTCACCCCCCTCTCTCTCTGTCACCCCCCTCTCTCTCTGTCACCCCCCTCTCTCTCTGTCACCCCCCCTCTCTCTCTCTGTGTCACCCCTCTCTCTCTCTGTCACCCCCTCTTTCTCTGTTATCCCCTCTTTCTCTGTTATCCCCCTCTTTCTCTGTCACCCCTCTCTTTCTCTGTCACCCCCCTCTCTTTCTCTGTCACCCCACTCTCTCTCTCACCCCCTCTTTCTCTGTCACCCCCATCTCTCTTTTTCTGCAACCCCCCCTCCTCTCTGTCACCCCCTCTCTCTCTCTGTCACCCCCTCTCTCTCTCTCTGTCACCCCCCATCTCTCTCTGTCACTCCCCCTCTTTCTCTGTCACCCTCCTCTCCCTCTGTCACCCCCCCTCTTTCTCTATCCCCCCCCCACTTTCTGTCACCCCATCTTTCTATGTCACCCCCCCTCTCTCTCTGTCAACCCCCCCTCTCTCTGTCAACCCCCCCTCTCTCTCTCGGTCAACCTCCCCTCTCTCTCTGTCACCCCCCCCTCTCTCTCTCTCTCTGTCAGCCCCCCCCTCTCTCTGTCAACCCCCCCTCTCTCTCTCTCTGTCAAACCCCCCCCCCCCTCTCTCTCTCTCTCTCTCACCCCTCTCTTTCTTGTTGTTCACACCTTAAACAATGCTTGCCCACTAGAGAGTTTTACACTGGGCCAACAAGGGACACCTCAGAAACTTTCAATTCCCTTTTATACATTTTTTTTAGTTACATTTTTTACTTTTTCTCTCTCTCCGTCACCCCCCTCTCTCTGTCACCCCCCTCTCTCTGTCACCACCTCTCTCTCTGTCACCCCCCTCTCTCTCTGTCACCCCCCCCCCTTTCTCTCTCACCCCTCTCTCTCTGTCACCCACCCTCTGTGTCACCCACCCTTTCTCTGTCACCCCCCTCTGTCACCCCCCGCCTCTTTCTCTGTCACCCCCTCTCTCTCTTTCACCCCCTCTCTGTCAACCCCCCTCTTTCTCTGTCAACCCCCCTCTTTCTCTGTCACTCCTCCCTTTCTCTGTCACCCCCTCTTTCCCTGTCACTCCCCCTCTTTCTCTTTCACCCCCTCTCTCTCTCTGTCACCCCCTCTCTCTCTGTTACCCCCTCTCTCTCTGTGTCACCCCTCCTTTCTCTGTCATCCCCCCCTTCTCTGTCACCCCCCCCTTTCTCTTTCACCCCCTCTCTCTCTCTGTCACCCCCCTCTTTCTCTGTCAACCCCTCTCTCTCTGTCAACCCCTCTCTCTCTCTGTCAACCCCCTCCTCTCTCTCTCTCTCTCTCTCTCTCTGTCACCCCCTCTCTCTCTGTCACCCCCCCTCTTTCTCTGTCACCCCCCCCTCTTTCTCTGTCACCCCCCCTCTCTCTCTGTCACCCCCTTTCTCTGTCACCCCCTTTCTCTGTCACCCCCCTCTTTCTCTGTCACCCACCTCTCTCTCTCTCTGTCACCCACCTCTCTCTCTGTCACCCCTTCTCTCTTTGTCACCCCCCTCTCTCTCACCCCCTCTCTCTGTGTCACCCCCCCTTTCTCTGTCACTCCCCCTCTCTCTCTGTCACCCCCCTCTCTGTCTTCCCCCCTTTCTCTGTCACCCCCGTCTTTCTCTGTCACCCCCCTCTGTCACTCCCCCTCTTTCTCTGTCACCCCTCTCTCTCTGTCACCCCATCTCTCTGTCAACCCCCCTCTTTCTCTGTCACTCCCCCCTTTCTTTGTCACCCCCTCTTTCTCTGTCACTCCCCCTCTTTCTCTGTCACCCACCTCTCTCTCTGTCACCCCCCTCTCTCTCTCTCTCTCTGTCACCCCTCTGTTTCTCTGTCACCCCCTCTCTCTCTGTCACCCCCTCTTTCTCTCTGTCACCCCCCTCTTTCTCTCTGTCACCCCCCTCTCTCTCTGTCACCCCCCTCTCTCTCTGTCACCCCCCTCTCTCTCTGTCACCCCCCTCTCTCTCTGTCACCCCCCTCTCTCTCTCTGTCACCCCCCTCTCTCTCTCTGTCACCCCTCTCTCTCTCTGTCACCCCCTCTTTCTCTGTTATCCCCTCTTTCTCTGTTATCCCCCTCTTTCTCTGTCACCCCTCTCTTTCTCTGTCACCCCCTCTCTTTCTCTGTCACCCCACTCTCTCTCTCACCCCCTCTTTCTCTGTCACCCCCATCTCTCTCTCTGCAACCCCCCCTCCTCTCTCTGTCACCCCCTCTCTCTCTCTGTCACCCCCTCTCTCTCTCTCTCTCTGTCACCCCCCATCTCTCTCTGTCACTCCCCCTCTTTCTCTGTCACCCTCCTCTCCCTCTGTCACCCCCCCTCTTTCTCTATCCCCCCCCACTTTCTCTGTCACCCCATCTTTCTATGTCACCCCCCCCCTCTCTCTCTGTCAACCCCCCCCTCTGTCAACCCCCCCTCTCTCTCTGTCAACCTCCCCTCTCTCTCTGTCACCCCCCCTCTCTCTCTCTCTGTCAGCCCCCCCCCTCTCTCGGTCAACCCCCCCTCTCTCTCTCTCTGTCAAACCCCCCCCCCCTCTCTCTCTCTCTCTCTCACCCCTCTCTTTCTTGTTGTTCACACCTTAAACAATGCTTGCCCACTAGAGAGTTCTACACTGGGCCAACAAGGGACACCTCAGAAACTTTCAATTCCCTTTTATACATTTTTTTAGTTACATTTTTTACTTTTTCATGGGGGGGGGGCGCCGATACAGCTCCTCGCCAAGGGCGCTGGAGACCCTAGGTATGCTTCTGCATGGCAGTCACACATGGCACTGGCAGCGAGCCAGTACACTGATCAGTGTATCAATGACACGTGATCGGTGCTTTCCGACAGGACGTCATATGACATCCAGTCAGGATAGAAAGCAACCGCCTATCTGTCAATTGAATATAGGCCGGGCCAAGACCTACTCTTTATCTTGATGCAGAGAGGAATCTGATATAAAGATTCAGGAACTTGCATTAATTGCATTTAAGAACATATTAATTTTGTTATAAACATATCACTGTATTATTCTGAGAATTTTTTTGTTTTCGTTTTTAATCTTTTTGGAATCCAATCATATTCTTAAAGGGTAACTCTACTTTAAAAACCACCTTTCCTTTTCAGTCTGCAGCTCTGTAATTTACTGATTTTCAAAGAAGTCTTCACTAAGATATACAGTAAGTAAAATTTGGAGTATCTCTTGCAGCAAAATGTAATTTTTGGTGAGATGCTCCCAAAGGGAAAAAAGTTTATAGGAGTGCAGACCCTGCCACTTTCCTCATTAGAAAACTACATGTGCAGCAGCTAAATTGATAATTCTAAAATAATTTCAATAAAGATTCACTCTGCATGCAGACACAGACAAACATCTATTTCTTCAGAATAACACAATTTAGCAATCTACAACAAAGTTGCTGTTAAAATGATTGTAATGTACATAGATCACCTAGAGGGAAAGGCTATTTTCTCAACAAAAGTGGAGTTACTCTTTAAGCTAACACTTTTTAGTGGGTTATAGTAAAGAATAAAATGCCCCTATCAGGTTTTCAATTTTCCTTCTGCGTCCCATTAGAGCACTTTAACTTTACTTCTTGGCCAATAGATGCAACAGGAAGGTAAAGGAAACCTTCCCAAAGTGATGAAAATCCTCTTTTAGCTTGTTATCACAGCAACAAGTGTTCAGATTGGAAGACTTTCACTCCATTCGTGTTCTGGTGACAACTGGAAATGTTGGATTTTCCTTTACTTTCAGTTCCTGTAAAAATGGTCAGAAGGACATACAGAGAAGGCGCTTCATCCAAGAATTGCTAACTATGCTCTACTCTGTCCAAAGCTAAAATAATAAGTTGAGGTTATACATAACTTAAGCTTTTAACGGTGTATGTATTCAAGAAGAGTATAAAAGTTAAGCAGTAATGTCTTTTTCTACTGTCCCTTGGCCCCGATAGCTAAGGACAATAACTTAGAAAAAAGAATGTCAGATTCTTCAGTCTTTCCTTTGAGGTTACACCATTCTAGAAATATAGGTAAAGGTAGATCATACATAACCTATTCACCATAACTGGTCTGCAGAATCCTGGAAATTGAGGATAAAACATGATTTGTACTAATCATATAAGCCTTTATTTCTATTGCGGGTCACATGATTCTTAAACATTTGGGTTATAATGCCACCTACAGGAGAGATGGACACTGTCAAACAAAAACAAATAAAATCTTTAGCCCAGCCACATGGGGTATGACCACTCCCATGACCAGCATTCTTCAGTTTCAAGCAGTTCCAAAAGCAATGGCCTTAAACTCAGAGGGGTGAGATCTGTGTCCTTCAATTGTCTCAGAGAGAATGATTTTGTGGCGAGTACAAAAATCCTGTTTTTTCTTATATTTTGGTTGAACAACAGGGATGTCTAAAATTATTCCTACTGAAGATTGGATAGCACAGAAATGTAAGCTAACAAGCCAAGCAAAAAAAAAAAAAAAAGGTTTTGTATGCAAGCTAAGTTCTAGGTTTTAACTTTTTTGCATAGTTATATTGGTCCAACTTGGACCAATGTAATACAGCACCCTCTAGTGTGCTACAATGTAAATAGGTTTTTGATAGTGTAGGTAAATTTAGGCTTGGCTGACAGCCATGCCTGTGTTGAATCTGGGTCAGGGTGTGTGAATCAGGGAGGCTGAATGACTCATCAGGCAGCACCTCTGGTACCTTCCCTTACTTTCTGGAATTTTGGAGAAACTTCCTAGGTTAGGAGGAGCTGCCTGGAGTATTGATGAGGGCCCCAGCCAATCCTCAGCCAAGTTGGCTGTCAGGGGGAGGGCACCTTTTAAATACTCTGGGTCAGGCCAGCAGGGGCAGAGTGGTGTTTGCTGGAGATGGAGTGCTGACGAGGCTGACATAGGCCATTGAGGGAGTCCACTAGTCTGGGGAGGGATGACCTTGGCCCTGGGGCTTGGGTGCTGGATGGATCCTCTACAACACACAGAGGACATCCTTCCTGGAGGCACAGGAGCAAGGAGAGGACAGCGGGAGCAGGTCAGCACATCCGAGAGATCTCATGGGTGGTAGTCTAGGAGGACTGAGAGGCAGCCTGAGAGGACTGGTGAGTGGCAGTCTGGGATGGCTGGAGAGTCAGTCTGGGAGGACTGTGGAAGATTAGCCAGGAGGGCTAATAAAAGGGTCTGCTGCAGCCAGGTGGACTGGCAGGGCTTGAAGAGGTGATGCTGACCTCAGTAACCATGGGAGGAAATGCAGTGAAAGTGCTAGTGGTGTCACCCCATCTTTCTCAAGTATAGGGGCCTGTGGTCCCTACCTGTGAAGGGCCATTGCTAGAAACCTTTTTGTTGAAGGGGAGACCACTGAGAATCTGCAAGCAAGATTCTGCAGGATGAAGTAGAGAAGTGTACATAGACTGTAAATAGATAATTTATCCCTGAAGATTTCTAAAGTCAAGTGGGTATCCCATAATTTCTCTGATCCCTATCCAAGTTCTATTCCCTCAATAAAAACACAAAAAACAAAGTGCTGGACTGTTTACTGATTCTAAACATGACTCTGAAATTTGGTGTGCCTGGCTCTGCTGGGTAGGGGGGGGGGCTCCTAGGGTGGGGGGGGGGGTCCCATTTAATCAGCGGCTCCTACTGGGGGTGCTCTTCATTAAGCATACACATGCCATACCTGTGGGATCGCTGTGGAAGCAGAGACTCACTACAGTGATTGCAGCTGTCTTCTGGGCCCCAAACTGAGCGGCTGCCCTGCTGCATATTGAACACAGTGGATTGCTTGGCATGTGTACCATTCGCAGAATGCTTTGAAGTTTTTTCACAACTGTCATGACGTGCTGCATGCAGAGTAGGACCCGTGCCAACCCTTCAGAGCTCTGTACCACAGCCATGCACGGGAGTGATGTCATCATGACTCAGCCAGTAAGACGGCCACAGCACGTCAACCCGTAAAGAAGACCGGATGAAGATGGAAGCCCTTTCAACGCTGAATGGCTTTGTTCTAAGGTAAGTATTTCATAATGTACTAGTATGCGATACATTCTAGAACATTATGCCATTGTCTTGTAGGTTTTTTTTTTTTTTTTGTAAAGGTAATGGCTTGCTATTGCTTTAATTAAACAAGTTGAAATAAGATTGGTTACTAGGCAGAGCTGCAGCAGATTCTGAGTGCACCAGTTTTAGTAAATCTCCCCCATAGGCTCCTTCTGCTGTCAGTCCAATTCTGTGAGGAGGGAACGAGGCACATGGCGGCACTGTGGCTCAGGAGTGCGCTTGCACAGGTTCCCCATAGCACATGGCTTGCTATCACACCACCCGCAGGAAGAAGGGGCAGACAGCACCGGTAGGGGACTCCAGAAGAGAAGGTAAGGGACTGGGACTGTTTGGTGCAATACAATTGCACAGAGGAGGTAAGGATAACTTCTATTTTATTTTAATAAGAAAAGAAAGCTTTACTATGACTTTAATGACCCACTAATCTACTTTTTATGAAGTAGTTTCCTACTGTTTTTTTCTGCCTTCTTGTTATGGAACAGGCAGTGCAGATTAGTTGCAGTCATGTGCACTGCTATGCACACTATAGACCCCATAGTCCCTAGTCCATCTCAGGTGCAAGCAAAAGAGGGTGGCTGCATTCCTACATACAGTGGGACCATGGAGAACAAATGCAGCCACCCTCCAACAGGAAGTTAGATCATAGCAGCAAACAAAAGGAATTTGGAGTTTTAGAGGACGCTGAGAGTAATAGTAGGGACTTTACCTTTAGTGTCACGTTATACCAGCCCACAATGTACATGTGGCTACACTTTGCTATTGCTATTGAAGCCATTGCATGCTTATGTATTTCATTTATGCACGGATATTGCTTTCCCTAAACACAACCATTGAGTCTGCATTGGATGCACAGCTCAAAAATTAATTTATCTTTTTTTATAAAATGGAATGTTTAAGTCCACAGCCACACCAATTCTCTTACATACATCAGCCCTGCTAGATATAATCATAAATCCAGACTGAGCCTGGTAAACAGTAAACTTTTTTTCTAATCTTCCAATATTGGGACACAAATAAATGTAAGTTTTAAAGGCAGAGTCCACTTATGCTTTACATTTGACATTCCCGGCAACTAAGTAATTTTGGTTAGGAAGACATACCTAGAGAAAAAAGCAGGAAAAGTAGGAAGAATCTCGCAGACATTTCCATTTCAGCTGCCTCCTGTGAAAAGAAAAATATATAGCAGAAACCTGAAATTCGGTATAACATTATTAATTGACACACCTGACATACAGTAGACATATGGGAGTAAACGACTCATCTGCAATCTATATTAAATGCTGTATGTCATGGTCTTGTGAAACCTAACCACACGTGTATCTTTTTTCAATGCTATTTATGGTAGCCCTTCCCAGCAGCTGGTTATTACCTTTGTATCTGAAATTCTGCTGCATTTTTTTGCAAGTATGTTTACAGACATAAGTTACCTAAACTGAAGCAGGTCAGAAAAGCTGAATATTTTTTTTTTTTCCATTAACATTTTATTGAGAAAAAATATATTAAGAGAGAATAATCGGCATACAATCAAGAGTACAAGTAAAGCCACCCAATGGTGGATCAAAGCATAACCACAGGTAAGACAATAGTAGCCATGTAACATTCAAAGTAGGATATAACAACATTAACAATGAATAGCCAAATGATGGGTTCACGGGGGTTATCATTATGTCCTGGGGAACTATTGGTGCTTAGGATTTGTGTCAACAATGAATGCAGGGACCAGAACCTAGCATGGATTTACACTTATTCAGTTTTCCGATTGTTATGACATCATATAGAGGTCTGGGGAACCCCCAATTAAGTGGAAAGAACCCTGATGGATTTAAGCGTATATAGAAGGAAAGAAGAGACAGAAATGAGAGCGAGAAAGGTACACAGACAAAAAAAAAGGGGGGTGGAAAGAGATGGAGTGGGGGGTACGAAAGGCAAGGGGATGTAGGAAGTAGGGAAAGCACAGCTACAAGATGGGTCGAGCTGGCCTGGCCCCCGGGCATGCATTGCATCCCAAATACAGAACCAGCCTTTCAGCTAGACAGAGTCCCGTATCTGGCAGTCGTTTTGAAGTGAATCCAGCAGCTCTGAAAAGCTAAATATTGTTTTAACCCATTTAAGACTTCGCCAGCAAAGAAAAATCGAAATGAAAGGTTGTCACTGGCTTCATCTCTTGCATTAATATTGGCTTTGTAAAGTTCTCTGCAGAACATTTTTTTGGAAACAGAGATTTTGTTGTTGTCCACAATCCCTATTAGTGTTTGGCGGTCCCTGTCATTCAGTTTTGGTGTTTGGCCATTATTTGGTTGCTCCAATGAAGGCTTGCCATGCTTTGTGTATGCAGTCATACCGATGGAGACTGTTGCTTTGAAAAAATTAAACAATGTAGCTGCTTTGGATACATAAGCACTATATGAACAATTATTGGGGTTTTTTTTAGTGTAGCCGACACTAATCAAATAAAACTTGCCATGTGATTCTGAAAAGCAAAAAGCCTGAAAATATATGTCATTTACTTGATGGACATATCAGCTGTTCCGGGGATGTTACAAAATGTTATCGAAAGTGATATAAGCACTGCAGGATTTTGATCTCATTTTAAAATGGTATTTTGGAAGTTGAAAATTCTTTAGCACAGAAGAATGCACTAAATACAACCTTTAGACAATCAGAAGATTTTCAAAGCTCTCTCTTTTTTCAAACATCGACCTAATCTATATCTTTGTGTCCCCCATCATCCTGATAATAGTGGTTCTTGTCTGAGGATGAGCAGAATGATTTTGAAAAACATTGAGTTTGCTGTAAAAAACAGGTTACTAAACCTTTGCTAAACTAAAAACTCAGTTTCTCTCATTAAGCTGCTTAGAGAAATGCATTTCCAAAAAAACAATTGCTTTTCTATATTAAAATATACCGTTATTTCAGTGCAGCACTGTCTTATAATATGTTATCAAATTTGCTCAAAACATAACATGCGTGAAAAAACCAACATCAAAATAACAACTTTCATTAATAAAATATATTAACTTAAATAATATGCATAATGTAAATCTTTATAAATGAATGTCATTTTTCAATCAGTAAGTGCTGTTCTGTATTGTCCTCCTATGTACCCTGTGTGGCTCAAAGAATTTGTCATGAATCTGCAGTAATGTTTCATGCCTTGACGGTCTGCTTACCTCTCTGGTCTGTGTATCAGCTTTAGGGACCGTGCTCTCACACCTGTGTGTTTAAGTAATCTTCTCTCAGCATGGCTCCACCCCAGCCTCTAACAGGAAACATTTAACCCGTGCACTGCAAGCCAGCTTTGCCCGAGCAGCAATTGGGTGAAGGCTTCCCTGCGTGTTTCTTGCAGTGTGCTTTACGTCTGATCTCCGTGTACGATCTTTGGCTTGTTTGCCTGACCATCCCTGTCTGCTTGTTGTCCCAACCTTCAGCTCATCCATCTGACCATCCCTGTCGGCTTGTTGCCCTGACCTTTGGCTTGTTCCCCCGACTATCCCTTGTTGCCCTGGACTGCTGCTTTCTCTTCATCCACCAGAGCCACCTGTGAGCGTGAGCAGGGCCGGTGCAAGGACTTTTGACACCCTAGGCGAAATCTAATTTTGCCGCCCCCCCCCCTTGGCTCTGCCCCTGACTGCACCCCCTTTCCCCTGCCCATGTATACGGTGTAGGTGGCAGGGGTCAGAAGTGTGTAATGCACAGAATGCAGGGGAGTGCAGGATTGCGGGGTGCGCTACATACTGTGTGCAGGGTTGAGGGATGCACTACGTACTGCGTGCAGGGTTGCAGGGTGCTATTCGTACTGATTGCAGTGTTGAGAGGTGCGCTAGGTACTGTGTGCAGGGTTGAGAGGTGCGCTAGGTACTGTGTGCAGGGTTGAGAGGTGCGCTAGGTACTGAGTGCAGGGTTGAGGGGTTTGGGCTAAGTCTTGAGTGCAGGGTTTTGGGGTGCACTAGGTACTGCGTGCAGGGTTGAGAGGTGTGCTAGGTACTGAGAGCAGGGTTGCGGGGTGCGCTTTTTGGATAGTGCAAGGTTGTGGGGTGCGCTAGGTACTGTAACTGAGTGCAGGGTTGAGGGGTGTGCTATGTACTGCATGCAGGGTTAAGGGGTGTGCGTTAGGTAGTGAGGAGGGGGGGGGAGGAGAGGGGGATGGAGAGTAGGAGGAATGGAGGGGGGTGGAGAGGAGGGGGTGTATAAAGAGGAAGGGGGGGAGAAGGAGGGGTGGAGGTGTATGGAGAGGAAGGAGGGGAGGAGAGGAGGGGGTTTATGGAAAGGAAGGGGGGGGGAGGAGAGGAGAGGTGGACGGAGAGGAGGGGGGGGGAAGGGGGTTGGAAGGGGGGGGAGAGACGAGGTGGAGAGGATTCTCAATTAGTGTAGGCTGCAGAGTGCATGCTGGGAGTTGTAGCCCGTCATCCCAACAGCATGATGGATGTGGAGCCCCTCAGAACCACTGCAGATGGCATGCTGGGCATTGCAGTCCATCTACCTCACTGCACAGGGCATGCTGGGCATTGCAGTCCATCTGCCTCACTGCAGAGGGCATGCTGGGCATTGCAGTTCCTCAGGATCACTGCAGAGGGCATGCTGGGCATTGCAGTTCCTCAGGATCACTGCAGGGGGCATGCTGGGCATTGCAGTTCCTCAGGATCACTGCGGTGGGCATGCTGGGCATTGCAGTCCATCTGCCTCACTGCAGAGGGCATGCTGAGCATTGCAGTTCCTCAGGATCACTGCAGAGGGCATGCTGGGCATTGCAGTCTCTCAGGATTACTGTGGTGGGCATGCTGGGTATTGCAGTCCATCTGCCTCACTGCAGAGGGCATGCTGCCCAGCGTGCCCACTGTAGTGATCCTGAAGAACTGCAATGCCCAGTATGCCCACTGTAGGGATCCTGAGAAACTGCAATGCTCAGCATGCCCACGACAGTGATCCTGAGGGACTGCAATGCCCAGCATGCCCTCTGCAGTGATCCTGAGGGACTGCAATGCCCAGCATGCCCTCTGCAGTGATCCTGAGGGACTGCAATGCGGTCCCTCAGGATCACTGCAGAGGGCATGCTGGGCATTGCAGTCTGCCAGCTAAGTATCTTTAAACCCAAGGCAAGGCCATGCTGAGAGCTCCCCTATGGTACTTACCACAGACAGTGAAGTTGTAGTAGACAGTAGTTGGCACACTCGGCTACAAGTCATGTGGCTGCTCTGACTATACACTGACTTCTCTCTTCAGCACGCTGCTCACTCACAAACCACGCCCCTTCACCGGCAAATTGTACACAGCTATAGATGCATAGGCAGTACAGTAGTTGGACCCGCCCCCTCCACTTTCTTCTCCACCCACCAACCACTGTTGCAGGGGGCAAAGGGGCGGAGCTCCGCATATCGGCCCCGCCCTTCCCGACATCAGAGAGTGCATTTGACAGCTCCAGGCCACCTTCTTCTCCGCCCACCAACCACCCACCGCTGTTTTGTCTAGAGACTACAGTATACAGGGGACAAACGGGTGGAGCCCCGCATATCGGCCCCGCCCTTCCCGACATCACAGCATCAATTTGACAGCCAGCTCCAGCTCCACCTCCACTCTGCTGGCTTGGGATTCAAGGTATGCTGCTCCTTCTCAACAAGTTCTGAAGGCAGAGAGGGGGAGAGAGAGGAGAGCGAGGAAGGCAGAGAGGGAGGGCGGGCGCCGGGAGGGCAGGCGCCGCCCCCCACTGATGTGCGCTCTAGGCCACCGCCTACCTTGCCTATAGGTAGCGCCGGCCCTGAGCGTGAGCTGGGAGACCATGGGGGCCACAACCTGGAGTCAGCTGCAGCCAAGTCCATCCTCACCATTTAGAGGCTCTAGTGAAAACCTGCTGTCTCTTAGACTCCACGCTCTGGGGAATCTTATGCTCTAGCTCCCTTTCCAGGACAATGGCTGCGACCCTGTGTAGCTGCTTCTCTGAGTCACCGACCCTCAGCAGTCAGCCATTGGGTTCACAACCTCCGTGGTGCGCTCCCCGTCACTTGGTCCCGTAGGTGACACTGACAGAATTAGTGCTGATATATAAATTTGCCAAACATGGTATTCATATCCCTAATAATTTATGCAAATTAATCAATTAATGTGCAATTCTTATATTTCACTTGTAATTGTTCCACCAACAAATAGAAGATGGAAGATTTTATTTTTTGCCACAAGTTTTTGGAAAATGCCAAAAAAATGTTTTGTTTTTTTTTAGACAAAGTTGTCACTTTAATGAGATACATTATTTCTCACACCCCATTGATATGCATGTGATTACACCCCAAAACACATTCTGCTACTTCTCCCGAGTATGGGAATACCACATGTGTGAGACTTTTTGGCAGCCTAGCCACGTACAGGGTCCCAAAATCCAATGACCACCTTCAGGCTTTCAAGGGGATGGAATTTCCTGACTACCTATCACATTTTTGGAGGCCCTAAAATGCTCAGACAGTAGAAACACCCCAAATAACCCCTTTTTGGAAAGTAGAAACCCCAAGGTATTTGCTGAAAGGCATGTTGAGTCTTTGGAAAATGTTATTCATGCCACAAATTTTTGGAAAAATGGCAACAAAAGAAAATGTCTTTTTTCACACAAGGCTTTCAAATTGTGTAATGTGCACATTTTATTTCCTGACTACTAGGGTTGAGCGGACACCTAGATGTCCGTGTTCGACGGGTTCGGCCGAACTTTAAAAAAAAGTCCGGGTCCGTGTCCCGGACTTTTACCGAACTTTTCCCGGACACCGAACCCCATTGAAGTCAATGGGGACCCGAACTTTAAGGCACTAAAATGGCTCTAAAACACCAAAGGAAAGGGCTAGAGTGCTGCAAATGGCAGCAAAACGTAATTAAGAGCATGGCAAGTGCTCTGCAAACAAATGTGGATAGGGAAATAACTTAAAACAACAAAAAAAAACAGAAAAATAAAACAATGTTCTTCTTCATCTCTGAAGGACGAGGCCCATATGGAGTAGGAGGGAGGTTGAGGTGGTGGTGGATGTGGCGGTGACATAGGCGTGCGCACAGGGTGTGCTGGGTGTGCCTGGGCACACCCTAATCACCTAGGGCACATAGCATTGCCAGTGAGGAGATGGGAAAGATCTCCCTGGGACCTGCTCTGCTCTATTTCTCCTTGCCTACAGGTACATGGCCCCGATACATTACTCTCCCTGCTGGCAAACACATGCATGTGTATTTCAACTTTGGGGTGCACACCTTAATGCAATAGGCTGCGCACACCTATGGGCGGTGTAGGTGGAAGCGGCGGTGGAGGAGGACCAGGGCCGGATTAACAGCATCATGGGCTTGGTGCTGAGGATTTTGAAGGGCCTTAAGGGCCGTGCCTTGCCATGCACCCAGAGGAGGAAGGGTGCAGCCATGCATGCCCAATTCAACATGGGATGCTGTCTCTGAAGCCCATAAACACATCCATGCATCGCCAACTGTCCCTCCTTGTCCGGCCTTCACGCTGTGTGGGGAGGTTCTGAGGGTGCTGCCTGGGGAAGCGAGCATAGAAGCCAGACTTCTGTGTTTACAAGTGACAGAAGAGCGGTAACAGTGAATATGGCCAACCCGGGGCCTATATAAAAGGTAGGGGCCTGGAGCTGCAGCTCCAATAGCCCCTACATTAATCTGGCCCTGAGGAGGAGGACGAGGTAGCCAACACTGCTTCTTTTCAAAAATTTTAAATGAGGGTACACCCCAAAAGAGTGAGAAAGAGCAAAAATGGAACAATGGGTGGGTAAGGTCGGTATCCATTGCTATTCTGCATAAGGTACGGAAAAGTCCCGTGGGATCCATGCCTGGTTCATTTTAATGAACGTGAGCTTGTCCACATTGTCTCTGGACAGGCGGCTGCGCTTGTCTGTTATAACGCCCCCAGCCGTGCTAAATACCCGTTCAGATAATACACTGGCTGCAGGGCACGCCAGCACCTCCAAGGCGTAAAGGGCAAGCTCAGGCCATGTGCCCAATTTGGAGACCCAGAAGTTGAAGGGGGCAGACCCCTCATTCACTACATGTAGGCGTGTGCACACATACTGCTCCACCATGTTGGTAAAATGCTGCCTCCTGCTAAGACGTTCCATCTGAGCTGCTGGTGCTGCTGTTTGTTGTGGCGTGCTGACAAAGCTTTTCCACATTTCGGCCATGCTAACCCTGCCTTCTGAGGTGCTGGCGGTGCCCTGGTTGCGTTGGCGACCTCCTCCTCCTCCTCCTCTGCCTTGTGCTTCCACTGTGGCCCCGCTGTCAGATGGGAATGCCAGCAGCATGGCGTCTACCAGCGTGCGCTTGTACTCGCGCATCTTGCGATCGCGCTCCAGTGAGTGAATTAAGGACGGTACGTTGTCCTTGTAACGGGGATCCAGCAGCGTGGCCACCCAGTAATCAGCACAAGTTAGAATGTGGGCAACTCGGCGGTCGTTGTGGAGACACTGCAGCATGTAATCGCTCATGTGTGCCAGGCTGCCCAGAGGCAACGAAAGGCTGTCCTCTGTGGGAGGTGTATCGTCCGTGTCCTCTGTATCCCCCCAGCCACGCACCAGTGATGGCCATGAGCTGGCCTGGGTGCCACCCTGCTGTGAACATGGTTCCATCTCCTCCTCCAGCTCCTCCTCCTCCTCATCCTCCAGAACTGTGCCCCTGCTGGACAATTGCGTCCCTGGCGTTTGCGTGTGCAGGAACCCACCCTCGGAGCCCCTTGCGAATGACTGCCCTGAAAGCCTTGGAAATGTTACCTCTTCATCCTCCTCCTCCTCCTCATCCTGTGCCACATCCTCTTCCATCATCGCCCGAATTGTTTTTTCAAGGAGGCATAGAAGTGGGATAGTTAAGCTGAGAACGGCGTCATTGCCACTGGCCATGTTGGTGGAGTACTCAAAACAGCGCAACAAGGCACACAGGTCTCGCATGGAGGCCCAGTTATTGGTGGTGAAGTGGTGCTGTTCCGCAGAGCGACTCACGCGTGCGTGCTGCAGCTGAAACTCCACTATGGCCTGCTGCTGCTCGCACAGTCTTTCCAGCATGTGCAAGGTGGAGTTCCACCTTGTGGGCACGTCACATATGAGGCGGTGAGCGGGAAGGCCGAAGTTACGCTGCAGCGCTGCCAGGCGAGCAGCAGCAGGGTGAGAACGCCGAAAGTGCGCACAAACGGCCCGCACTTTCTGCAGCAGCTCTGACATATCGGGGTAGTTTTTAAGGAACCTCTGCACCACCAAATTCAGCACATGCGCCAGGCAAGGGATGTGCGTCAAACCGGCTAGGCCCAGAGCTGCTATGAGATTTCGCCCGTTATCGCACACCACCAGGCCGGGCTTGAGGCTCGCTGGCAGCAACCACTCATTTGTCTGCTGTTCCATGCTCCTCCACAACTCCTGCGCGGTGTGTGGTTTGTCCCCCAAACAGGCAAGTTGTAAAACTGCCTGCTGTCGTTTACCCCTGGCCGTGCTGAAGTTGGTGGTGAAGGTGTTACGCTGTCCGGATGAGGAGGCGGTAGAGGATGAGGAAGCGGAGTAGGAGGAGTTAGGAACAGGAGGCAAACTGAAGCGCCCTGCAATCCTCGGTGGTGGAAGGACATGCGCCAAATTGCTATCCGCCTCAGGCCCATCCGCCACTGCATTTACCCAGTGTGCCGTTAGGGAGATATAACGCCCCTGACCGTGCTTACTGGTCCACGTATCCGTAGTTAGGTGGACCTTGGCACAGATGGCGTTGCGCAGTGCACACCTGATATTTTCCCCCACTTGGTTGTGCAGGGAAGGGATGGCTTGCCTGGAAAAGTAGTGGCGGCTGGGCACGACGTACTGTGGGACAGCCACCGACATAAGGTTTTTAAAACTGTGCGTCTCCACCAGACGGAATGACAGCATTTCAAAGGCCAATAATTTTGAAATGCTGGCATTCAGGGCCAGGGATCGCGGGTGGGTAGGGGGGTACTTCCTCTTCCTCTCAAGTGTTTGGGAGATGGAAAGCTGAACGCTTCCACGGGACATTGTGGAGATGGTTGTTGGTGACCCAGGTGGTGGTGTTGCTGACAGATCGTCTGTTTGCGGGGTGGCAGGTGCCGGTATCACTACAGATGTGGCTGGAGCGGCCGAGACTGCAGCAGAAGAGGAAGCAGGATGAGCCAGAGACGTTTCTTGGTTTTGAAGGTGTGTACTCCACTGCAGCTCGTGCTTTGCACTTAGATGCCTGATCATGCAGGTTGTGCTCAGGTTGAGAAGGTTTATGCCTCGCTTCAAGCTCTGATTGCACAGGGTGCAAACCACTCGTGTCCTGTCATCAGCACATTTTCTAAAGAACTTCCACGCTAGAGAACTCCTTTGAGCTGACTTTGGTGCGCTCGTTCCCTTGCTGCGTTGGGCAGTAGCGGGCGTAGTGTCTAGGGCACGGCCGCTCCGCTTCTGCACCCTGCTCCCTCTTCTGCTGTGCTGGTGGCTCTGTGCGACCACCGCCTCTTCCTCCAAACTACTCAGGTCACCTGCATGACGTTCATTCCATGTGGGGTCGAGGACCTCATCGTCCTCCACATCATCTTCCACCCAGTCTTCACCCCTGCCCTCCTTGTCGGTCTCCACAATGCTGAACGCCGCAGCAGTTGGCACCTGCGTTTCGTCATCATCGGAGACGTGCTGCGATGATCCTTGCATGTACTCATCTTGAGAAATAAGTGGTTGGGCATCGCTGCACTCAATCTCTTCCACTTCTGGGGCAGGGCTAGGTGGATGGCCCTGGGAAACCCTGCTGACAGAGTCCTCAAAAAGAATAAGAGACTGCTGTATGGCTTGGGGCTCAGACTGCTGGCCTGATTTGCAAGGGGGTGAGGTGAAAGACGGTTGGACATTGGCTGCAGGTGCCAACTCTGACCTTTCTGCAGTAGACTGGGTGGGAGACAATGTGAAGGAACTGGAGGCACTGTCAGCAGCAAACCAATCTACTATCGCCTCAACTTGTTCTGGCCTCATCACTTCTAGGGGCGTTTGATGCCCTACCAAATACTGATGCAGGTTCTGTCGCCTACTCACACTTGAGGAAGGTGTTTCACTTGTGCGTGTAGCTGGCACAGATCGACCACGTCCTCTCCTTGCAACAGGAGCTCTACCAGCAGCACCACGACCCAGGCCACGGCCCTTATTTGACGGTCTCCTCATATTTCTGTAATTTAAGATCTTGCCCTAGAAAGGTTTTTATTGAATAGCGGAATAGGAAATATGATCCAAAAAAGTGTATGTATCTCGCACGTACAAAACCACACTAGGCCCCAATTACTATTGTTTCTACCCCTAAAAGGATGGATGAGGAGTAGGAGGAGTATGGAACAGACAGCACCCTCAAATCTTCAGAAGTATGAGATGAACCCCAAAAACTTGGAAAGGTGGATCTCACACGTACCGACACAGACTATCCCGCAATTCAATTGATCCTCAAAGGTTTTTATTGAATAGCGGAATAGGAAATATGATCAAAAAAAGTGTATGTATCTCGCACGTACACAACCACACTAGGCCCCAATTACTATTGTTTGTACCCCTAAAAGGATGGATGAGGAGTAGGAGGAGGAGTATGGAACAGGCAGCACCCTCAAATCTTCAGAAGTATGAGATGAACCCCAAAAACTTGGAAAGGTGGATCTCACACGTACCGACACAGACTATCCCGCAATTCAATTGATCCTCAAAGGTTTTTATTGAATAGCGGAATAGGAAATATGATCAAAAAAAGTGTATGTATCTCGCACGTACACAACCACACTAGGCCCCAATTACTATTGTTTTGTACCCCTAAAAGGATGGTTGAGCAGTAGGAGCAGGAGTATGGAACAGGCAGCACCCTCAAATCTTCAGAAGTATGAGATGAACCCCAACAACTTGGAAAGGTGGATCTCACACGTACCGACACAGACTATCTCGCAATTGAATTGATCCCCAAAGGTTTTAATTGAATAGCGGAATAGAAAATATGATCAAAAAGAAAGTGTATGTATCTCGCACGTACACCACCACACTAGGCCCCAACTACTATTGTTTGTACCCCTAAAAGGATGGTTGAGCAGTAGGAGGAGGAGTATGGAACAGGCAGCACCCTCAAATCTTCAGAAGTATGAGATGAACCCCAACAACTTGGAAAGGTGGATCTCTCTCACACGTACCAACACAGACTATCCCCCAATTTAACTGATCCCCAAAGGTTTTTGATTAAATAGCGGAATAGAAAATATGATCCAAAAAAAGTGTATGTATATCACACGTACACAACCACCCTAGGCCCCAATTACTATTGTTTGTACCCCTAAAAGGCTAGATGAGGAGTAGGGGGGGTATGGAACAGGCAGCACCCTCAAACCTTCAGAAGTATGAGATGAACCCCAACAACTTGGAAAGGTGGATCTCTCTCACACGTACCAACACAGACTATCCCCCAATTTAACTGATCCCCAAAGGTTTTTGATTAAATAGCGGAATAGAAAATATGATCCAAAAAAAGTGTATGTATATCACACGTACACAACCACACTGGGCCCCAATTACTATTGTTTGTACCCCTAAAAGGCTAGATGAGGAGTAGGGGGAGTATGGAACAGGCAGCACCCTCAAACCTTCAGAAGTATGAGATGAACCCCAACAACTTGGAAAGGTGGATCTCTCTCACACGTACCAACACAGACTATCCCCCAATTTAACTGATCCCCAAAGGTTTTTGATTAAATAGCGGAATAGAAAATATGATCCAAAAAAAGTGTATGTATATCACACGTACACAACCACACTAGGCCCCAATTACTATTGTTTGTACCCCTAAAAGGCTAGATGAGGAGTAGGGGGGGTATGGAACAGGCAGCACCCTCAAACCTTCAGAAGTATGAGATGAACCCCAACAACTTGGAAAGGTGGATCTCTCTCACACGTACCAACACAGACTATCCCCCAATTTAACTGATCCCCAAAGGTTTTTGATTAAATAGCGGAATAGAAAATATGATCCAAAAAAAGTGTATGTATATCACACGTACACAACCACACTAGGCCCCAATTACTATTGTTTGTACCCCTAAAAGGCTAGGAGTAGGGGGAGTATGGAACAGGCAGCACCCTCAAACCTTCAGAAGTATGAGATGAACCCCAACAACTTGGAAAGGTGGATCTCTCTCACACGTACCAACACAGACTATCCCCCAATTTAACTGATCCCCAAAGGTTTTTGATTAAATAGCGGAATAGAAAATATGATCCAAAAAAAGTGTATGTATATCACACGTACACAACCACACTAGGCCCCAATTACTATTGTTTGTACCCCTAAAAGGCTAGATGAGGAGTAGGGGGGGTATGGAACAGGCAGCACCCTCAAACCTTCAGAAGTATGAGATGAACCCCAACAACTTGGAAAGGTGGATCTCTCTCACACGTACCAACACAGACTATCCCCCAATTTAACTGATCCCCAAAGGTTTTTGATTAAATAGCGGAATAGAAAATATGATCCAAAAAAAGTGTATGTATATCACACGTACACAACCACACTAGGCCCCAATTACTATTGTTTGTACCCCTAAAAGGCTAGGAGTAGGGGGAGTATGGAACAGGCAGCACCCTCAAACCTTCAGAAGTATGAGATGAACCCCAACAACTTGGAAAGGTGGATCTCTCTCACACGTACCAACACAGACTATCCCCCAATTTAACTGATCCCCAAAGGTTTTTGATTAAATAGCGGAATAGAAAATATGATCCAAAAAAAGTGTATGTATATCACACGTACACAACCACACTAGGCCCCAATTACTATTGTTTGTACCCCTAAAAGGCTAGATGAGGAGTAGGGGGAGTATGGAACAGGCAGCACCCTCAAACCTTCAGAAGTATGAGATGAACCCCAACAACTTGGAAAGGTGGATCTCTCTCACACGTACCAACACAGACTATCCCCCAATTTAACTGATCCCCAAAGGTTTTTGATTAAATAGCGGAATAGAAAATATGATCCAAAAAAAGTGTATGTATATCACACGTACACAACCACACTAGGCCCCAATTACTATTGTTTGTACCCCTAAAAGGCTAGATGAGGAGTAGGGGGGGTATGGAACAGGCAGCACCCTCAAACCTTCAGAAGTATGAGATGAACCCCAACAACTTGGAAAGGTGGATCTCTCTCACACGTACCAACACAGACTATCCCCCAATTTAACTGATCCCCAAAGGTTTTTGATTAAATAGCGGAATAGAAAATATGATCCAAAAAAAGTGTATGTATATCACACGTACACAACCACACTAGGCCCCAATTACTATTGTTTGTACCCCTAAAAGGCTAGATGAGGAGTAGGGGGGGTATGGAACAGGCAGCACCCTCAAATCTTCAGAAGTATGAGATGAACCCCAAAAACTTGGAAAGGTGGATCTCTCTCACACGTACCAACACAGACTATCCCCCAATTTAACTGATCCCCAAAGGTTTTTGATTAAATAGCGGAATAGAAAATATGATCCAAAAAAAGTGTATGTATATCACACGTACACAACCACACTAGGCCCCAATTACTATTGTTTGTACCCCTAAAAGGCTAGATGAGGAGTAGGGGGGGTATGGAACAGGCAGCACCCTCAAACCTTCAGAAGTATGAGATGAACCCCAACAACTTGGAAAGGTGGATCTCTCTCACACGTACCAACACAGACTATCCCCCAATTTAACTGATCCCCAAAGGTTTTTGATTAAATAGCGGAATAGAAAATATGATCCAAAAAAAGTGTATGTATATCACACGTACACAACCACACTAGGCCCCAATTACTATTGTTTGTACCCCTAAAAGGCTAGATGAGGAGTAGGGGGGGTATGGAACAGGCAGCACCCTCAAACCTTCAGAAGTATGAGATGAACCCCAACAACTTGGAAAGGTGGATCTCTCTCACACGTACCAACACAGACTATCCCCCAATTTAACTGATCCCCAAAGGTTTTTGATTAAATAGCGGAATAGAAAATATGATCCAAAAAAAGTGTATGTATATCACACGTACACAACCACACTGGGCCCCAATTACTATTGTTTGTACCCCTAAAAGGCTAGATGAGGAGTAGGGGGAGTATGGAACAGGCAGCACCCTCAAACCTTCAGAAGTATGAGATGAACCCCAACAACTTGGAAAGGTGGATCTCTCTCACACGTACCAACACAGACTATCCCCCAATTTAACTGATCCCCAAAGGTTTTTGATTAAATAGCGGAATAGAAAATATGATCCAAAAAAAGTGTATGTATATCACACGTACACAACCACACTAGGCCCCAATTACTATTGTTTGTACCCCTAAAAGGCTAGGAGTAGGGGGAGTATGGAACAGGCAGCACCCTCAAACCTTCAGAAGTATGAGATGAACCCCAACAACTTGGAAAGGTGGATCTCTCTCACACGTACCAACACAGACTATCCCCCAATTTAACTGATCCCCAAAGGTTTTTGATTAAATAGCGGAATAGAAAATATGATCCAAAAAAAGTGTATGTATATCACACGTACACAACCACACTAGGCCCCAATTACTATTGTTTGTACCCCTAAAAGGCTAGATGAGGAGTAGGGGGGGTATGGAACAGGCAGCACCCTCAAATCTTCAGAAGTATGAGATGAACCCCAACAACTTGGAAAGGTGGATCTCTCTCACACGTACCAACACAGACTATCCCCCAATTTAACTGATCCCCAAAGGTTTTTGATTAAATAGCGGAATAGAAAATATGATCCAAAAAAAGTGTATGTATATCACACGTACACAACCACCCTAGGCCCCAATTACTATTGTTTGTACCCCTAAAAGGCTAGATGAGGAGTAGGGGGGGTATGGAACAGGCAGCACCCTCAAACCTTCAGAAGTATGAGATGAACCCCAACAACTTGGAAAGGTGGATCTCTCTCACACGTACCAACACAGACTATCCCCCAATTTAACTGATCCCCAAAGGTTTTTGATTAAATAGCGGAATAGAAAATATGATCCAAAAAAAGTGTATGTATATCACACGTACACAACCACACTGGGCCCCAATTACTATTGTTTGTACCCCTAAAAGGCTAGATGAGGAGTAGGGGGAGTATGGAACAGGCAGCACCCTCAAACCTTCAGAAGTATGAGATGAACCCCAACAACTTGGAAAGGTGGATCTCTCTCACACGTACCAACACAGACTATCCCCCAATTTAACTGATCCCCAAAGGTTTTTGATTAAATAGCGGAATAGAAAATATGATCCAAAAAAAGTGTATGTATATCACACGTACACAACCACACTAGGCCCCAATTACTATTGTTTGTACCCCTAAAAGGCTAGATGAGGAGTAGGGGGGGTATGGAACAGGCAGCACCCTCAAACCTTCAGAAGTATGAGATGAACCCCAACAACTTGGAAAGGTGGATCTCTCTCACACGTACCAACACAGACTATCCCCCAATTTAACTGATCCCCAAAGGTTTTTGATTAAATAGCGGAATAGAAAATATGATCCAAAAAAAGTGTATGTATATCACACGTACACAACCACACTAGGCCCCAATTACTATTGTTTGTACCCCTAAAAGGCTAGGAGTAGGGGGAGTATGGAACAGGCAGCACCCTCAAACCTTCAGAAGTATGAGATGAACCCCAACAACTTGGAAAGGTGGATCTCTCTCACACGTACCAACACAGACTATCCCCCAATTTAACTGATCCCCAAAGGTTTTTGATTAAATAGCGGAATAGAAAATATGATCCAAAAAAAGTGTATGTATATCACACGTACACAACCACACTAGGCCCCAATTACTATTGTTTGTACCCCTAAAAGGCTAGATGAGGAGTAGGGGGGGTATGGAACAGGCAGCACCCTCAAACCTTCAGAAGTATGAGATGAACCCCAACAACTTGGAAAGGTGGATCTCTCTCACACGTACCAACACAGACTATCCCCCAATTTAACTGATCCCCAAAGGTTTTTGATTAAATAGCGGAATAGAAAATATGATCCAAAAAAAGTGTATGTATATCACACGTACACAACCACACTAGGCCCCAATTACTATTGTTTGTACCCCTAAAAGGCTAGGAGTAGGGGGAGTATGGAACAGGCAGCACCCTCAAACCTTCAGAAGTATGAGATGAACCCCAACAACTTGGAAAGGTGGATCTCTCTCACACGTACCAACACAGACTATCCCCCAATTTAACTGATCCCCAAAGGTTTTTGATTAAATAGCGGAATAGAAAATATGATCCAAAAAAAGTGTATGTATATCACACGTACACAACCACACTAGGCCCCAATTACTATTGTTTGTACCCCTAAAAGGCTAGATGAGGAGTAGGGGGAGTATGGAACAGGCAGCACCCTCAAACCTTCAGAAGTATGAGATGAACCCCAACAACTTGGAAAGGTGGATCTCTCTCACACGTACCAACACAGACTATCCCCCAATTTAACTGATCCCCAAAGGTTTTTGATTAAATAGCGGAATAGAAAATATGATCCAAAAAAAGTGTATGTATATCACACGTACACAACCACACTAGGCCCCAATTACTATTGTTTGTACCCCTAAAAGGCTAGATGAGGAGTAGGGGGGGTATGGAACAGGCAGCACCCTCAAACCTTCAGAAGTATGAGATGAACCCCAACAACTTGGAAAGGTGGATCTCTCTCACACGTACCAACACAGACTATCCCCCAATTTAACTGATCCCCAAAGGTTTTTGATTAAATAGCGGAATAGAAAATATGATCCAAAAAAAGTGTATGTATATCACACGTACACAACCACACTAGGCCCCAATTACTATTGTTTGTACCCCTAAAAGGCTAGATGAGGAGTAGGGGGGGTATGGAACAGGCAGCACCCTCAAATCTTCAGAAGTATGAGATGAACCCCAAAAACTTGGAAAGGTGGATCTCTCTCACACGTACCAACACAGACTATCCCCCAATTTAACTGATCCCCAAAGGTTTTTGATTAAATAGCGGAATAGAAAATATGATCCAAAAAAAGTGTATGTATATCACACGTACACAACCACACTAGGCCCCAATTACTATTGTTTGTACCCCTAAAAGGCTAGGAGTAGGGGGAGTATGGAACAGGCAGCACCCTCAAACCTTCAGAAGTATGAGATGAACCCCAACAACTTGGAAAGGTGGATCTCTCTCACACGTACCAACACAGACTATCCCCCAATTTAACTGATCCCCAAAGGTTTTTGATTAAATAGCGGAATAGAAAATATGATCCAAAAAAAGTGTATGTATATCACACGTACACAACCACACTAGGCCCCAATTACTATTGTTTGTACCCCTAAAAGGCTAGATGAGGAGTAGGGGGAGTATGGAACAGGCAGCACCCTCAAACCTTCAGAAGTATGAGATGAACCCCAACAACTTGGAAAGGTGGATCTCTCTCACACGTACCAACACAGACTATCCCCCAATTTAACTGATCCCCAAAGGTTTTTGATTAAATAGCGGAATAGAAAATATGATCCAAAAAAAGTGTATGTATATCACACGTACACAACCACACTAGGCCCCAATTACTATTGTTTGTACCCCTAAAAGGCTAGATGAGGAGTAGGGGGGGTATGGAACAGGCAGCACCCTCAAACCTTCAGAAGTATGAGATGAACCCCAACAACTTGGAAAGGTGGATCTCTCTCACACGTACCAACACAGACTATCCCCCAATTTAACTGATCCCCAAAGGTTTTTGATTAAATAGCGGAATAGAAAATATGATCCAAAAAAAGTGTATGTATATCACACGTACACAACCACACTAGGCCCCAATTACTATTGTTTGTACCCCTAAAAGGCTAGATGAGGAGTAGGGGGGGTATGGAACAGGCAGCACCCTCAAACCTTCAGAAGTATGAGATGAACCCCAACAACTTGGAAAGGTGGATCTCTCTCACACGTACCAACACAGACTATCCCCCAATTTAACTGATCCCCAAAGGTTTTTGATTAAATAGCGGAATAGAAAATATGATCCAAAAAAAGTGTATGTATATCACACGTACACAACCACACTAGGCCCCAATTACTATTGTTTGTACCCCTAAAAGGCTAGATGAGGAGTAGGGGGGGTATGGAACAGGCAGCACCCTCAAACCTTCAGAAGTATGAGATGAACCCCAACAACTTGGAAAGGTGGATCTCTCTCACACGTACCAACACAGACTATCCCCCAATTTAACTGATCCCCAAAGGTTTTTGATTAAATAGCGGAATAGAAAATATGATCCAAAAAAAGTGTATGTATATCACACGTACACAACCACACTGGGCCCCAATTACTATTGTTTGTACCCCTAAAAGGCTAGATGAGGAGTAGGGGGAGTATGGAACAGGCAGCACCCTCAAACCTTCAGAAGTATGAGATGAACCCCAACAACTTGGAAAGGTGGATCTCTCTCACACGTACCAACACAGACTATCCCCCAATTTAACTGATCCCCAAAGGTTTTTGATTAAATAGCGGAATAGAAAATATGATCCAAAAAAAGTGTATGTATATCACACGTACACAACCACACTAGGCCCCAATTACTATTGTTTGTACCCCTAAAAGGCTAGATGAGGAGTAGGGGGGGTATGGAACAGGCAGCACCCTCAAACCTTCAGAAGTATGAGATGAACCCCAACAACTTGGAAAGGTGGATCTCTCTCACACGTACCAACACAGACTATCCCCCAATTTAACTGATCCCCAAAGGTTTTTGATTAAATAGCGGAATAGAAAATATGATCCAAAAAAAGTGTATGTATATCACACGTACACAACCACACTAGGCCCCAATTACTATTGTTTGTACCCCTAAAAGGCTAGATGAGGAGTAGGGGGGGTATGGAACAGGCAGCACCCTCAAACCTTCAGAAGTATGAGATGAACCCCAACAACTTGGAAAGGTGGATCTCTCTCACACGTACCAACACAGACTATCCCCCAATTTAACTGATCCCCAAAGGTTTTTGATTAAATAGCGGAATAGAAAATATGATCCAAAAAAAGTGTATGTATATCACACGTACACAACCACACTAGGCCCCAATTACTATTGTTTGTACCCCTAAAAGGCTAGATGAGGAGTAGGGGGGGTATGGAACAGGCAGCACCCTCAAATCTTCAGAAGTATGAGATGAACCCCAAAAACTTGGAAAGGTGGATCTCTCTCACACGTACCAACACAGACTATCCCCCAATTTAACTGATCCCCAAAGGTTTTTGATTAAATAGCGGAATAGAAAATATGATCCAAAAAAAGTGTATGTATATCACACGTACACAACCACACTAGGCCCCAATTACTATTGTTTGTACCCCTAAAAGGCTAGATGAGGAGTAGGGGGGGTATGGAACAGGCAGCACCCTCAAACCTTCAGAAGTATGAGATGAACCCCAACAACTTGGAAAGGTGGATCTCTCTCACACGTACCAACACAGACTATCCCCCAATTTAACTGATCCCCAAAGGTTTTTGATTAAATAGCGGAATAGAAAATATGATCCAAAAAAAGTGTATGTATATCACACGTACACAACCACACTAGGCCCCAATTACTATTGTTTGTACCCCTAAAAGGCTAGATGAGGAGTAGGGGGGGTATGGAACAGGCAGCACCCTCAAACCTTCAGAAGTATGAGATGAACCCCAACAACTTGGAAAGGTGGATCTCTCTCACACGTACCAACACAGACTATCCCCCAATTTAACTGATCCCCAAAGGTTTTTGATTAAATAGCGGAATAGAAAATATGATCCAAAAAAAGTGTATGTATATCACACGTACACAACCACACTGGGCCCCAATTACTATTGTTTGTACCCCTAAAAGGCTAGATGAGGAGTAGGGGGAGTATGGAACAGGCAGCACCCTCAAACCTTCAGAAGTATGAGATGAACCCCAACAACTTGGAAAGGTGGATCTCTCTCACACGTACCAACACAGACTATCCCCCAATTTAACTGATCCCCAAAGGTTTTTGATTAAATAGCGGAATAGAAAATATGATCCAAAAAAAGTGTATGTATATCACACGTACACAACCACACTGGGCCCCAATTACTATTGTTTGTACCCCTAAAAGGCTAGATGAGGAGTAGGGGGAGTATGGAACAGGCAGCACCCTCAAACCTTCAGAAGTATGAGATGAACCCCAACAACTTGGAAAGGTGGATCTCTCTCACACGTACCAACACAGACTATCCCCCAATTTAACTGATCCCCAAAGGTTTTTGATTAAATAGCGGAATAGAAAATATGATCCAAAAAAAGTGTATGTATATCACACGTACACAACCACACTAGGCCCCAATTACTATTGTTTGTACCCCTAAAAGGCTAGATGAGGAGTAGGGGGGGTATGGAACAGGCAGCACCCTCAAACCTTCAGAAGTATGAGATGAACCCCAACAACTTGGAAAGGTGGATCTCTCTCACACGTACCAACACAGACTATCCCCCAATTTAACTGATCCCCAAAGGTTTTTGATTAAATAGCGGAATAGAAAATATGATCCAAAAAAAGTGTATGTATATCACACGTACACAACCACACTAGGCCCCAATTACTATTGTTTGTACCCCTAAAAGGCTAGGAGTAGGGGGAGTATGGAACAGGCAGCACCCTCAAACCTTCAGAAGTATGAGATGAACCCCAACAACTTGGAAAGGTGGATCTCTCTCACACGTACCAACACAGACTATCCCCCAATTTAACTGATCCCCAAAGGTTTTTGATTAAATAGCGGAATAGAAAATATGATCCAAAAAAAGTGTATGTATATCACACGTACACAACCACACTAGGCCCCAATTACTATTGTTTGTACCCCTAAAAGGCTAGATGAGGAGTAGGGGGAGTATGGAACAGGCAGCACCCTCAAATCTTCAGAAGTATGAGATTGTGTTCACTGTACCCCACAAAGATTGAGTTCACTGCACCCCACAATGATTGTGTTCACTGCACCCCACAAAGATTGTGTTCACTGCACCTCACAAAGATTGTGTTCACTGTACCCCCCAAAGATTGTGTTCACTGCACCCCACAAAGATTCTGTTCACTGTACCCCACAAAGATTGTGTTCACTGCACCCTAAAAGGATGTTGTTCACTGCACCCCACAAAGATTGTGTTCACTGCACCCTAAAAGGATGTTGTTCACTGCACCCCAAAAAGATTGTGTTCACTGTACCCCCCCCAAAGATTGTGTTCACTGCACCCCACAAAGATTGTGTTCACTGCACCCCAAAAAGATTGTGTTCACTGTACCCCCCAAAGATTGTGTTCACTGCACCCCAAAAAGATTGTGTTCACTGTACCCCCCAAAGATTGTGTTCACTGCACCCCACAAAGATTCTGTTCACTGTACCCCACAAAGATTGTGTTCACTGCACCCCAAAAAGATTGTGTTCACTGTACCCCCCCAAAGATTGTGTTCACTGCACCCCACAAAGATTCTGTTCACTGCACCCCACAAAGGATTTTGTTCACTGCACCCCAAAAAGATTGTGTTCACTGCACCCCAAAAAGGATTTTGATCACTGCACCCCAAAAAGGATGTTGTTCACTGCACCCCAAAAATGATTTTGTTCACTCCACCCCAAAAAGATTGTGTTCACTGCACCCCACAAAGATTGTGTTCACTGCACCCCAAAAAGATTGTGTTCACTGTACCCCCCAAAGATTGTGTTCACTGCACCCCACAAAGATTCTGTTCACTGTACCCCACAAAGATTGTGTTCACTGCACCCCAAAAAGATTGTGTTCACTGCACCCCAAAAAGGATGTTGTTCACTGCACCCCAAAAAGGATGTTGTTCACTCCACCCCAAAAAGATTGTGTTCACTGCACCCCACAAAGATTGTGTTCACTGCACCCCAAAAAGATTGTGTTCACTGCACCCCAAAAATGATTTTGTTCACTGCACCCCAAAAAGGATTTTGTTCACTGCACCCCAAAAAGGATGTTGTTCACTCCACCCCAAAAAGATTGTGTTCACTGCACCCCAAAAAGATTGTGTTCACTGCACCCCACAAAGGATTTTGTTCACTGCACCCCAAAAAGATTGTGTTCACTGCACCCCAAAAAGGATGTTGTTCACTGCACCCCAAAAAGGATTTTGTTCACTGCACCCCAAAAAGATTGTGTTCACTGCACCCCACAAAGGATTTTGTTCACTGCACCCCACAAAGATTGTGTTCACTGCACACCAAAAAGGATTGTGTTCACTGCACCCCAAAAAGATTTTGTTCACTGCACCCCAAAAAGATTGTGTTCACTGCAGCCCAAAAAGATTGTGTTCACTGCAGCCCAAAAAGATTGTGTTCACTGCAGCCCAAAAAGATTGTGTTCACTGCAGCTCACACACAGAAAAATGGATGTGGATCACTGACACCTGCCTATCTCCAATCCCACACCACACAGCAATATCGATTGTAGTTTGTAGAACACAGTTTCCCTAAAATTCAGCAGACTCTGTCCCTAACAGGATTGAGAAGAGATCGTAGATCAGGATTGAGTGCAGATTCACCCCACCCCCCACACAGCAATATCGATTGTAGTTTGTAGAAGACACTGACCCTATAATTCAGCAGACTCTATCCCTAAAATGCCTACAACTCGCCCTGCCTAAACACTCCGACCTGTCCCTCAATTCTATCCGGACACAAATGGTTTTTTCCTGCCTATCTTTCCCTAATCAGCAGCCAGCACATTGATGTGTGCTCTGTCCCTTAGCTAAGCAGCAGAATGACGCTGCTGCGGCGGCTTCCTCGAACTTATAAAGACTTGGTCACATGCTTCAGACGGCCAATCACAACTACTAAGACATTTGCAGGCATGGCTGGGATGGCTTAAGGCACACCAGTTAAACGATTGTTGATTGGCTGTTGAAAGCCCGCCATGAAAAGAGCGCCAAAGCATGCAAAACCCGGAAATAAAACGACCGAACACGGATTTTTACCCGAACATACAGTAAAGTGTCCGTGTCCGTGTTCGGGTAAAAAAAATCCAATTATTCGGTACGAACACGAATAATACAGTCCGTGTTCGCTCAACACTACTGACTACCTATCACAGTTTCAGAGGTCCTAAAATGCCAGAATTGTACAAACTCCCCCAAATTACCCCTTTTTGGAAATTAGACACTCCACAGTATTTGCTAAGGGGAATGGTGAGTATTTTGCAGATCAAATTTGTTGCCACAAGTTTTTGGAAAATGAAGAAACAAAACGAAAATATATATATTTTTTCTTTTTTATTTTTCATAACCTTGTGACAAAAAAATTAGATCTGCAAAATACTCATCATGCCCCTTAGCAAATACCTTGGAGTATCTTCTTTCCAAAAACAGGTTATTTGGGGTGACGGTGACAGCCAGCACCTCTCTGCTCACTGAAAACTGAGAAATTAGTGATCAGTGGTCTTTGATTGCTCATTTCTTGGTGTAGAGCTGGTGGGGGACAGCTTCAGCATCAGATCGATACAGCTATCTAGGGGAATACCTATGTTTATTTTTTGTAAACCCAAGAAATGACAAGGCTATTGTTGAATAAATAGATCCATAGCATAAATGTAAAATAAGCTTTCATCTATATGGGGTGTACAGGTGTCAGACGGGAAGTGGTTAAAGGGAATGCTATCATAAGGGTAGGGGGGATTCTTAGCCTTGTTTAAATTATAATTAAGGGCAAAACTTTTGATTTGAGAAGGATTAGAACACCTGTCAGGTTTTCATTACTGCCCGATTAGGGAGACCACCCTCGTTATTTGTCCTATTTATCAGTATTACTGAAGGTGAAAGAAATTCCTAAATTTTGGGTTGTCCCCAGAACAGGAATAGAGGGGAAATCTTCCAATTGGGATTCCCTCACTTTGGAGGGATTCCACTTTCTGTTTTGGCCATGATACAGTAAATAAAGGAAAAGGTTCCCAATGGGAAAAAAAATTGACAGGAATTATAACCCTCCCTTACAAATTAAAAAAACAATCTGCCTTTAGTTCTCCTTTTGGCTCAGATTCGTTGTTTGCCCATAAATTACAAAAAAAAAAAAAAAAATTATGGACTTCAGATAATGAGCAGTGTGGCAGGGGAACTCCTGGAAAGGTAAGTTTGCATCTGCTCTAAAGCAAAGTTCATCATTATTTATGCAGGTTAAAATGCGAATCTTTAAAGTCACACTCTCAAAACCAACATATGCATAATGTATATAGCTACGTCTAACAATTAAATATAAGTATGTAAAAGTTATCACACCTGTACAGAAACTGAAATTTAAGTGAAAATAGGCAACACATTATTGTAAGATATAGTGGGCTTTTAAATTAACCTAACGTCCCATTTAGTGAATCATATATGACTGTACATAATACAACAAAAATGAAGGTACTATACCTACACTGCCAGTCTGTACTTTATGGATTACAAATAGGTTGTTTCCTTCAGTAAAAATGCTGATTCCAGAGAGCAGCTGACTTGCAGACTGTCAGATGATATAATAGGACAACATCACACTTTACATTCAAATCCCCAGTAATAATACGGTTAGAAGGACATCAACAGTTCTGCTTGGAATGATAGCCCTGAGAGATCTGTTTATACTCTATTATATAAACTGTCACTCTTGACCACTGCATCCTGTGCATTATGTACCCCTGACCCCTGCACTCTGCACACTATATACTCCTGACTAGAGGTGCTCCAAACAACCTCCTGTTCGATTTGCAGCAGAACTCCCAAACAGTGGAAAAGTTCTTACCCGAACGGCGAACCCCATTAGAGCCTAAGGGGGCCAAACAGTCCTCATTTTGACGTGTTATATGCAACTAATTGGCCATAAAATGGGTATGTGGGTCCGGGTACTGTCCTGGGGGACATGTATCAATGCAAAACATTTTTTTTTAAAACGGATTATTTTCCAGAGCAGTGATTTAATGAAGCGTAACCACTTAAGCCCCGGAAGATTTTACCCCCTTCCTGGGGGTAAGATCGTTTTTCAGGAGCAGTGATTTTAATGAAGCTTAAAGTGCAACTATAAAAAAAAATGAAAAATTCCTTTAAATATAGTGCCTGGGGGGTCTCCTGTTTTTATTTTTTTTTGTACAGTTTTTTGGTGAATGGGTAAGGGTACTATGTCCCCCATACCCGTTCACATGGGGGGGGGCAAGAAATAGGGGCCCATTTTTTAAAGGGGCTTCCGGATTCTGATAAGGCCCCACCTGCAGACCGCGACAGCCGTAGTCCAGGGCTGTCGGGAAGAGACCCTTGTCTCCATCAACATGGGGACAAGGTGCTTGTACCTGGGGGGGCAGAACTCCCTTGCCCCAAAGCACCCCCCCCCATGTTGAGGGCATGTAGCTTAGGATGATTCAGGGGGGGCTCACTCACCCCCCCCCCTTTCCTTACCAGTCAGGCTGCATGCCCGGATAAGGGTCTAGTACGGATTTTGGGGGGGATCCCACGCCGTTTTTTTTTTAAATGTTGGCTTGGGGTTCCCCATGAAATCCATTGGCAGCTCATGATTCATTGGTTGTTAAGGATGCTGCGACCAGCTTCCTGGCCCGGCTCCTTAAAACCAGCTTATACTGAGGCCTGATTGTAAGTACTGCCCAAGCTCCACCCAATTGTAACAAAGGATTTGTAAAATAAAGAAAAACACCCCAGCTGCATTGCATTTTCCTACTTCTATCTGGCAGTTTTCCTTGAAATTGTTGTGTGTTCCAGCCAGGCTATAACTATATAACTGTGAGCGCTTATGTGGATGCTATGGAGCCTAGGGACAAGGAATCCCCAGTGGAGTCTACAAAGGTTTTGTAAAATAAAAAAAAAAACCCAGCTGCATTGCATTTTCCTACTTCCAGTGGCAGCTGGTGCTCAAAATTTTTTTGGGGGGGGGGGGGGCGCAAAAAGAAAATGTAATAGGTATTGCTTTGAGCCAAAAAAAGCGGTAAAAAATTGCGTGACTTAACAATCATTAGGTTGGTTCAAGATTGACCAGCGTTTCCCCATTCAATGCACAGTGACCAGCATGTCCCCCATCAATGCACAGTGACCTGACCAGCATGTCCCCATTAATGCACAGTGACCTGACCAGCATGTCCCCATTAATGCACAGTGACCTGACCAGTGTGTCCCCATTAATGCACAGTGACCTGACCAGCATGTCTCCATCAATGCACAGTGACCTGACCAGCATGTCCCCATTAATGCACAGTGACCACCTGACCAGCATGTCCCCATCAATGCACAGTGACCTGACCAGCATGTCCCCATCAATGCACAGTGACCTGACCAGCATGTCCCCATTAATGCACAGTGACCTGACCAGCATGTCCCCATTAATGCACAGTGACCACCTGACCAACATGTCCCCATCAATGAACAGTGACCACCTGACCAGCATGTCCACATTAATGCACAGTGACCACCTGACCAGCATGTCCCCATCAATGCACAGTGACCTGACCAGCATGTCCCCATTAATGCACAGTGACCTGACCAGCATGTCCCCATTAATGCACAGTGACCACTTGACCAGCATGTCCCCATCAATGCACAGTGACCACCTGACCAGCATGTCCCCATCGATGCACAGTGACCTCCTGACCAGCATGTCCCCATTCAATGCACAGTGACCTGACCAGCATGTCTCTATTAATGCACAGTGACCTGACCAGCATGTCCCCATTAAAGAGGAAGTAAACCCTCCTCTACAACTTGTACCTATAGGTAAGCCTATGATAAGGCTTACCTATAGGTACTGTAAATATCTCCTAAACATGTACCGTTTAGGAGATATTTACCTTACATGCAGCCAGTGACGTCACTGGCGCATGCGCTCTGAAGGAACGGCCGATCGTGCCGTTCCTTCGGAGCCCCGTGCCGTGACTGTCGGCTCCTGCGCGCGTGCGCGGGAGCGACGTCACCACGGCTCTGGCCAATCAGATGGCCGGATGCCGCGATACCGGAAGACGGGCGACTGGACATATCGCCCGTCATAGAGGTGAGTGAGCGGCACAGCGGGGGCTCGTTCTAAGGTAAGTATTGCATAATGAGCTAGTATTCGATGCATACTAGCTCATTATGTCTTTCTCTTGCAGGGTGGGGAAAAAAAAAAAACGAGTTTACAACCTCTTTAATGCACAGTGACCACCTGACCAGCATGTCCCCATCAATGCACAGTGACCACCTGACCAGCATGTCCCCATCAATGCACAGTGACCTGACCAGCATGTCCCCATTAATGCACAGTGACCTGACCAGCATGTCCCCATCAATGCACAGTGACCACCTGAACAGCATGTCCCCATCAATGCACAGTGACCTGACCAGCATATCCCCATTAATGCACAGTGACCTGACCAGCATGTCCCCATTAATGCACAGTGACCACCTGACCAGCATGTCCCCATCAATGCACAGTGACCACCTGACCAGCATGTCCCCATCAATGCACAGTGACCACCTGACCAGCATGTCCCCATCAATGCACAGTGACCACCTGACCAGCATGTCCCCATTCAATGCACAGTGACCTGACCAGCATGTTCCCATTAATGCACAGTGACCTGACCAGCATGTCCCCATCAATGCACAGTGACCACCTGACCAGCATGTCCCCATCAATGCACATTGACCTGACCAGCATGTCCCCATTAATGCACAGTGACCTGACCAGCATGTCCCCCTTCCATGCACAGTGACCTGACCAGCAGGTCCCATTTAATGCACAGTGACTTGACCAGCATGTCCCCATTAATGCACAGTGACCACCTGACCAGCATGTCCCCATTAATGCACAGTGACCACCTGACCAGCATGTCCCCATTAATGCACAGTGACCACCTGACCAGCATGTCCCCATTAATGCACAGTGACCACCTGACCAGCATGTCCCCATCAATGCACAGTGACCACCTGAACAGCATGTCCCCATCAATGCACAGTGACCACCTAAACAGCATGTCCCCATTATTGCACAGTGACCACCTGAACAGCATGTCCCCATCAATGCACAGTGACCACCTGACCAGCATGTCCCCATTAATGCACAGTGACCACCTGACCAGCATGTCCCCATTAATGCACAGTGACCACCTGACCAGCATGTCCCCATTCAATGCATAGTGACCTGACCAGCATGTCCCCATTAATGCACAGTGATCTGACCAGCATGTCCCCATTAATGCACAGTGACCACCTGACCAGCATGTCCCCATCAATGCACAGTGACCACCTGACCAGCATGTCCCCATCAATGCACAGTGACCACCTGACCAGCATGTCCCCATTCTATGCACAGTGACCTGACCAGCATGTCCCCATTAATGCACAGTGACCTGACCAGCATGTCCCCATCAATGCACAGTGACCACCTGACCAGCATGTCCCCATCAATGCACAGTGACCTGACCAGCATGTCACCATCCATGCACAGTGACCTGACCAGCATGTCCCCATTAATGCACAGTGACCACCTGACCAGCATGTCCCCATTAATGCACAGTGATCTGACCAGCATGTCCCCATTAATGCACATTGACCACCTGACCAGCATGTCCCCATCAATGCACATTGACCACCTGACCAGCATGTCCCCATTAATGCACAGTGACCACCTGACCAGCATGTCCACATTCAATGCACAGTGACCTGACCAGCATGTCCCCATTAATGCACAGTGACCTGACCAGCATGTCCCCATCAATGCACAGTGACCACCTGACCAGCATGTCCCCATCAATGCACAGTGACCTGACCAGCATGTCCCCATTAATGCACAGTGACCTGACCAGCATGTCCCCCAGCCATGCACAGTGACCACCTGACCAGCATGTCCCCATCAATGCACAGTGACCTGACCAGCATGTCCCCATTAATGCACAGTGACCACCTGACCAGCATGTCCCCATTAATGCACAGTGACCACCTGACCAGCATGTCCCCATCAATGCACAGTGACCACCTGACCAGCATGTCCCCATTAATGCACAGTGACCACCTGACCAGCATGTCCCCATTAATGCACAGTGAACACCTGACCAGCATGTCCCCATCAATGCACAGTGACCTGACCAGCATGTCCCCATTAATGCACAGTGACCTGACCAGCATGTCCCCATCAATGCACAGTGACCATCCGACCAGCATGTCCCCATCAATGCACAGTGACCTGACCAGCATGTCCCCATTAATGCACAGTGACCACCTGACCAGCATGTCCCCATCAATGCACAGTGACCACCTGAACAGCATGTCCCCATTATTGCACAGTGACCACCTGACCAGCATGTCCCCATTAATGCACAGTGACCACCTGACCAGCATGTCCCCATTAATGCACAGTGACCACCTGATCAGCATGTCCCCATTCAATGCATAGTGACCTGACCAGCATGTCCCCATTAATGCACAGTGACCACCTGACCAGCATGTCCCCATTAATGCACAGTGACCACCTGACCAGCATGTCCCCATCAATGCACAGTGACCAACTGACCAGCATGTCCCCATCAATGCACAGTGGCCACGTGACCAGCATGTCCCCATTCATTGCACAGTGACCAACTGACCAGCATGTCCCCATTAATGCACAGTGACCTGACCAGCATGTCCCCATCAATGCACAGTGACCACCTGACCAGCATGTCCCCATCAATGCACAGTGACCACCTGACCAGCATGTCCCCATTAATGCACAGTGACCACCTCACCAGCATGTCCCCATCAATGCACAGTGACCTGACCAGCATGTCCCCATCAATGCACAGTGATCTGACCAGCATGTCCCCATTAATGCACATTGACCACCTGACCAGCATGTCCCCATCAATGCACATTGACCACCTGACCAGCATGTCCCCATTAATGCACAGTGACCACCTGACCAGCATGTCCACATTCAATGCACAGTGACCTGACCAGCATGTCCCCATTAATGCACAGTGACCTGACCAGCATGTCCCCATCAATGCACAGTGACCACCTGACCAGCATGTCCCCATCAATGCACAGTGACCTGACCAGCATGTCCCCATTAATGCACAGTGACCTGACCAGCATGTCCCCCATCCATGCACAGTGACCTGACCAGCATGTCCCCATTAATGCACAGTGGCCTGACTAGCATGTCCCCATTAATGCACAGTGACCTGACCAGCATGTCCCCATTAATGCACAGTGACCACCTGACCAGCATGTCCCCATTCAATGCACAGTGACCACCTGACCAGCATGTCCCCATCAATACACAGCGACCACCTGACCAGCATGTCCCCATTAATGCACAGTGACCACCTGACCAGCATGTCCCCATTAATGCACAGTGACCACCTGACCAGCATGTCCCCATTAATGCACAGTGACCACCTGACCAGCATGTCCCCATCAATGCACAGTGACCACCTTACCAGCATGTCCCCATCAATGCACAGCATGTCCCCATTAATGCACAGTGACCACCTGACCAGCATGTCCCCATCAATGCACAGTGACCACCTGACCAGCATGTCCCCATCAATGCACAGTGACCACCTGACCAGCATGTCCCCATTCAATGAACAGTGACCACCTGACCAGCATGTCCCCATTCAATGCACAGTGACCCCCCCCCCCCGAGACTTCACTTACCTCATACCTCTGGTGCCTGGCGTGCTGCTCGGGACTCGGTCTCCCTGGCGACCATGCTGCTCGGGAGTCGAGTCGACTTCTTCATCCTCCATGGCGCCGCGACTCGGTCGGACCGTTGTCCTTCGACTGGACATCGGACTCTTCTTCCTCTGAATCCTCCATGATTCTCGCTGCCCGCTGTCTCTTCTCTGACGGCGGGTGGGAAAGTGATGTCGGGATGGTGCATAACTAACGCACGCACTGACCCCCACGCGACGTCACCCGGGATGTCTGCTATGATTGGTCCAGGCTGGAGATTGGACCAATCACAGCCAGGACATCCTGAAAGTGTCGGGGCGCATTGCTCTGCGCCCCGATGACCCCCAGAAGAGCACCAATCGGCGCCTCTGCCAGCCGAGGGTAGGGTCCAAACCCCCCCCATACCCAGCACTATGTCTGGCGCCCCTAGTGGGCGAAAAATAGACAATTTTCTTTTATTTAATCTTTTTCTCCTTCTTTTTTTTTTGGGGGGGGGGGCGGCGCCCCCTGCGCCCCCTATCGACAGGTCGCCACTGCCTACTTTTATCTTGCAGTTTTCCTTGAAATTGGTATGTGTGATTCAACAAGGCTATAACTATATAACTGTGAGAGCTTATGTGGATGCTATGGAGCCTAGGGACATGGAACCCCAAGTGGAGTCTTCAAAGCCTTTGTAGACTCCACTGGGGGCTCCATGTCCCTAGGCTCCATCCATAGCATCCACATAAGCTCTCACAGTTATATAGTTATAGCCTTGTTGGAACACACATACCAATTTCAAGGAAAACTGCAAGATAGAAGTAGGAAAATGCAGTGCAGCTGGGGTGTTTTTTTTATTTTACAAAACCTTTACAAAACCTCATGTGACATCACTGGTTGCTAGACGGCATACTAGCAACCAGTGTAGCAGCAGCGGCCCCCCGGGCAGGTCAGGCAGTAGAGACTACTAATTATCTATCACCAGCAGGAGACCCGGGGCTTTCTGGGGGACCACTCGGGGCTATAGCCCAGGTCAGCCCCCCTCCTGCCGACGCCACTGGTCCTACTGCTCAACTCATCTGGTATCCACCTGCGGAGAGATCTCCACACCTGCATCTCTCATCCGTGGCATAGCCGCCAATCCCTGCTTCTTTGGGCTTCGTGTTCCCTGTTTCCACCTTCAGGGAGACCGAGCACCTAGCAGCAAGGAGAGCCCTCTCAGCATTTCGTCTTCAGGACCATGTTCGTGACACCCAACCTCTGCACTCTATGCATTATGCACTCCTGTTTCCTGCACTCTGCGGTTTATAAGCTCCTGCCCCCTGTAATCTGTGCATTACTTACTTCTAAACCCAGCACACTGTAATTTACTTACTGCAGACCTCTTAACCCTGTTCATAATTTAGTTTTGTTACCTGCACCCTTTGGGCTATACACTCCTAAATCCTGCACTCTTTCCCCTGCTCTCTATGCATTACATACTCCTGACCATTGCATTCTTTGGGTTATGCACATGTAACCCCTGTACGTTGAGCATTTGTTGCTCTTGACCCCTGCACTCTGTACACTCTTACTCCTGATACCTGCATTCTTTGCTTTACATGCTCCTGACTAGAGATAAATCGAACGTTTCAAAAGTTCGGTTCGAAAAAAACACCAGAACTTCCAGAAAGTTCAGCCCGGATTTCAGAACCCCATTGAAATCAATGGGACCCGAACTTCGGTAATCAAAAAAAACAATTTTTAAGCCCTAAAATCCAATAAATGCCCCTAAAAAGTTCCTAGGGTTCTGGATCATGCCCCAGAGACTATTAATCACACAAAAAAAGTTCTTAAAAATTGTCATTTTTGATAGAGAGCCAATTATTGAAAAGAATATTGAAAAAAAAAAAAAAGAGATTTCTTTGGATTTAGGGCCTGATTCATAGTACGGCGAATTGGCTTTTTGGCGGGTTTTTTGCGAACCGGCGAATTTGTACGTCTAAATTGGTATTCAGAGAACGGCGGGTGGACAATAACGCCTAGTGTGAGATTCATTAAGATGCAACAAGGTCAGAGCGCGACTTAAAAACACGCCAGCTAAAAGCTCGACTAAAGTTTTGCCAAATTTTCCCCTGTACCCCCAAAAATCCCAAATCACTGTGGAAGGTGTGGAAAACAATTTGGAGATGACTGGCTTTTAAAAAATGTCAAAAACTGACTAAGAAAGAGAGATATCTGCTAAAGTGTAGAAAGGTTAAAAAGCTCCTCCAGCCCCGAGCTGCGAACGCGCGAATGTGCGCATGCGCAACGCCAAATAGGCTCAAAAAATCCCGCCAGCGCGATTTTGGGCAATTTTTTTTTTGAATACCGATTGAAAATCCGCTGTCTCGCCCATAGAAAATGGAAAAAAACGGCGGAATTGGAAAAACATGCACACGTCCAACAAGGGATCCCTTAGTAAACACCATCACATTCCATACACCTTTCCTGCTAACTCAGAAATCATAACAGTGAAATCTACAGTGTTTATATAGAACCTCCACATTATCTGAAAAATCCCACAAAATATTACATTGGGGAACGGGTCGTCAGATAGAACAAAAATAGATGTAAAACATATTTCAAAGAAAGATTATTAGCATTTCACAAATATCAAGGAAATGTCACAATTTTGCCAATATTCTATGTGTTTCAAAAGAATGTTTTTCTAAATATATTGCAAATACTACCTTTTCTTCCATATGGGTATGGCCAAGTGTTAGCATTTGACTACACATTTAACTGAAGGTATATATATATATCCCCATACTTGGCTAATTAGCAAAGTATGCCCAACAAACAAATATAGCTTTAGCTCACAATATTGCTACATATTGACTTTACGTGGCATCTTTTGTATTTTGTTCATGTCTTTAGATTAAAAGTTTGCTGATACACATGCCTTTTTCAAACATGAAAAAAATTAATGATGTGAACATTTGGAGGTTTAGAGACCTCCAAGTGTTGCCCATACAGAGGGCTCCTTCTGGATTCGAACTTACAAACCTACAGCAGGAAGGCAGACTCCCTAATGATTGTGCTATTTCTCAGTGAGCGTTGGGTGTTTTCCTCATGCCGTCAAAATGCTCACATGGGAACAGGGGCCATTGAACTGAATAGGATTGGACTTTTTGGCTGTTTTGGGAGTTGATCCTTGAGCTGTACAAATCCCCCTCAAACGCCCCCAAACGGGCTACGTTCACATGTAGGTGTTGTGGTCTGTTTTTGGGGCTTTTTTAGGTGATTTCATATAAAAATGCCTGCCCAAAAAATCCATGTCAAAACGCCTGGGAAAACGCCAGCAAAAACGCCCATAAGAACGCCTGATATAATTGCCACGCCAAGATTAGGGATGTTCATGAGTGATGAGTCAGATTGTTGGCTTACATATCTGTTCAATCTTCACAATCTCAACTCCCAAATCCCAAAAGGTGTGTTTCAATTGTTTCCCTAAATATATATTTCTCTCTCTCTCTCGCTCTCTCATGTAATTGTATATATATGTATGTATTCCTGTATCTAAACATTCTAAATAATGACTAGCAAACTTGAAGAGAGAATTTTATCAATTCACATATATACACACCTACATACATACATACATGTATTTGGGTTGTTTAGGTCTCTCTCCTCCTCCTCATTTCTATTTCCCTTTTTTTGGCAACTGAGCATGCTCCAAAACACACAGGACACACACAGTTACATTTTTGCCTGGGAGTTACCATTCTGGGTGTGTGTTTGCCTTGATCATATATAGCTCACTCAGACAGCAGGAAAGATTTGACCTAGGAAGAGGTCCAATATATTGTGTGTCACATGCTTTATGGTTAACATTTGGGGGCCTTTGTTATTTATGGAGGTGGGATTTGGCTGTGTTGACTCTCTGTAAGTATGTATTGCTGTTAACATAATTGTGTATTGTTCTGTCAATCTGCACATGCATCTGTAGATTATGGGCTCTTTGTCGATGTATATGGTCTAAATGTTGTACAAAGGTTGTTTTTGTTTGAAAAATACAAATCTGTGGCTTCAATGGGATACTGTGGAGACTGTGCCAAAAATATGTCATGTGAAATGTTTGAGCTGTGTATTTGTGTAATAAACAGCATGTTTCAAATCTTTTTTTCAAATGTCTTCATGTGTCTAAATAAAGTTTTCTGGTGTCCACAAATGTATGTATTTGTATTTCTTGTTTTAAGTTAAATATGCTTAACCACTTAAGCCCCGGAAGATTTTACCCCCTTCCTGACCAGGGGGTATTTTGCGATTCGGCACTGCTTGACTTTAACGGACAATTGCGCGGTCGTGCGACGCTGTACCTAAACGAATTTGACGTCCTTTTTTTCCCACAAACAGAGCTTTCTTTTGGTGGTATTTGATCACCTGTGCGATTTTTTGATCACGCGCTATAAACAAAAAAAGAGCGTCAATTTTGCAAAAATAACAATATTTTTCAAATTTTTTATATGAAATTCCCCCAAAAAAAAAAGTAAAAATCAAAATTTTTTAAAATTTTCGGCCAATTTGTTTTATGCTACATATGTTTGGTAAAAAAAAAAATCGCAAAAAGCGTATTTTGATTGGTTTGCGCAAAAGTTATCGCGTTTACTAACAAAGGGAAAGATTTTTGTCATTTTTGTTGTTTTTTTTTTAACGCGTAATGGCGGCGATCTGCGATTTTTTTTTGCGGTACTGCGACATTGGGGCGGACAGATCGGACCCTTAACTGACATTTGTGACACTTTTGGGGTTACCAGTGACATTTCTACAGTAATCAGTGCTATACATATGCACTGTTACTGTAAAAATACACTGGTTGTGAAGGGGTTAACTTTATTTGGAAGGGAGGGGCTGTGTGTATCCCTAGGGGTGTGCTTTCTACTGTGATTGGCTGTGGCTTGAGCTGTAAGGACACTGATCAACGGATCTACATACTAGATCCGTTTTATCAGTGTCTTTACAGCGAGGAGAATGACAGGCAGCTTGTTTACACAAGCTGCCTGACATTCTCCCTCTCCCCCGCCGATCGCCGAGTGACCGGCGGACATCGGGTCCGCTGGTCACACACGCGGGGGGGTCCGTGACCACGTGGGAACGGGAGTGCGCCTCCGGGGGCGCGCGCGCGCTCGCTCCCTAGACCCTCACAAGCTAGTGACGTAGCCCTACGTCACTTTGCCTGTGAGGGGCTGACTGCCGACGTAGATCGGCGTTAGGCAGTCGGCAAGTGGTTAATGGTTGTGTAAGGTGACTATTGTTTGCGAATTCGCTAATATACAAAACCGCGTTCTCACATTTGTACATGCAACCGGAAACAAAACTATTTGTGAGTGCACACGTTTCCGGAAATTGTCCAGGCCCTCCCGCAAGTTTGTGCATCATGGCTCCTGCACTCTTTACTCCTGAAATTGTGGCATTTGTGTGTAAGGTAAGGAGGGGGGGGGGGTGAATGTGCGAGATGGGGGATGGTGGCTGGGGGGCTGGGTGGGTCGCTTATCTAGCGGGTGTGCAAGTAACTTTTGGTCTGCTGATATGCGCATGCACTTTCTGCCTATTAGACGTGATCTAGAAGCTGTGAACCTGTTCCCTACACTATATATATATATATATATATATATATATATATATATATATATATATATATATATATATATATATATATATATATATTTTTTGGTATATAATATATATATATAGATATATAGGTATATAATATATGTATATAATGTGTGTGTGTATATATATATATATATATATATATATATATATATATATAAAATATATGTATATATATAATATATGTATATAATGTATATATATTTTATATATATTGTATATAATGTGTATGTGTGTGTGTGTGTGTGTGTGTGTGTATATATATATATATATTTAGTGTGTGTGTGTGTGTGTATATATGTGAATATATATACATACACACACACACACACACAAAATATATATTATAGACAATATATATATATATATATATATATATATATATATATATATATTAGAGACAATATATATATATACTATGTATATATTATATACAATATATATACATTATATACAATATGTATACATTATATAAAATCTATATATTTTATACATATATAGAATATATTATATACCATATATTAGTGTATATAATAGGGAACAGGTTCACATCTCTGAACTTTCTATATAGATATAGATAGGCATACCCTGCTTTAAGTACACTCACTTTACATACACTCGTGAGTAAGGACACAGCTTGTTCAGCTTGGCATGACACTGCTCACAAACCATAAGTGACAGGGATAACAAACTTAGGGAGCACCGAGAGGGTACCCAGGACTACACCATATCCAGTTTGTGGCTGGCCAGCTTGCCTAGGTAATCTATCATGTCATAGTCCTGGATCCCCTTAACATGCTCCCACATGGGTTGGGAGCAAGGCCATGTCAATTTGGGCAAAATTTCCTATGGAGCTGGTGTATTTTCATGCATTGAGAAAAGAAAAAAGGGATTGCTTCACTTTAAGTACATTTTCGGTTTACATACATGCCCTGGTCCCATTGTGTACTTAAAGTGGGGTATGCCTGTATATAGATAGATTTGATTAGTTTCTACTTTTACACAAAATGAAACACAATTATCTGTGACAGATTGCTATGACGCTTTGGAATCTGTCTAGATAAAGACAAATGTATTGCCCCTTTTCATATATGCAAGATTAGAAACATTATATTCCCTAAATACATAATGCCAAAAATTATTGCCTTACATACATCCATACATACTGCAAGCTCTGCACCGTTTGTCTTGTCTGACACTCTTACCATCATAAGCTGGATCTGCACATAGCAGCTAATTTGTTCACCTGAGATGGAATCAGTGCTCACAAAAATATGGACTGGTCATGTCTTCAAAGGATTGCATTGGACAAATCACCTCTAAACCAAACACATGAGTGTATAATCACTTGTCTTAATGGATCACATTCCCAACACAAGCATCTCACACTGCCATATGTGTTTCAATGGGGGTGTCCATTGCAAGTTAAATACGCCCCCAGATCCCATTGCTTTGTTAATTTACAGATATAACTGGAATCTGATGGCACTGCTGTCCACCACTATGCCATCAAATTCTGCTGGGGACCTTTAAAAAGGATTATGTGTGATTGTGTGGATAATTCTGACACATTAAATTCACATCTCCCACATCCCATGTGCTCCTCTTGCAGGAATTGCGAATCCAGGGTAATTCAGCACAGCATAATGAACACACACACCCAATCAGACAGCTCATGTTAAAAGGGACCTGAAAAGCAATCTGCATGGCTTGCTTTTCCAAGCATTGGCTAGTTTAGTGAGCCTGGACTAATAACAGTCACTGTAATGCTACCCATACTGCTGTCCTTTTAACATGGTGACAAAAGTTGATACCTATGCTACATGTGTGTAAAGTTACTTTCACCCTGCTAAATGGACAGCAATAAGGTTGTAAATACAGTGACTGTAATTAACATGCCAAGGGCTATGAATTGTACATGTATTCTAGCTAAATATAGCAGCTTCATTAGGAAAGATTTAATTTTCATCTCTCTTATCTCCATCTCTGCTGCATGTTATTTTGGCAGAGGAATTCTATCCCATCAGCAGAGGAAGCACAAGGCTGTGCAGTGATGGACAGTGCACCCTGTGTACCCATTGGCTAAGGAGGCAGCAGGAAGTGGATCAGCCTGCCTCCTGTTACCTCCTCAGCCAATGAGTAGCTGAAAGGCTCTTAAGTCCCTTCCTCCTAACATCTCCTGAGTCCCAGGCCTGCCAGCTAGTTTAGTGTGCTTACTATGCATTTATCCTTCAGCGCTTCTCCTGCCTTATGTGTCAACTGGCTACTGTCTCCTGCACACTTCATGGATGGCGGGTCCGGGGCACCCTACAGGCACTCAGGCCCCCTACATGTGTATTGGCTGTCCCCCCCTGATGGCGGCCCTGGGTGTGTAATGAAAGGATAATTGTCAAAATGTCTAGATCATGTAGAGGAAATCACCAGTGTGGGGCAACCTATGTCATGGAGGTAGATTTGGACATCGATGTCTATGTATCACCAGAAATGTGATTCTTTGTTCTACAAAATCTCAAAGACGACCTAGCATGTTTTGTAAGACTGTACATTTTTGGACATACTTGGACTCAATCATACATTGCTCTTTCCACAGCTCCTCCTCCTCTGGGGGTATGACAAGGTGAATATGCATCTTCACCAAAAGTACAAGATGATGTGTCGTCTCCGGATGAGGCTGCTGCGGAGATTTAACTTCCTGCCTCTAGTGGTGGATCTTCAGCGGGCCTGGAGTGATGCCAAAAGGCGCTCACCCAGGCTCCTGAAAAAGGCTGTTGAGCAAATCTCCGGTAAGTAAAAATATACATGACATGTGACCAGATAGGTTACAATTTTGTGGGTAGGTGGACATGTGTTTAGGTATGCAACAACACAAATACCAACAACACCCCCCCCCCTCCCCTCCCTCTCGCTCCTAACTTTCCTACCTCCATCAAGTGTCTCTTCACAACCTTTAATACTACTATGTACATGAGTATTTTTTATGTTTATTTTTTCTCTTCTGCTTCTAGCAAAAGCGGACGAGCGACACCCTCTTGTACTTTTGGTGAAGAAGGGGAGGAGGAGGACGGCCACATTGAACTATGCCTTCAGAGGCAGCGAGCCATTTGAGCTGCTACAAATTGTGGATCGTAAGTAGAAAAATGTACATTGTAGAAATGTCTAATCTCTAATCACATTTCACAGAGCCCCCTTTACATCGGAGTCTCCAGACTTACTACACTGTAAGAGGGAAGTGTGAAGACTCTGATGTAAGGAGAGTTCTGGGAACCATTATTTGAGGGGGAAAGCTGGGGACTCTGGTGTAAAAGGGAACTCTGTGGTCACCAAAGCTCCCCCATACATCTAAACTTACAGAGACCCCCTTACACTTCCCTTCCTCAGTCCACCACCACTTGGACTTGTACTGCTCTCTGTAGGGGACTAAGGAACTACTGCCTGCTATGCTAAGACTTGTAGTGCCCTCTGTTAGGGACTAAGGATTCCTCAGTCCTCCACATTCTAGGGCACTATAAGTCCCAGCATAGTGGGCTGTCATACCTCAGTCCCTCACAGCTCGGGGCAAAAACAACAGAGTTAAACATCTAAAGGACAACTCCAAACCAAACTAACAATAATGGACAGAGTCCATATGCTCTATAATGTCAAAGACCCGCTACCCCTCACCTTCCACCTCGGGTGCTGTCATTGTGTAGGGCACAGGGCTCCATCTCCACCATGTTTGGCTTTCATGTCAGATATGCAGGACTTGCTCAGCTCCACTCTCTTCCCTGGCAACTCTAGAAAACACCCAGGGGCCCTCTCCTTGTCCCCCAGCCACCCAGGGCCTTCTTCTCCTCCTCCTCCACCAACCATTTTCGGACTCTTCCAACTTCCCTGGGGCTACTCACCCCTTTGCATAGTAGACACCACAAATCTATGAGCAGCCTGCAAAATATCAAGTCTTTACCTGGTTACCTGTATGTTCTGGATCCAGGGCGGAGCTCTCCTCCCAGAGCAACAACCGATGATAGCAGAGTGAGTTGACCAGGCAGTAACTTCCTACTGGTGCAGGTACACACCTACCGATTCCTCAACATCTTAGGATAACATGATCAGACGGCCAATCCCCAGTCAGAGAAGGAGGAGTAAGTGTCAGCGGACAACAGACACCTGGCAGACGCAGTGAAGGGACTGCAGCACACTGCTGCAAATTTTCGATCCGAGGATTGAAAGCAATCTTTTACTTGGGCGATTTCCCTGACTGCACCCTTCGAAATGTTGGTGCTCCGCCACTGGCCGCAAGGCCCCTGTAGGTGCGAGGCCTTAGGCGACCGCTTAATTTGCATGGTTCCCTCCTGTTTTAAAACATGGTCAATGCATCTCATTGGTGTAAGTGCACTTCTATGTTCTGAATTGTAGGGGCATTGAGTATGGTGCTAGCATGATGAGAGGTTACTGCCTATTTGTGTCCATAAATAATATATAATGTATTATTTTTGATGTTTTTTTTTTTATTTTTTTTTTTTAGAAACCAGTGATGAGGGTCTTGAGCCTCAGCCTTCTCAGGCCCACTGTAAGTAATGTGGATGTGCTGGTGTGTTGTGTATTAGGTCGAACTTGGAGGAATGATTGTTTGTTTTGTTTTCTTTTGTGGTTGATGTAACTTCAGCAAGAGAGGAGCCTCAGGCAGGGCCAAGTCGCCTGGATCCGGGGCAGGAAGACATTGTTGCCCAAGAAGAGGCCAATTTGTCAGGCAGTGATGAGGACCTGGGCTCTCCTCAAATGGGAAGTAAGTATTCTACATGTGTTTGTGTGTTCAATGTGTCCTGGGAAATATAAGGGCTGTAATATATATATTTTGACATTGGGGTTATGTAGCAGCTGACATTGAGGATGTTTGTTGTGGAGGACTGGGGAAGAGGGGCCGCTGCTTACCCAGTCCACTGTAACTACTACCTTCAATGTTTCCTATCGACAGGTCGCCACTGCCTACTTTTATCTTGCAGTTTTCCTTGAAATTGGTATGTGTGATTCAACAAGGCTATAACTATATAACTGTGAGAGCTTATGTGGATGCTATGGAGCCTAGGGACATGGAACCCCAAGTGGAGTCTTCAAAGCCTTTGTAGACTCCACTGGGGGCTCCATGTCCCTAGGCTCCATCCATAGCATCCACATAAGCTCTCACAGTTATATAGTTATAGCCTTGTTGGAACACACATACCAATTTCAAGGAAAACTGCAAGATAGAAGTAGGAAAATGCAGTGCAGCTGGGGTGTTTTTTTTATTTTACAAAACCTTTACAAAACCTCATGTGACATCACTGGTTGCTAGACGGCATACTAGCAACCAGTGTAGCAGCAGCGGCCCCCCGGGCAGGTCAGGCAGTAGAGACTACTAATTATCTATCACCAGCAGGAGACCCGGGGCTTTCTGGGGGACCACTCGGGGCTATAGCCCAGGTCAGCCCCCCTCCTGCCGACGCCACTGGTCCTACTGCTCAACTCATCTGGTATCCACCTGCGGAGAGATCTCCACACCTGCATCTCTCATCCGTGGCATAGCCGCCAATCCCTGCTTCTTTGGGCTTCGTGTTCCCTGTTTCCACCTTCAGGGAGACCGAGCACCTAGCAGCAAGGAGAGCCCTCTCAGCATTTCGTCTTCAGGACCATGTTCGTGACACCCAACCTCTGCACTCTATGCATTATGCACTCCTGTTTCCTGCACTCTGCGGTTTATAAGCTCCTGCCCCCTGTAATCTGTGCATTACTTACTTCTAAACCCAGCACACTGTAATTTACTTACTGCAGACCTCTTAACCCTGTTCATAATTTAGTTTTGTTACCTGCACCCTTTGGGCTATACACTCCTAAATCCTGCACTCTTTCCCCTGCTCTCTATGCATTACATACTCCTGACCATTGCATTCTTTGGGTTATGCACATGTAACCCCTGTACGTTGAGCATTTGTTGCTCTTGACCCCTGCACTCTGTACACTCTTACTCCTGATACCTGCATTCTTTGCTTTACATGCTCCTGACTAGAGATAAATCGAACGTTTCAAAAGTTCGGTTCGAAAAAAACACCAGAACTTCCAGAAAGTTCAGCCCGGATTTCAGAACCCCATTGAAATCAATGGGACCCGAACTTCGGTAATCAAAAAAAACAATTTTTAAGCCCTAAAATCCAATAAATGCCCCTAAAAAGTTCCTAGGGTTCTGGATCATGCCCCAGAGACTATTAATCACACAAAAAAAGTTCTTAAAAATTGTCATTTTTGATAGAGAGCCAATTATTGAAAAGAATATTGAAAAAAAAAAAAAAGAGATTTCTTTGGATTTAGGGCCTGATTCATAGTACGGCGAATTGGCTTTTTGGCGGGTTTTTTGCGAACCGGCGAATTTGTACGTCTAAATTGGTATTCAGAGAACGGCGGGTGGACAATAACGCCTAGTGTGAGATTCATTAAGATGCAACAAGGTCAGAGCGCGACTTAAAAACACGCCAGCTAAAAGCTCGACTAAAGTTTTGCCAAATTTTCCCCTGTACCCCCAAAAATCCCAAATCACTGTGGAAGGTGTGGAAAACAATTTGGAGATGACTGGCTTTTAAAAAATGTCAAAAACTGACTAAGAAAGAGAGATATCTGCTAAAGTGTAGAAAGGTTAAAAAGCTCCTCCAGCCCCGAGCTGCGAACGCGCGAATGTGCGCATGCGCAACGCCAAATAGGCTCAAAAAATCCCGCCAGCGCGATTTTGGGCAATTTTTTTTTTGAATACCGATTGAAAATCCGCTGTCTCGCCCATAGAAAATGGAAAAAAACGGCGGAATTGGAAAAACATGCACACGTCCAACAAGGGATCCCTTAGTAAACACCATCACATTCCATACACCTTTCCTGCTAACTCAGAAATCATAACAGTGAAATCTACAGTGTTTATATAGAACCTCCACATTATCTGAAAAATCCCACAAAATATTACATTGGGGAACGGGTCGTCAGATAGAACAAAAATAGATGTAAAACATATTTCAAAGAAAGATTATTAGCATTTCACAAATATCAAGGAAATGTCACAATTTTGCCAATATTCTATGTGTTTCAAAAGAATGTTTTTCTAAATATATTGCAAATACTACCTTTTCTTCCATATGGGTATGGCCAAGTGTTAGCATTTGACTACACATTTAACTGAAGGTATATATATATATCCCCATACTTGGCTAATTAGCAAAGTATGCCCAACAAACAAATATAGCTTTAGCTCACAATATTGCTACATATTGACTTTACGTGGCATCTTTTGTATTTTGTTCATGTCTTTAGATTAAAAGTTTGCTGATACACATGCCTTTTTCAAACATGAAAAAAATTAATGATGTGAACATTTGGAGGTTTAGAGACCTCCAAGTGTTGCCCATACAGAGGGCTCCTTCTGGATTCGAACTTACAAACCTACAGCAGGAAGGCAGACTCCCTAATGATTGTGCTATTTCTCAGTGAGCGTTGGGTGTTTTCCTCATGCCGTCAAAATGCTCACATGGGAACAGGGGCCATTGAACTGAATAGGATTGGACTTTTTGGCTGTTTTGGGAGTTGATCCTTGAGCTGTACAAATCCCCCTCAAACGCCCCCAAACGGGCTACGTTCACATGTAGGTGTTGTGGTCTGTTTTTGGGGCTTTTTTAGGTGATTTCATATAAAAATGCCTGCCCAAAAAATCCATGTCAAAACGCCTGGGAAAACGCCAGCAAAAACGCCCATAAGAACGCCTGATATAATTGCCACGCCAAGATTAGGGATGTTCATGAGTGATGAGTCAGATTGTTGGCTTACATATCTGTTCAATCTTCACAATCTCAACTCCCAAATCCCAAAAGGTGTGTTTCAATTGTTTCCCTAAATATATATTTCTCTCTCTCTCTCGCTCTCTCATGTAATTGTATATATATGTATGTATTCCTGTATCTAAACATTCTAAATAATGACTAGCAAACTTGAAGAGAGAATTTTATCAATTCACATATATACACACCTACATACATACATACATGTATTTGGGTTGTTTAGGTCTCTCTCCTCCTCCTCATTTCTATTTCCCTTTTTTTGGCAACTGAGCATGCTCCAAAACACACAGGACACACACAGTTACATTTTTGCCTGGGAGTTACCATTCTGGGTGTGTGTTTGCCTTGATCATATATAGCTCACTCAGACAGCAGGAAAGATTTGACCTAGGAAGAGGTCCAATATATTGTGTGTCACATGCTTTATGGTTAACATTTGGGGGCCTTTGTTATTTATGGAGGTGGGATTTGGCTGTGTTGACTCTCTGTAAGTATGTATTGCTGTTAACATAATTGTGTATTGTTCTGTCAATCTGCACATGCATCTGTAGATTATGGGCTCTTTGTCGATGTATATGGTCTAAATGTTGTACAAAGGTTGTTTTTGTTTGAAAAATACAAATCTGTGGCTTCAATGGGATACTGTGGAGACTGTGCCAAAAATATGTCATGTGAAATGTTTGAGCTGTGTATTTGTGTAATAAACAGCATGTTTCAAATCTTTTTTTCAAATGTCTTCATGTGTCTAAATAAAGTTTTCTGGTGTCCACAAATGTATGTATTTGTATTTCTTGTTTTAAGTTAAATATGCTTAACCACTTAAGCCCCGGAAGATTTTACCCCCTTCCTGACCAGGGGGTATTTTGCGATTCGGCACTGCTTGACTTTAACGGACAATTGCGCGGTCGTGCGACGCTGTACCTAAACGAATTTGACGTCCTTTTTTTCCCACAAACAGAGCTTTCTTTTGGTGGTATTTGATCACCTGTGCGATTTTTTGATCACGCGCTATAAACAAAAAAAGAGCGTCAATTTTGCAAAAATAACAATATTTTTCAAATTTTTTATATGAAATTCCCCCAAAAAAAAAAGTAAAAATCAAAATTTTTTAAAATTTTCGGCCAATTTGTTTTATGCTACATATGTTTGGTAAAAAAAAAAATCGCAAAAAGCGTATTTTGATTGGTTTGCGCAAAAGTTATCGCGTTTACTAACAAAGGGAAAGATTTTTGTCATTTTTGTTGTTTTTTTTTTAACGCGTAATGGCGGCGATCTGCGATTTTTTTTTGCGGTACTGCGACATTGGGGCGGACAGATCGGACCCTTAACTGACATTTGTGACACTTTTGGGGTTACCAGTGACATTTCTACAGTAATCAGTGCTATACATATGCACTGTTACTGTAAAAATACACTGGTTGTGAAGGGGTTAACTTTATTTGGAAGGGAGGGGCTGTGTGTATCCCTAGGGGTGTGCTTTCTACTGTGATTGGCTGTGGCTTGAGCTGTAAGGACACTGATCAACGGATCTACATACTAGATCCGTTTTATCAGTGTCTTTACAGCGAGGAGAATGACAGGCAGCTTGTTTACACAAGCTGCCTGACATTCTCCCTCTCCCCCGCCGATCGCCGAGTGACCGGCGGACATCGGGTCCGCTGGTCACACACGCGGGGGGGTCCGTGACCACGTGGGAACGGGAGTGCGCCTCCGGGGGCGCGCGCGCGCTCGCTCCCTAGACCCTCACAAGCTAGTGACGTAGCCCTACGTCACTTTGCCTGTGAGGGGCTGACTGCCGACGTAGATCGGCGTTAGGCAGTCGGCAAGTGGTTAATGGTTGTGTAAGGTGACTATTGTTTGCGAATTCGCTAATATACAAAACCGCGTTCTCACATTTGTACATGCAACCGGAAACAAAACTATTTGTGAGTGCACACGTTTCCGGAAATTGTCCAGGCCCTCCCGCAAGTTTGTGCATCATGGCTCCTGCACTCTTTACTCCTGAAATTGTGGCATTTGTGTGTAAGGTAAGGAGGGGGGGGGGGTGAATGTGCGAGATGGGGGATGGTGGCTGGGGGGCTGGGTGGGTCGCTTATCTAGCGGGTGTGCAAGTAACTTTTGGTCTGCTGATATGCGCATGCACTTTCTGCCTATTAGACGTGATCTAGAAGCTGTGAACCTGTTCCCTACACTATATATATATATATATATATATATATATATATATATATATATATATATATATATATATATATATATATATATATATATTTTTTGGTATATAATATATATATATAGATATATAGGTATATAATATATGTATATAATGTGTGTGTGTATATATATATATATATATATATATATATATATATATAAAATATATGTATATATATAATATATGTATATAATGTATATATATTTTATATATATTGTATATAATGTGTATGTGTGTGTGTGTGTGTGTGTGTGTGTATATATATATATATATTTAGTGTGTGTGTGTGTGTGTATATATGTGAATATATATACATACACACACACACACACACAAAATATATATTATAGACAATATATATATATATATATATATATATATATATATATATATTAGAGACAATATATATATATACTATGTATATATTATATACAATATATATACATTATATACAATATGTATACATTATATAAAATCTATATATTTTATACATATATAGAATATATTATATACCATATATTAGTGTATATAATAGGGAACAGGTTCACATCTCTGAACTTTCTATATAGATATAGATAGGCATACCCTGCTTTAAGTACACTCACTTTACATACACTCGTGAGTAAGGACACAGCTTGTTCAGCTTGGCATGACACTGCTCACAAACCATAAGTGACAGGGATAACAAACTTAGGGAGCACCGAGAGGGTACCCAGGACTACACCATATCCAGTTTGTGGCTGGCCAGCTTGCCTAGGTAATCTATCATGTCATAGTCCTGGATCCCCTTAACATGCTCCCACATGGGTTGGGAGCAAGGCCATGTCAATTTGGGCAAAATTTCCTATGGAGCTGGTGTATTTTCATGCATTGAGAAAAGAAAAAAGGGATTGCTTCACTTTAAGTACATTTTCGGTTTACATACATGCCCTGGTCCCATTGTGTACTTAAAGTGGGGTATGCCTGTATATAGATAGATTTGATTAGTTTCTACTTTTACACAAAATGAAACACAATTATCTGTGACAGATTGCTATGACGCTTTGGAATCTGTCTAGATAAAGACAAATGTATTGCCCCTTTTCATATATGCAAGATTAGAAACATTATATTCCCTAAATACATAATGCCAAAAATTATTGCCTTACATACATCCATACATACTGCAAGCTCTGCACCGTTTGTCTTGTCTGACACTCTTACCATCATAAGCTGGATCTGCACATAGCAGCTAATTTGTTCACCTGAGATGGAATCAGTGCTCACAAAAATATGGACTGGTCATGTCTTCAAAGGATTGCATTGGACAAATCACCTCTAAACCAAACACATGAGTGTATAATCACTTGTCTTAATGGATCACATTCCCAACACAAGCATCTCACACTGCCATATGTGTTTCAATGGGGGTGTCCATTGCAAGTTAAATACGCCCCCAGATCCCATTGCTTTGTTAATTTACAGATATAACTGGAATCTGATGGCACTGCTGTCCACCACTATGCCATCAAATTCTGCTGGGGACCTTTAAAAAGGATTATGTGTGATTGTGTGGATAATTCTGACACATTAAATTCACATCTCCCACATCCCATGTGCTCCTCTTGCAGGAATTGCGAATCCAGGGTAATTCAGCACAGCATAATGAACACACACACCCAATCAGACAGCTCATGTTAAAAGGGACCTGAAAAGCAATCTGCATGGCTTGCTTTTCCAAGCATTGGCTAGTTTAGTGAGCCTGGACTAATAACAGTCACTGTAATGCTACCCATACTGCTGTCCTTTTAACATGGTGACAAAAGTTGATACCTATGCTACATGTGTGTAAAGTTACTTTCACCCTGCTAAATGGACAGCAATAAGGTTGTAAATACAGTGACTGTAATTAACATGCCAAGGGCTATGAATTGTACATGTATTCTAGCTAAATATAGCAGCTTCATTAGGAAAGATTTAATTTTCATCTCTCTTATCTCCATCTCTGCTGCATGTTATTTTGGCAGAGGAATTCTATCCCATCAGCAGAGGAAGCACAAGGCTGTGCAGTGATGGACAGTGCACCCTGTGTACCCATTGGCTAAGGAGGCAGCAGGAAGTGGATCAGCCTGCCTCCTGTTACCTCCTCAGCCAATGAGTAGCTGAAAGGCTCTTAAGTCCCTTCCTCCTAACATCTCCTGAGTCCCAGGCCTGCCAGCTAGTTTAGTGTGCTTACTATGCATTTATCCTTCAGCGCTTCTCCTGCCTTATGTGTCAACTGGCTACTGTCTCCTGCACACTTCATGGATGGCGGGTCCGGGGCACCCTACAGGCACTCAGGCCCCCTACATGTGTATTGGCTGTCCCCCCCTGATGGCGGCCCTGGGTGTGTAATGAAAGGATAATTGTCAAAATGTCTAGATCATGTAGAGGAAATCACCAGTGTGGGGCAACCTATGTCATGGAGGTAGATTTGGACATCGATGTCTATGTATCACCAGAAATGTGATTCTTTGTTCTACAAAATCTCAAAGACGACCTAGCATGTTTTGTAAGACTGTACATTTTTGGACATACTTGGACTCAATCATACATTGCTCTTTCCACAGCTCCTCCTCCTCTGGGGGTATGACAAGGTGAATATGCATCTTCACCAAAAGTACAAGATGATGTGTCGTCTCCGGATGAGGCTGCTGCGGAGATTTAACTTCCTGCCTCTAGTGGTGGATCTTCAGCGGGCCTGGAGTGATGCCAAAAGGCGCTCACCCAGGCTCCTGAAAAAGGCTGTTGAGCAAATCTCCGGTAAGTAAAAATATACATGACATGTGACCAGATAGGTTACAATTTTGTGGGTAGGTGGACATGTGTTTAGGTATGCAACAACACAAATACCAACAACACCCCCCCCCCTCCCCTCCCTCTCGCTCCTAACTTTCCTACCTCCATCAAGTGTCTCTTCACAACCTTTAATACTACTATGTACATGAGTATTTTTTATGTTTATTTTTTCTCTTCTGCTTCTAGCAAAAGCGGACGAGCGACACCCTCTTGTACTTTTGGTGAAGAAGGGGAGGAGGAGGACGGCCACATTGAACTATGCCTTCAGAGGCAGCGAGCCATTTGAGCTGCTACAAATTGTGGATCGTAAGTAGAAAAATGTACATTGTAGAAATGTCTAATCTCTAATCACATTTCACAGAGCCCCCTTTACATCGGAGTCTCCAGACTTACTACACTGTAAGAGGGAAGTGTGAAGACTCTGATGTAAGGAGAGTTCTGGGAACCATTATTTGAGGGGGAAAGCTGGGGACTCTGGTGTAAAAGGGAACTCTGTGGTCACCAAAGCTCCCCCATACATCTAAACTTACAGAGACCCCCTTACACTTCCCTTCCTCAGTCCACCACCACTTGGACTTGTACTGCTCTCTGTAGGGGACTAAGGAACTACTGCCTGCTATGCTAAGACTTGTAGTGCCCTCTGTTAGGGACTAAGGATTCCTCAGTCCTCCACATTCTAGGGCACTATAAGTCCCAGCATAGTGGGCTGTCATACCTCAGTCCCTCACAGCTCGGGGCAAAAACAACAGAGTTAAACATCTAAAGGACAACTCCAAACCAAACTAACAATAATGGACAGAGTCCATATGCTCTATAATGTCAAAGACCCGCTACCCCTCACCTTCCACCTCGGGTGCTGTCATTGTGTAGGGCACAGGGCTCCATCTCCACCATGTTTGGCTTTCATGTCAGATATGCAGGACTTGCTCAGCTCCACTCTCTTCCCTGGCAACTCTAGAAAACACCCAGGGGCCCTCTCCTTGTCCCCCAGCCACCCAGGGCCTTCTTCTCCTCCTCCTCCACCAACCATTTTCGGACTCTTCCAACTTCCCTGGGGCTACTCACCCCTTTGCATAGTAGACACCACAAATCTATGAGCAGCCTGCAAAATATCAAGTCTTTACCTGGTTACCTGTATGTTCTGGATCCAGGGCGGAGCTCTCCTCCCAGAGCAACAACCGATGATAGCAGAGTGAGTTGACCAGGCAGTAACTTCCTACTGGTGCAGGTACACACCTACCGATTCCTCAACATCTTAGGATAACATGATCAGACGGCCAATCCCCAGTCAGAGAAGGAGGAGTAAGTGTCAGCGGACAACAGACACCTGGCAGACGCAGTGAAGGGACTGCAGCACACTGCTGCAAATTTTCGATCCGAGGATTGAAAGCAATCTTTTACTTGGGCGATTTCCCTGACTGCACCCTTCGAAATGTTGGTGCTCCGCCACTGGCCGCAAGGCCCCTGTAGGTGCGAGGCCTTAGGCGACCGCTTAATTTGCATGGTTCCCTCCTGTTTTAAAACATGGTCAATGCATCTCATTGGTGTAAGTGCACTTCTATGTTCTGAATTGTAGGGGCATTGAGTATGGTGCTAGCATGATGAGAGGTTACTGCCTATTTGTGTCCATAAATAATATATAATGTATTATTTTTGATGTTTTTTTTTTTATTTTTTTTTTTTAGAAACCAGTGATGAGGGTCTTGAGCCTCAGCCTTCTCAGGCCCACTGTAAGTAATGTGGATGTGCTGGTGTGTTGTGTATTAGGTCGAACTTGGAGGAATGATTGTTTGTTTTGTTTTCTTTTGTGGTTGATGTAACTTCAGCAAGAGAGGAGCCTCAGGCAGGGCCAAGTCGCCTGGATCCGGGGCAGGAAGACATTGTTGCCCAAGAAGAGGCCAATTTGTCAGGCAGTGATGAGGACCTGGGCTCTCCTCAAATGGGAAGTAAGTATTCTACATGTGTTTGTGTGTTCAATGTGTCCTGGGAAATATAAGGGCTGTAATATATATATTTTGACATTGGGGTTATGTAGCAGCTGACATTGAGGATGTTTGTTGTGGAGGACTGGGGAAGAGGGGCCGCTGCTTACCCAGTCCACTGTAACTACTACCTTCAATGTTTCCCGACTACTTTCTGTGTGCCTTTATCAAATAGCTTTTGTTCAAGGATTGTATCCGTGTCTTTGTGTTTCTAGGAGATACGACACCATCCCCCCATGAAGGGACACCATCCCCCCATGAAGGGTCTCCCCCATCCTCCCCCACTCCAGGGGTGGAGGCAGATGATGTTAGTGGCTCCCCTGAACTAGTCTGTAAGTACCTAAAATTAGATTATCACATGTATTGTGTGTGCTAGGATGATGTGTATCTAGGATAATCTAAGTTGGAGTCAAAGCAAGTGTAGTTTTGCTATATGTGACAGGAAGGTTGGTCATGAAACACTATTGCTTAACCTTCATGTTTGAAAGGTGGTTTTGGGGAGCATTACAGGACATGTTATTATTTTTAAGTTTTCTCAAGCCACCCTATTCTAAATTGGTGTTAGTTTCTCTACATTGGAAATGGTGTGCTTTGTACTTGTAAATTTTTGGGGGAAATTGTAATTTACTCATGTCCTGATTTAGTCAACACTGAAAATGTGTGTTTATCAATCATTCATAAATACTCTTCCTCGGTAATGTACCACATTCCAGTTCACAATTTGTGTTCTTTTTGTGCAGTTTCTCCTGAGCCAGCAAGCCCATCATGTTCTGGGGGCCAACAAAACCGTGATGATGGTAAGTTGTGTGCTTTTGCAGTAATGTGTCTACTTAGTAAGTGGAGAAATGCTAACTGTGTATGTCCCCGATCAGGCTTCAAGTTGTTCTAAAGGCAGCAGGTTCTTTATGTGAATGCATTCTATGCATTAGTATTCCAAGTGATAGGTGTGCATATTCCCCTAAGACTTACTGGGACCATTTTCTTACTGTCTAAAATTTTGCACAAATACTTGTCTGGAACAGACTCCCCCTCCTCCTTAACTGAGGTGACAGCATGCCAATATTGCCTCCTGATGCTGTTACTCCTAATCATTGAGACCATCGGAAGGGAGGGGGGCAAGGCTGGCTCACAGCCTAGTGCCTGAACAGGCACAGGGTGCTTGGCTTCATCTCATGTGCCTCCATAGCAAGCTGCCTGCCGTGGGGTCAACCAACAGGAGGGAGGTGCCTAGAGGTGTGTACAGGGGCCATGTAAAAAGGAGGATCGTGATTTCTCTCGTCCCCAAAAACCTAGAGAGGGTAAGTCTAACCTGATTAGTTTTCCGCAGCCCTCCAAAAATAATATGTTCCCAACACTTAGAACAGGCAGGGCTGAGGCACAAAAAACATCAGAGAAACACAATCAGCACAAAAGCAGGGAGTACGTATCCTTAACGCTACAAGCTTCACCCAGAAGAATGACGCTTGCACTTTTTCCAATCTGCATCACCACCGTATCAATGTCTAAATAAAACTTTCAGGGAAGTGTGGAGGGGTAAGGAGTGGGTGTTAGAGCGTTTTCATGACTGCGTAACCTACAGTTAGCGTGACTCCATTTGTTGAGAAACTTTTTCTTCTCTCTTAACACAGCTGGGATGGAGCAAAGGACATCAGGGGAGGAGACACATCTGCTCCGTCCAGAACTGTCCCTCAAAATTCCAAAGGGTGAGTCTCTACTATGTGTCAGGTTCAAACTATAGACAGTAAGAGGGAGAGAGAACGCTCCACAGATTCCAATGGTGATAGAGATAAATGTGTGCACATGTATCGTGTTGACCAATTGAACACAAAACACCTTACATTCTTCAAAATGATTGCTTGTGTTTACATGAAGAAAAGCCTTTTACTTAGCTTTGGTGGAACTGCTACTAACATTCCAAGCCATCTTATGTAACCTTTTGAACAATTTTATGTGAAAGTTTGAGTTCAAGGTTTACAACAGCAATTTAGCATATTTGCTTCAGAGTGTTCATAAAAGCCAACCAATAGACTCCTAAGCATATTTGTTGAGGCACATTAATTACAATCCTTGTTATGATCATTTTGCATAAAAATAATTGTCATGTCTTTTTCTACCCAGGGCACACCCACCTCACCAGCGAGGTAATGCTGGCGTATTTAAAGTGGTGCGGAGAACGAATAATGTTATTGGAGCAGCTGTGTGGGGTGGATCCAGACCCTAAGGAGCCATTTGTCCGTAATGTCACGCCTTTGAATCGTTCTTACCAAAAAAAATAAAAAAAAATAAAAAAAATTATTTAAAAAAAAAGAAAAAAAATCTTTAATAAAAAAATAAAAACAAAAATATTTCAAAAAAAATATTAAAAAAAATTAAAAAAAATTAAAAAAAAAAATTGTTATTAAAAAAAAAAAAATTATTTGAAAAAACAAAAAAAAATTTTTAATAAAAAAAAAAAAAAGAATAGTATGTTGCACGTTGCAACACAAATGTTACATTTGAAATTTTGTACATTATATTATATATTTTAATAATATATTTTTTTGACGCTACAGTTGGTAGACACCTACATGTGTTATTAAAAAGATTTTATCTTTTATTACCAAAGTTTTCTTTTTGGTGTACACATCGAATGTCTTTTGTGTTGTATTTGTTTAGTCGAGTGGTGTGGTCTGTAATTGTTAGCATGTTGGCTTTGGTTTATGTTATCCATGAGACTTGTTTTGAAGCTACATTTGAAGGGAGACCTTTTCTTGGGTCATTATGTGAACATTGAGTTTTCCAAATTTAAATGAAATCATATGTTTGGAGATAGAGAAGCACGTGTGTATAAATGCCTACATTAACCAGGGCCCTTACTTGGCCACCAACACTCCTAAAAAACCAAAGATCAAACACAAACTATTCATTTTGCTGAAATTTTTATTGCTTAACACAAAAAATAAACACTATAATAAATCATATTTTGCCACCCTCAAATTGAACCAAAAAATGGCCCCACAAATTGGCCAATGTATCAATCATTAACAAAAATAACACAAATAAATACCAAAAATATCAAATTAAGGTGCTGGTGGTGGTGCCTGATGCAGTGTGGTGAACACTGGAAAGGTTCCAGACATCAAATGTTCGGCCAATAGTACAATCTGCTCTGTGCTCAGCCTTAGAGTTTTGGTACAGTGGGCCATTATTGGCCAGGGCAATAACTGCACAGGGCAATAACTGCACAGCATGAAGCAGATATCCTACAGAATGACCTGGACAAAATTACAGAGTGGGCAACGACATGGCAAATGAGGTTTAACGTGGAGAAGTGTAAGGTTTTGCACTTGGGGACTAAAAACATAAAAACACAATACACGTTAGGAGGGGAACCCTTGGGGGAATCAAAAATGGAGAAAGATCTGGGAGTCTTGGTTGATGATAGATTAGGCAACAGCATGCAATGTCAAGCGGCAGCTGCCAAAGCCAGCAGAATATTAGCATGCATAAAGAAAGGGATGTATTCCAGAGATAAGACTATAATCCTTCCACTTTATAAAACTCTGGTCCGACCGCATCTGGAGTATTCTTTTTTCAAATATAAATTTTTATTCAGGAAGTTCAGTTTGAGTACATTTACAATTCAGCAGGTAGTACAATCTCATTTTAACCGCTTCCATACAGAGCAGTTAGACACCCTTCCTGCCCAGACCAATTTTCAGCTTTCAGCACTCTCACACTTTGAATGACAATTGCTCAGTCATGCTACACTATAACCAAACAAAATTTTTATCATTTTTTTCACACAAATAGAGCTTTCTTTTGGTGGTATTTGATCACAACTGGGGGTTTTTTTTTTCGTGATGTATGCAAAAAAAGAGCAAAAATTTTGAAAAAAAAACACTTTTTTTTAGTTTCAATTATGAAATTTTGCAAAAAATAAATTTTTCTTCATACATTTGGGCCAAAATGTATACTGCTACATGTCTCTGGTAAAATTAACCCAAATTAGTGTATATTATTTAGTCTGTGTGAAAGTTATTGAGTCTAGAAGCTATGGTACCAATTACTGAAAATTGATCACACCAGATGTACTGACTGCCTATCTCCTTTCTTGAGGCCCTGAAATGTCAGGACAGTACAAATACCGACCAAATGACCCCTTTTTGTAAAGTAGACAGTCCAAGGTATTTAGTAAGAGGCATGGTGAGTTTTTTGAAGTTGTAATTTTTTCCCACAATTCTTGGGAAAATGAAGAAAAAATTTTTTTTTTCTTTTTTTTCCCACAAAGTTGTCAATTTATATGCTATTTCTAACACATAGCATGTACACAGCAAAAATTACACCCAAAAATACATTCTGCTACTCCTTCCGAGTATGGCGATACCACATGTGTGAGACTTTTACACAGCCTGGCCACAAAAAGAGACTCCACGTCCAAGAAGCACATTCAGGCGTTCTAGGAGCATAAATACACATAAAACTTTCTTACTACCTATCACACTTTTCAAGGCCCTAGAGCACCAATACAATGGAAAAGTCCACAAAATGACCCCATTTTGGAAAGCAAACACTCCAACGTATATTCTATGAGGCATTATGGGTCGTTTGAACATATCATTTTTTTCCACAGGTTTTTGGAAAATGTGGGAAAAAAATGAAAACCTTTTTTTTTTTACACAAAGTTGTCAATTTATAGGATATTCCTAACACATAGCATGTACACAGCAAAAATGACACCCCAAAATACATTCTGCCACTCCTCCTGAGTATGGCAATACCACATGTGTGAGACTTTTTCACAGCCTAGCCATATAGAGGGGCCGAACATCCAAGGAGCATCATCATGCATCCTAGCCACTTGCCTAGGCCTATTTTTGACATTTGGTGTTTACAAGCTAAAATCTGTTGTTTTACTAGAAAACTGCTTAGAACCCCCAAACATTATATATTTTTTTTTAGCAGAGACCCTAGAGAATAAAATGGAGATTATTGCACTATTTTTTATCACACCGTATTTGCGTAGCGGTCTTCCAAACGCAGTTTTTTTGGAAAAAATTCACTTTTTTTAATTAAAAAATAAGAAACCAGTAAAGTTAGCCCAATTTTTTTCCATAATGTGAAAGATAATGTTACGCCGAGTAAATAGATACCCAACATGTCAGGTTTCAAAATTGCGCACGCTCACGGAATGGTGACAAACTTTGGTACTTAAAAATCCCCATAGGCGACAATTTAAAAATTTCTACAGGTTGCCATCTTTGAGTTACAGAGGAGGTCTAGGGCTCAAATTATTCCCCTTGCTCTAACGATCGCGGCGATACCTCACATGTGTGGTTTGAACACCGTTTACATATGTGGGCGGGGTTTCTGTATGCATTCGCTTCTGCGCGCGAGCTAACGGGGACAGGGCGCTTTAATTTTTTTTTTTTTTTTTTTTTACTATTTATTTTATTTATTATTTTTTATTTTTACACCGTTTAAAAAAAAAAAAAAAAAATTGATCATTTTTATTTCTATTAAAAGAAATGTAAATATTCCTCGTAATAGAAATAGGCACGACAGGACCTCTTTTTTGTGAGATCTGGGGTCAAAAAGTCCTCAGATCTCACAAGTACACTAAAAGATAGAAAAAAAAAAAAAAATAATAATAATTATAATATAAAATGAAAAAAAAAAAAAAAAGGACCTTTAAACCGGTTGCTAGGCAACAACATTTTCCGTAGCTCCGGTCCTCCAAGACCATAGAGTCAAGTGAGGGCAAGCTTGCCCTCACTCGACATCCTGTCTGTGAGGATTCGGGACCGGATCGTTTTCCCCGCTGCCGGCGGGTCCGGTAAGCGGGGAAAAGGACCGGAACGCGTCGGGAGGGGGGGGGGCGCCTCTTCCGCCATCCCGGAAGGGTGATCCCACGGCGAATCCGCCGCTGGGACCACCCTTATCGGAAAGCCAACCGTCCACCGTTTAAAAAAATACCAGGGTTATGGCAGCTATCTGCTACCATAACACCGGTATTTAGGTTTAAACGGACGACGTATATAAACCTTTTTGGACTTGGACATGGTGGCTGTATGAAGGGTGACAGGTACTCGGGTACTTTGTTGGGCAGGTGACAGGCAGGTGACAGGTACTCTGGTACTGATGAGCAGGTGGCAGGTACTCGGGTACTCCGATAGGCAGGTGACAGGTACTCGGGTACTCTGATGGGCAGGTGACAGGCAGGTGATAGGTACTGATGAGTAGTACTCACTGACTGATAGGTGATAGGTGATACTGTACTGATGGGTACTGATGATCAGTACTGATACGTGATAGGTACTGATGAGTACTGATGAGTAGTGATGGGTACTGATGAGCAGGCGGCAAGTACTTGGGTACTTCAGGCGTCAGGTACTCTGATGAGCAGGTGGAAGGTACTCGGGTACTCTGATGGGTAGGTGACAGGTACTCAGGTACTCTGATGACGGGTACTCCGTTGACAGGTACTCAAAGTACCCGAGTACCTGTCATCAGAGTACCCGAGTACCTGTCATCAGAGTACCCGAGTACCTGTCATCAGAGTACCCGAGTACCCGTCATCAGAGTACCCGAGTACCTGTCATCAGAGTACCCGAGTACCCGTCATCAGAGTACCCAAGTACCTGTCATCAGAGTACCCGAGTACCTGTCAGAGTACCCGAGTACCCGTCATCAGAGTACCCGAGTACCCGTCATCAGAGTACTCGAGTACCTGTCATCAGAGTACCCGAGTACCTGTCATCAGAGTACCCGAGTACCCGTCATCAGAGTACCCGAGTACCTGTCATCAGAGTACCCGAGTACCCGTCAGAGTACCCGAGTACCTGTCATCAGAGTACCCGAATACCTGTCACCAGCCCATCAGAGTACCCGAGTACCTGTCATCTGAGTACCTGATGACAGGTACTCGGGTACTTTGATGGGCTAGTGACAGGTGCTCTTTATTGGGGGGGGGGGCAATCAGTGTGGTTGGGGTGCACTGTAGTTGGTAACTAGCTGTTACCACACTCTCCTCCTCACACAGGATCAGTGTGTGAGGAGGAGAACACGGTGACAGCTAGTTACCGTGTTCTCTGTTGACATTTGTGACCGGCTGTGATTGGACACAGCCGGTCACGTGGTAAAGAGCCAATTTCATTGGCTCTTTACCTAGATCGGGGATCGACTCTGTCCGAGGGACGAGCCTCGTCCCCGATCGCTGCTCTGCGCGCCCCCGGGGGCGCGCATTGCAGAGAGAACGAGCGGCTCGTGCTGGAGCCGCTCATGTGATCGGTTGTGATTGACACAGCCGATCACGTGGTAAACAGCCAATTTCTATTGGCTGTTTACCTTGATCAGTGATGGGCTATGTCCGAGGGACGAGCCTCATCCCTGATCGCGCCGCTGCGCGCCGCCGGGGGCGCGCAGTAGCAGCTAGAACGGGCCGACGTCATATGACGGCGGCCCGGATCTAGACAACCACTTTGCCGACGTCATTTTACATGACTCGGTAAGGAAGTGGTTAACCTTTGTTAATTCCACTCTTTCATCATTTACTTTAACTTGTATTCCTTCCTTATTTTCCTTTTTTGTCCCTTACCCTCCCTCCCCCCTCCCTCCCAAAAAAAAAAAAAAAAAAGGGGGGGAGAGTTCCCCCGCTCCGCTGCCATCAGCCTAAAGGACCCCTTATCCTTCCGCTATATTCTTATCTTTTCCTTGCCTCTATCCTCCTAAGAGTTTTTTCCCTTCTTCCGAGATTATAAAGAAGTTCCATTCTTCCCATATCTTTTTATATTTCTCCTGTCTATTTTGGGAGTATGCAATTAACTCTTCCATTCTTCTAGTTTCCTCTACTCTGTGTATCCATTCTACCATCGATGGGGGTTGTGTTTTTTTCCAGTTACCTGGGATACATGCTTTAGCTGCATTTACTAAATACGGTATAATAGAATTTTCGTATCTCCCCACCGGTATATCTGACCCCTGCAACAGGAAAAAGAGCGGATTTTCTTCAATTTTATATTCCGTAAATTTTTGAGTCATATTTTTTACTCCCCCCCCAGAATGGTTTTATATCTGCACAGGTCCAAAAAATATGATACAATGTACCTTCTTCTTTTTTGCATCTCCAGCATACACCTGATTCTCTCGGGAACCATCTGTGAATTTTCTTAGGTGTAATATACCATCTCGTTATGAGCTTAAAATTCAGTTCTTGGGTTCTGACACACCCAGATGGTTTAAAGGTAAATCTTAATATCCTTTGGACCTGTTCACTTGTTAGATTGCATCCGAGATCTCTACCCCATTTTCCCGGCCACGTTAATTCCGGTTGTTCTTCCGGATTTGTCAGTAGCCCATAGGCTATTGATAGTGTATGTAATAAGGTCCCTGGCCTCACACAGTATTGTTCAAATCTCGTTAATGCTCTGCAGAAGCTTTCTGGTCTTGGTATTGATGTTAGATAGTGGTGTAATTGAATTGCTTGCCAGAAGGGAACATTGTATATTCCCGCTCTATCAATCAATTGATTAATTGAGGGCCATTTTCTTTGTATCAAAAAAGAAGAGGCCTGATCAATTTTCTTCTCCCTCAGGTCCACAAACTGTCTCTTATCTAAGCCTGGTGCAAACTGTGGATTTCCCAAAATTGGGAATAAAGGGGACTCGCTCGTTGTCAATTTATTGTATATATCTAGATTCCTACACACCCTTAATGTATTTCCTATTATCGAGTGATTTTTCAGTTCCTTAGGTAATACCTGGTAGCACCATATCGCTCTCTTCAAATCTACTTCTGTTTGTGCTTGTTCTAATTGTACCCATAGCTTGTTTTCCGAATGATGCCACCAGTCTAGCACTCTGGCCACTTGAGTGGCCTGATAGTATACTCGTATATCTGGAAAAGCCAGCCCCCCTTTTTTCTTTGGTAATACTAACAATCGTCTTGCTATTCGTGGTTTTTTGTAATTCCAAATATAATTCACAAACAGAGAGTGTATTGCTTTAAAGAAGGCACTTGGGATCTTAACCGGTAGCGCTCGCAACAAGTATACAAATTTTGGTAGAACTGTCATCTTTAACAAATTACATTTGCCGAACCATGAATGCATCCCTTTACGCCATTGTTCTAGTAGGTTCCTTGTTTTTGCTATCAGGGGCAGGAAATTGAGATCGTACACCCGCGTTAATTTCGCTGGTATTAATGTCCCTAGGTACTTCACCGCCTCTTCTTTCCATTTAAAGCCGAAGCTGCTTTTCAGCACGTTTACCTGGGATAAAGGTACCCCTATTCCCATCGCTTCCGACTTCCCAAAATTAATTTTCAGATATGACATAACCCCAAATTTTTTAAACTCTTGTATTAGATTTGGCAGTGATATACCTGGGCTAGTTAGTGAAGATAGTAGGTCATCCGCGTAAGCGGCGATTTTAAATTGTTTCTCTTTTATCTTTACCCCCTTAATATCTTGGTTTAACCGAATTCTACATAAGAACGGTTCTAGACTCAAAGCAAAGAGTATGGGCGATAATGGACATCCTTGCCTTGTGCCATTTCTTATTGGGAAGGCATTTGACAATATACCATTAGTTTTTACCCTAGCCATTGGCTCTGTATAGACTCTGGTAATTTTTTCTAGCATCTCTTTCCCTAGTCCAATATATTTGAGCACAGCAAACATGAAAGGCCATCCCACCCGGTCAAATGCCTTCTCTGCGTCTGTGCTCAACACTACGCACGGGATCTTTTTTTCCTTTACTACTTGTACTAAGTTAAGAATTCGGGTGGTATTATCCCTTGCTTCCCTTGATGACATAAAGCCCACCTGATCTAAGTGTACTAGGCTAGGGAGGACCTTTGCTAGTCTATTTGCAAGTATTTTAGTAAATATTTTTAGGTCCACATTTAAGAGAGATATTGGTCTATAGCTGCTGCATGAGGACGGGTCCTTACCTTCTTTTAATATCAAGGATATATAGGCCGTGAGAGTATCTCTAGTTAGCTTCCCATCCATATCTGATGCATTAAATAATCTTGCTAAATAAGGGCCTAAGATGTGGAACCATGTTTGATAATATTGAGTCGTTAGACCGTCTGGGCCTGGTGCTTTCCCCGGTTTCATGGATTTAAGAGCTTGCTGTATCTCTTCAATCGTGATTTCCCTCTCTAGGTCTTCTCGGTCTGCCTCTATCAATTTGGGTAGCTGTGACTGGTCTATATATCTCTCAATATCTTCTAAAGATGGTAGGGTTTCTTTTAAATTATACAAAGAAGTATAATACTTCTCAAATTCTGCTGATATTTGTGTTGGTAGCGTTTTCTTGTCACCTTCTGCCGTAATGATATGTGGTATGTACGATCTCAATTTCTGCTCTCTTACTGAACTAGCCAGTAATTTCCCACATTTATTGCCCGATTCGTAATTCATTTTCCGGCACCTTTGAATGGCTGCTTTGGCTTTATATTGTAGCAGGTCCGTTATCTGTTTTCTAATTAACTTCAGATCTCCCCTCACCGTCTCTGATAAGGTCTGTTTATGTTCTATCTCTAGTAGGCTGAGTCTTTCTAAAAGTTGTGTCATTTGCTCTCCCCTTTCCTTTTTTATACGTGCTCCATGCTTAATGAATATGCCCCTCATTACAGACTTGTGGGCCTCCCAAAGGGTCCCTGTCTGGCACTCAGGTTGGTCATTGATCTCAAAGTAGACCTTCATCTCCTCTGTGAGTTCCTTCACTACCTCTTCTCTTTGCAGTAAATCCTCATTTAGCCTCCAGAAGCGTTTTTTCTGTGTAGAATTTGATGTCACGCTATATATTATTGATATTGGGGCATGGTCTGACCATGTAATACTGTCTATATCTGACTTTTTTACTGCCTGTAGCTGGGAATGGGGTACAAAAAGAAGGTCAATTCTAGAGTAATTCTTGTGTGGGTTTGAAAAAAAAGTATACTCTTTTTCCGAGGGATGCTGTAGTCGCCATATATCTATCAGCTGAGCTTTATATAAGGCTCTTAAAATTCGTTTACTCATTCCAGGGGTAAGAGTAGTCGTCCCGGAGGATGTGTCCAATGCTGCTATCAATGGTGCATTAAAATCACCTCCCAGGATTAATTGACCTTCTGTGTAGCCCATCAACTCAGCTAGCGTTCTAGAGATAAATGCGTCCTGTCGGTTGTTAGGTGTGTATATTGTTGCGAACGTTACCCGTGTCTCTCCTATTAATCCCTTAACAAATAGGAATCTTCCTTCTGGGTCGTGTCTGCTGTCTTGATAAGTCCATGGAACCCCATTTGCAATTAATATAGAGACCCCGCGAGATTTTGCTTGCGTGTATGCGGAATGATATATATATGGGAAAAATCTGTTTCTGATAAGGGATATTTTATCTGCCCTAAAATGCGTTTCCTGTATTAGTGCAATATTAGTTTTTAATCGTCTCAGTTCTGTTAATAATGTATGCCTTTTTTCCGGTATATTTAATCCTTTCACATTGTAGGAAGTGATTTTTAAGTCCTCCATCCCTGGTCAGCGGAGAGAAAAGAAAGAAAAAAAAAAAAAGACCCCTACCCTCTACTCCCCTCCCCTTCTGGCGGGTGAGAGATATCGGCCTCTACAGGAGGCCAAGTCTCTCGCTCGTCAGTTCGGATAACTCTCTTTTTTATCCTTATTTCACACGGCACTTCCCAGTGCCATTTGTGTGACTAAAGTAAGGGCTATACCCCAGAATGTTCCTCCCCATACTCTCCCGCACCTCTCTCCTTTTCTATCTAATTCCTCTAGATACTTCTTTCCCTGACGCCGATCTGATTTACTCCCCCTACCCCCCTGCATTCCCACCTATTCCTCCCCCTCTCTCCCCCCTCCTCTTCTAGGGGGCAATATCTAGCTATTTACCCTCAATTCAAATGTATGTCCAAAGTGGGCTATTGGCCTCGGGGGGGGTAGTCTCACCAAGATTTTATTCATCCTCATCTATAAAGCGGCTCTGTCATTCCCTAGTGAATATTCTTTCATACCAAGGTATTAACATTTGTTTTCCCTCAAATTATCCCAACTATCCTCCACCTCCCTCCTTCCCCTCTTAGAGGGGTTAGCTTAATTCCCTATCCTATGCTCCGTATACATATCCCAAGGGGGGGGGGGTTCGGGGGAGTGGAGAGGCTCGGTATCCTTATTTATTTATCTGATTCTTTCTCTAACTAATGAGAGGGGGTCTCTCATTCCATAACCTTTTCCAAGGTGAAGGGGTAAAGCTTTATCCCCTTCCCCCTTTATATTACAACAAGTTGCAGGTGTCTTTCCCCCCCTCTCTCCTCTCTCACCTCTCTCTCCACTCTTCCCCTTTCCCCCTCCATGGGGCAACCAAGCACATAATATATATTACTTTAATACAAGTATTATCATTTATGTATGCATCTTTCACTTTATATACATATCTCTCAATCCATCCTCCCCTCCTCCCTCCATATGATCCTCCCCGTGTAGTGCATCTTAAAAAACATACAAGGGGAAGAGAGTGTTTTAAAGCTAAACTCTCCCCTCCCTAAAATGTGTTATTATCCCCCCAAGTGCCACGTGTCTTAAAAAAAAAAAAAAAAAAAAAAGTGTCAAAAATTAATACGGATAGGGAGTATTGAAAAAATTCAACACTCCCTTTCTAAATGTGCTCTACACCCAAAGCCTGTCACAAACCCAAAAAAAAAAAAAAAAAAAATTTGTGTCAAAAATTAATACGGATGGGGAGTGTTGAAAAAAAATTCCACACTTCCTTTCTAAATGTGCTCTACACCCAAACCCTGTCATAAAACCCAAAAAAAGAAAAAAAAAAAAAAAAAATTTGTGTCAAAAATTAATACGGATGGGGAGTGTTGAAAAAAAAATTCCATACTCCCTTTCTAAATGTGCTCTACACCCAACCCCTGTCATAAAACCAAAAAAAAAAAAAAAAAAATTGTGTCAAAAATTAATACGGATGGGGAGTATTGAAAAAAAAAATTCCCCACACTTCCTTTTTAAATGTGCTCTACAGCCAAACCCTGTCATGAAACCCCAAAAAAAAAAAAAAAAAATGTGTCAAAAATTATATAGGATAGGGAGTATTGGAAAATTCCACACTTCCTTTCTAATGTGCTCTACACCCCAACCCTGTCATAAAACCCTGGAAAAGAAAAAAAAAAAAAAAAAAAATTGTGTCAAAAATTAATACGGATGGGGAGTATTGAAAAAAAAAAATCCACACTCCCTTTCTAAATGTGCTCTACACCCAACCCCTGTCATAAAACCAAAAAAAAAAAAAAAATTGTGTCAAAAATTAATACGGATGGGGAGTATTGAAAAAAAAAAATTCCCCACACTTCCTTTTTAAATGTGCTCTACAGCCAAACCCTGTCATGAAACCCCAAAAAAAAAAAAAAAAAAAAAAAGAATGTGTCAAAAATTATATAGGATAGGGAGTATTGGAAAATTCCACACTTCCTTTCTAATGTGCTCTACACCCAAACCCTGTCATAAAACCCTGGAAAAGAAAAAAAAAAAAAAAAAAAAAGTGTCAAAAATTAATACGGATAGGGAGTATTGAAAAAATTCAACACTCCCTTTCTAAATGTGCTCTACACCCAAAGCCTGTCACAAACCCAAAAAAAAAAAAAAAAAAAAGAAAAAAAAAGGTTGTGGTGTATCTCCCTCCTGCAGTTAAAGTCCCTCTATTCGGATATTCGGAAGAGAGGAGGAGAAAAAACTAAAAACAAGCAACCCAGAAAAAAGGGCATTTCATCCCTATCCTCTCTCTTCCTCTATTCCAACGTCTCTTCCCTTTTCTTGCTGTCGGGGGTAGGGATAAGGTCCTTCCCTGGGTCCTCGAGCCAGCCAATTTTCAACCTCTATGGGGTCTGTCCCTATAAACCGAAAGAAGGCCGTTCGATCTTGAAAAGATCTAAGGTTAAAATATCGACCGTCTTTTTGAAATGTAACCGAGAAGGGAAATCCCCATCTATACGTGCATCCCATCTTTTTTGCCAGATCCAATAAAGGTCTTAGAAGTGCTCTTCTCCTCAGTGTTCCTCTTGCAATATCTGAAAAAATTTTAATCGGGGTTCCTTCCACATTTATGTCCTTTGCTCCCCATGCCTCCCTTAGTATTAACTCCTTATGCGTATAATGATGTAATCTGCATATTATGTCTCTTGGTCTTTTCTCATCTTTGTTTCTGGGGCCCAAAGATCTATGTATCCTTTCTATTTCAAGGCGGTCGGGGAATTTATCTCCTAGGACCTGCTTAAAGATAACTTCCGCCACTTCAGTTAGTTTTTCGTTATTTATATTTTCCGGGACACCCCGGATTCTCAGGTTGCTACGTCTACTTCTATTCTCCATTTCTTCCAATTGGAGTTGTACTGTGTCTTCCTTCTCCCTCTGTGAATCTCTGCTTAGTTCTAATGATGTCACTTTTTCTTCTAAAGTTTTTCTGGCTGCTATCTCCTCCTCTAGACGTGTTGAGATCTTTTGTATGTCTTTTTTTAACACTTGCATTTCTTTAAGATGTGTTTCTTCTATTTTGTTAATCATTTGTACAATGTCATTTTTTGTTGGTAGGGCTTGAAGCATCGCTTTCAATTCTGAGTTTTGTATATAATCCTGTGTGTGGATACCAGTTGCCATATTTTCTCTTTGTCCATTCCCTGGGCTATCTGGGTAATTTTCTGAGGCTGGGGAGGTTGCTGGTGTGTTAAGTGTATCTCCTGACCCTGGGCTTGTCAAAACATTATTCTCACCGGGTGCCATCCTTGCGTTATTAGTGAGGTACCTTACGATCTCTCCCTCTGGTCTGTTTGACTGCGTTTTTACTGCGTTCTTCTTTCCCTTCTTTCTCTTAGTGAGTGTCATCCTCCCGCCTTCCCCGCTCACTTCTCTCCTCCTCTCCTCTTCCTTCACTTGTAGGTTCTATTTGACACTCAGTTCAAGGGGGTCATGGCTCCTTTAAGTGCTCCTTTAAGTGTAATGCTCCACTCCCTATTCTCTGCTGTCTATTATCACACTAAGCAAAGAGTATCTGGTTGAGCCGTTAGTGGGATACCCGTTTCTCTGTCAGGTATACTAAAAGTTTAAAATAAAAAAAAAAAAGGAAAAAAAAATCCTTCCTTTTTCCCCTGAGTGTGTAAGTGAATAGGGAAAAGGAGTGGCGGGAGGGGAATATACATCGACACACCAGGAGAGGGAAAAAAAAAAAAAAAAGAAAGGGGGGGGTCCTCCAATAGGTCAACCCCTCCGCTCTCATACAGTTCGCTTGATCAGCTTTGGGCACAGTTTAATAGGAGCTAATGATGTAATCGATTAGAGGGCTTACCTCCTTGATAGTCCTCCAGTCTATTTGCTCCTTTTCGCTCCCTTGTCTGTGGAGTGCAGGATACCGGTCATGTAGGGTAGATGTCTAACTCTCCACACATGAGCCCGTAAATATAGGGCAAAGTACCTCTGTCCCTCTGCCAGGAGAGGGGGAATCCAAAGGTGCAGGCTGAGTGTACTTCTCCCCAGGCACCCTGCCCGGGCTGTGTGCAGGCTAAAACAGTCCCGATGTCTCCACAAGCGATGCAGCCAGTATAGCAAGCAGTTAAGCAGAGGAGAAGACCAGGCTGCACATCGTAAGGTTACTGCCTAATACACCGCTCTCCTGACATGGCTATTCCTCCGCTGCTACTGCCATTCCTCCATATGCCTCCAGCCAGGTCCGCCGCCACCTCCTCCACTTCACCTCTCCGTGGGGGTGGCGTGGGCGCACTATAGGGGTTTCAGGGCGATCTAGGTCCTCCAGGCTCCCGGACTCTCGGACCTTACTTCGGCGTCCTGTTGCCTTCCATCTGGAGAGGTGCGTTCAGCGCTGGGAGACACGCCGTGCGTGTCACATGACCACTTCCGGGCACGCCCGCATCTGGAGTATTCTATCCAGTTCTGGTCGCCAGTCCTCAGGAGGGATGTGTTGGAGCTGGAGAGAGTCCAGAGAAGGGCAACTAAACTAATTAGGGGATTGGAGGACCTTGACTATGAAGAGCGTCTACAATCGCTCGATTTATTCTCCCTGGAGAAGAGACGTCTGAGGGGGGACATGATAGCAATTTATAAATATCTTAATGGGGATCCCAGCTTAGAAAAAAAGCTGTTCATTCGAAGGGATTGCATGAGGACTCGAGGGCATACAATGCGATTAGAGGAGAAGCATTTTAACCACAGGCAACGTGGGGGGTTCTTTACTGTTAGGGCTACAAGATTGTGGAATTCTCTACCACAAGAGGTGGTTTCTGCGGGTAGTATGGTGGCTTTCAAAAGACTCTTAGACTTACATCTCAAGGATCAGAACATTCAGGGGTATGTGAGATGAGTACAGCCACACACACCTACACAGGTTGAACTGGATGGACTATTGTCTTTATTCAACCTCACCTACTATGTAACTATGTAATTATCAGATTTTGTCCAGGAGGCTGCTGCAATGTGGTAAACCCTGGAAATGTACCAGACATAAGATCTTGGGCCAATAGTCCAATCTGCTCTGTGCTCAGCCTCAGAATTTGTGGATAGTGTGCCATTACCATTAGATTTTGTAGCTGCTGCTGCTGCCCCGAGGCTGTTTGATGCTGCTGGTGGTGCAAGGGTTGTGAAGATGTGTGGGGAGTTGTGGTTGATTGGTTGTTGGGGTCCACGGTGCGGGGGGAAACGGCGTCTGGGGCTGGTGACAAAGGCTGACGGCCTGGGTAGGATTGAAGTTCTAAAGGTGTGGAGGGAGTGTAGTCAAATGGAAGGGATATTGTGGAACCAGTGCGCAATGAGGTTGTGCAGGAGGATTGCTCATTGAGGGGTGTGGGAGGCCGAACGGAGTGTGAAGTGCTAGGAGTGGCTACAGGAGGAATTGTCACATCCCCAGCTGCTTGCCAAGTGGCCAACACTGGCATTACCCTCCCACTAGCACAACCTGCAGTGGCAGGTGAGTGATAGGGCTCTGCCAATGGGGCATCTTCTGATCCAAACAGGCGTTGGCGTGGGTCCAGCACCTGAGTGTCAACACTTTGCCAATCCCGTTGATGCTGGTTTGCTAAACTTACCAAGCTTTCACGCATATCCTGTTGAACCCGTGCCATCGTTGCTACAGATTCATGTATGAGCCCTAGCAGCCGTACTACCTCACTAGATTGATGAGTAGACCTCCTTAACTCATTTTGGATCAGATACTCGGTAAGCAGCCTCTCGGCCACATCCAGCAGAGATGCACGAGGTTGGGTAGGTGACAATCCCACTGCATTGAAGGCTGCCTGAAAGCAGAAGAAATAGACCAAATCATTATAAAACATCATGACTAAATAGTTCGGATTAGTTTGACAACTTAACACCCCAAGCTGAACGTTGAAAAGTTTGATGTGCTTCTAATAAGTACTTGTTCATTGTAATATTATCCAAGCTAGCAACACTTCTGATAATGGGTACATATTATGTTGGTAGGACTGATATGACAAAGGCAACAAAGTTTAGACATGAAGCTGTTCCCAATTAACCCTGGTGTGGTAGGTTGTTTTTGCTTTTGGTAAATCTGTTACTACACCAATGACTTTCGACATCTACGTATGTTGTCTAAAATCTCGCCATAAATCTGCTACAGGACAACCCAACAAAACGATACACATGAATTTGGACCTGAAAAATCAAAGACTGGCCGGACTTTAAAGGTCATGGATGTTTTTGGCACATTAGTGGCAACCCAAATTCTAACATAATTCCCTGATGTTCAAGATCAAACTCTTGTTGTGCTGGTGCATCGTCAGAATGTCATAGCACTAATTTAACACACACAATGTAAGCCACATCTAGGCCAAAATCATTACTACCATTGAAATGTTACATGTGCACCTTGTTCCCTTATATCACATACCACAGCACTGGATGCAGAATCGTCGCCAGCTCCTGATCCAACTCCAGCTGCTACGTCAAGAGGGGCCTGATGTTCTTTGAAAAAAAAAAAAAAAACATGTTTAGTACATAACCTTAGGCAGTAATGAGTATGGCCAGATTGCCCTCCTAGCTTCAGGAATTAAGCATTGCGGCCAAAGATTCAAAATTGCTTTCCTGGGCTCATAGGACACTTGCTAAACCCTCCCAAAGGTTAAGAAGGCTTGGTCTGAATACTAATGACGGCACCCATTAATGCTGTCAATGGTGTTTTGCAGGGTAAACATCTAAAAGGCAACACTCTTTTTAAAGAAAATACAAGTGTGTTAACTGGGTTAATAAGATTCGTTAAAAATTATAAAATTGCTATACATACCAACACCTTCCTCCAGGCCTTGCTGCACTGGGTGTGTTCCCTGCTGCGGATCTTCTGTAAAGAGGACATAGCAATATGAGCTATCTTCAAAACAATAAAATATACATCTACATTGTTTGGCACAGTACGATATGGGACTTACCAGGAGGAGGGTCAGCACTGATGTCAACACCCGTGAGTCCGTCGGGGTCGCCAAGCTGCATGGGCTGTGGAGGGGCTGAGATCCGTGCTACAGATGAACAAATTGCAGGTTGGGGAACAGAAAAAAAGGACAATTGGAAGGCCAAGTATCAAATTCTATTCATGTCACACATAGGATAGTAGTTAATCTTTTGTAAAAAACACACAATTGACATCCAAGATAATATCCTACCTTGATGCAAAGCATCCGAATCTAAGTCCTCTCTGGCAAAGATGGTATCGGGCCCGATTATCTGCAAAAAAGGTAATTGATAAGGCCAGAGAGAACTTTGTGCACGTTCATCCAGCCGACCTTGTCGGTCATAAAGACCCTCCGCAGCCCATGCAATTAGCTTCCTCCGAACGGACGCACAGATGTCGGTGACCTTCTTCCGCACGCTGTTACTGTGGCGAGGTGTTTCACCCAGTGCATTTACAGCATCCCGGATTTCATCCCACAATCTGCGCTTCTCTGTTACAGAGTGAGACGCGGCCCTGGTCCCATGTAGCACCTCATATCTGGCCATATAGGCCTGGACCAGGGCACAGCACTGATTGGGGGTGAAACGGGGAAGCCGGGATAATGTGGACAAGCTGACTCTGGTGGACGGACCCTCTCCAGGACTACTGTCAGAAGAGCCAGCTTGTCCACTTGGTGTGTTAACATCTCCCTCGGCTTCCTCCTCCGGGATGGGGATGGTGGACTCCCTCCTGGATACAGCTGGAGCCTCCCTCACACCAGAGCCAGACGATCTGCCCACCCTGCCCCCCCTAGCCACCCTGCCCCCCCTGGCAGCCACCCTGCCCCCCCTGGTAACCCTGGCCACCCTGCCCCCTCTCCTCAGCCTTCCAGTGGGTGGGGCCATGGGAGCACAAGGTGGGCAGATAATCTGGCTGTCCAGCAGCAGCAAATAGCCCCAAACGCCTAAATCTGAAATGACAAAAGAGAAAACATAAAAATACATGATTTGCAGATTGCTCTTCATATACAGTATAATTAGTGAACAGTTACAGAACACACTTACCTAATGGCACAAACACGGTGGTGGGACTGGTGGTGGTAGTGGTGGTGGTGGTATTAAAGAGCAGAAGAGACTGCAAAGAAATAAAAAAAAAAGACATAAGAAAACGCATATGGCCAAACATCACACGAGGCCCTCCAAACACTTACCTAATGGCACAAACACGGTGGTGGTAGTGGTGGTGGTGGTGGTGGTGGTGGAGCAGAAGAGACTGCAAAGAAATAAAAAAAAAAACATAAGAAAACGCATATGGCCAAACATCACACAAGGCCCTCCAAACACTTACCTAATGGCACAAACACGGTGGTGGTAGTGGTGGTGGTGGTGGTGGTGTTGGTGGTAGTAAACCACAGCCTAGGAGGCTGCAAAGACATTAAAAAATCATTAGAAAACGCATATGGTCAAACATCACAAGAGGCCCTCCAAACACTTACCTAATGGCACAAACAGACTTGGTGGGGGTGGTGGTGTAATTTTTTATAGGCAAAAGGAGGCTGCAAACATTAAACATACATGAGAAATCGCATGACCTACATACGTGCACATACAAAATTACAGTTATCAGGAAAGCAAAAATGGTGTCTTTGGAAGCTGGTAAGGTAAGGGGGCAGGTTTAGATGCCAAATCTAGACTGCACACCTTTAACAAACATGAGAAAACACATGTCAAAACCACATGCACATGGGGCCAACTAACAATGAATAAAAGACACTTGAGGGGTTCACAAGCCATTATAGGTTGGAGGGAATTCACCATAGACAACTTAAGCACACCCAAGATAAGTACAAATTATCTCCTTCAGGAAACAATAACGGTGAGCAAGAACACACAAACAGACATATCTCTATATATATATATATATATATATATATATATATATATATATATATATATATATATAGAGAGAGAGAGAGAGAGAGAGAGAGAGAGAGAGAGAGAGAGAATTTGTAATATTTTTTAAGGAGCGAGAGATACAATTGTCTTACCTCAAGATAATGTAGGTTGTGGGTCACAGGGTCTTGCTAGTACATAAGAAACATCGATCTATAACATCCAGCAGCCATATTGGCCATGTGCTCCTTTTATAGCTGGCTCACAGGTGTGATAATTAGCGGCCGTTTCTATATATATCTGCGCATTCGCGAATTTGCGCGTTCAAAATGGAGAACGAGATCCCAGACGCTTTAGATGATGCAATGTTGGCATTTATCGCTGCCCTGTTTGAGGAGGCCCGAGCACAGGAGGCAGCAGAAGGTGGGGAAGCAGCTGCAGCAGCACCTCCAGCAGCACCTCCAGCAGCACATCCAGCAGCACCTCCAGTCCGTGTGCCCTTACCTCGCCAGCCACGCATTTTTGCTCCAAGGATCTATTTGGACAAGCTGCGGGATTCTGATGTCAGGAGGAAGTTCCGGCTCGAGCGAGGAACTATTCTACACCTCTACCAGCTCATAGCAGACAAAATTGAACCGGACACACAGCACGGCCATGCGGTGCCCGGCATCGCCAGATTGCTGGCCACTTTGTATATTTTAGGGCGTGGCAGCTTCCAAGCCACTTCTGGAAGTATAATGGGCATTAGCCAGCCCACAGTTTCAAGGGTGTTCATGTTGGTCATTAATGCCATAGTGGATCTAGTGCCCAATTTTATCCACTGGCCACAGAATGAAAATGAGTGGAATGAAGTGAAGTTGGGCTTCTACCTGCGGGCACACATGCCGCAAATCCTAGGGGCAATAGATGGCACCCACATAGCCATTAGGCCACCAAGGAGCCACGAAATTGAGTACCGGAACCGCAAGCAGTACCACTCCGTGAACGTCCAATTGGTTTGTGACGCCAAACAGCGCATAATGAGTGTCAACACTGGTCACCCAGGGTCGTGCCATGATTCCAGTATGTTAAGAACCAGTACTCTGTACCAGGCGTTTGAAAGTGGCCAAATGCCCGAAGGGTGGCTTATTGGTAAAGTATTTTGTCTTAACAACATAAACTGTAAGATTACATAGACATAGGAATAAGCTACATCGGTGTACACCCTGATTCAAGCAAAGCCTACCTAAAATGGATGTGTTAGGAGTTGGCAGGCTGTTCACACACAACCAGATCAGCAGCTTAGCAGCTCACCACAGAAATATTTCCAAAGTTGTCTTTGAGTCAAATGAAGGTGGTTAACCAATGTGTAAATGGTGTCCTCTAGCCACCCAAACAAAACCTACAAATGATTCCAATGGTATTGTCATATCCCCAAAGTACTTTGCATAAGTGAGTCAATATTGGTTTCCTCACTCTAGTTGCAGATATATTCCAGAAGTAAGGCCTATGCTAATGTAATAGGAACAAAATAGGGGCCAAGTTGGAACTTGCAAGAGAAACCCACCACTTTGTGTGTCCTTTTTCCCATTTGTATTAGTGATTTAGGCAGTTAGACAGAGTTGAGATGTTTCATATGAGTTTTTGCACACAGACGAGCAGGTTGTTTAGTAAAATGCCTAATTGTCTCCCATTTTGAGGAGTCATCTAAAGTCACATGATATGAAGAACTAAAGTATATTTTTCTTTTTTTTCAGGGGATGCTGGTTACCCGCAGCTGACGTGGCTGATGGCTCCAATCAGGTACCCCCAGGGCCGAGCAGAAATGAATTACAACAGGGCCTTGCGGAGAAGCCGGAGTATCATCGAGTTGACCATAGGTCTTCTCAAATCCCGGTTTCTCTGCTTGGCCCGGCCTGGGGGTGAACTCCTGTACTCTCCTACAAAGGCTTCCAAGATCATCCTGGCGTGTTGCACAACATGTGCGTTGCCCGGGATGAATCTTGGGAGCTGACGGAGGAGAGGGAGCCAGAGGTCCGTCAGCCGGCGGCCCCCAGGCGGCGGAGCACCACTGCAGGTATGGCCACCCGGAATACCTTGGTTGCTAGCCACTTTACATGTAAGTACTGTAACCGGTCGAGATATGGCATGTGTATTAATTTGCTAGTTAGCAGAGGTGCCACTCACAGGGAGACAGAGGGTAATTCTCATCTGCCAAAGCTCTTGCCATTGTAGATAAAGTGTAGTCAACATTGGTAAAATTGTGTTACTTGAGCAAGAACATGCACCTCTAACCATAAACATGTTGGTATTGTGAATAGTGGAAAGGGCTGATAAGAGCTGGCAGGTGTTTATTTGTGTCTATGCCACCTGTGTAGTTATTGATAACATGAACGGCTGGTTGGTATCTTATGGTGTTCTAATTTTTCAGAACCTGGACATCTTGGAATCATGGCATGTACCCTGAGAAGCCTGTGGTGATGGGCTGTCTGGCGTCACAGGTGTGTATTCAAATGTTTGCATTAATGTTTTCTGGTTTGTGTAAGTTGTCTGAAAATGTGTTATTTCACTCGTGATGTCGAAATTAAATGAAGTTCAGAATGAAGGAAACGGGCATTAAGATGTGATTTTCATAATGAAATGTCTTATCCTTTGTTTTATTTTTCCAGGAGTGGTACTGCTTGCGGTTGTAGCTGTTAGAAACCCACCTTCATGGACTCCACTCATCTTCTTTTGTGGTTAGTGGATATTTGGTGAGGCACATGGCCAGAAGCAGCATCGATGACCAACATGAACACCCTGGAACTTCCAAAGTGGCTTGGAAGCTGAACAGCAACCTGGCCATGCCTGTCCCCTATGAGCTGGTAGAGGTGCAGAATGGATTTTGGACTATGCATGAAGTTGGGGAAGAGATCAGAATCCCGTAGCCATGGAGCAAAGATCGTGGGCTGGCACTGTAAAGGCACACGGACTGGAGATTGACAATATTAGCTTGCTGCATCCCTCCTTATGCTGTCATTCTATAATCAATAAAGACTTTTGAATGGAACATGTGTTTATTGTTTTGGGTGGGTGCCTACAGACAAAAGGGCCATACACACTCTAAGATTTAGAGAAGACTTTATCCTTCAGATTGACCTTTTCTATGTAGTGCAAGGGCCTGCCTGATTGCATACAAATTGAAAGTGTTGAGGTTTGACCTCATATTATATGGTTTGGTTAAGTCTACAGGAAAAAGTGTTGAAAACTTCTTAGTGTATGGGCCATTAAGCTGCCAAGGCCGGAGCTTTGCACTTTGCATGCTGCTTGTACTGGTGATGTGAGGGGTTGTAATGTAGGGTAGGGATGTGACAGTGTTGTGATGAGGTGTGAGCCAAATGTAGTGTTGGACTATGAGGGTCTGTGTTGTTCAAATATGGAGAGAGTCCAATATCAGACACCTATGTTTATTGGTCCAAAAATTGTAAGTGTAAGAACCATGGTAAATATGTAAAGAATTGCATCTCGAGAAAACTAGGACCACAGTCATAAAATCAAAATTGTGTTGGTTCCATTAATGTGCTTGAAATTTGGGATTGAATACCCCCCCCCCCCCCCAAAATTCGAGATAGTTTAAAAAAACTCTAAAAGAAATGAGAGTGAAAAGAGATCCCAAGTGTAGTGATTGTTGGGATTTGAAATGATGACGTTGTTAACTGCAGTGAAGTTGCAAAGCACTTAGCTATTGTGCAGAATAGAGCTGTTTGGTGAAAATAAAGGAGTGTGTTAAGGCTAAAAAGCACATATAGCTAAAGTACTAAACATGGTATGGAATCTGGGAAGAAGACCATGGTAAAATTGTGAGGTTTTATCTTGACCTGAAGTAGTGTAGGGGTTTGGTGACTTGCCTTTGCTACTTTGACTCATAAGACTCATAAGATCGATTCGACAGACAGACAAGATCATAAAATCACTTAAAATGTTGTAAGTTTGCAAGCGCTTCTGGGTGTAACATTATTTACCAATATATGATGTAATCCGTAACATTTTTGAAATATAAACAAAAAAAAAAAAAAAAAAAAAAGTTAGGTGGAGATGATAAGCCTCAAACCTACAGCAGAGGGAGATGAATTACAGACGAGATGTGTGCACTAATCCACTAGACCACATCACTATGTGAAACTGCTGTAAGCACAAAGACATAAGTTTGCGAATTTGCGAAGCCGCGATCGTAAGTGAATACCGCTGACGGCGGAATTCATTGTTGCTGTTCCACTAGCCAATTCGCCGCAGCGCTAGTTAATTGATTTTAAAGCGGCGAAACTGAAACACGTCATAGATGTTTGAAGCTGCAGTTTCTTTAAATCCGGCCCTTAGTGTCTGGGGGGTCTAAAAAGTGTACCTGTGAAGTTTCAGCTCTGTAGCATGTCCAGAACCAGAAAAAAAAAAGATCGTTTGTATAGGAACACTTATAGAACAGGGATATGGCTCCGCTATTTTCAAACCTTGCCGGTTTTGTAGCAAGCGTTTTTTTGGGCATTTTTTGGGGGTTATTAGAGGCAGGCATAACATCAGAACTTCTGTGTAGGGGTATATATACACACACACTTATATGTATATATACACATACACATATATAGGTGTGAAAGTAGCAGAACACTATACTTGCGCTAATGAAATAATTAACACCCATATGGCTTCTCTCCTTTGGCACCTATATGTGTGTATGTGTATAAATACATATAAGTGTGTGTGTATATATACCCCTATACAGAAGTTCAGATGTTTTGCCTGCCTCCAAAGACCCCAAAAAAATGCCCAAAAAAAACAACTGCAATAACACACCTGGGCGGTTTTTTTTGGCGCAGGCGTTTTTTTGGGGTCTTTGGAGGCAGGCAAAACATCTGAACTTCTGTATAGGGGTATATATACACACACATGTATGTATATATACACATACACATATATAGGTGTGAAAGTAGCAGAACACTATGCTTTCGCTAATGAAATAATTAACAGGCATATGGCTCCGCTCCTATCACACCTATATATGTGTATGTGTATAAATACATATAAGTGTGTGTGTATATATACCCTTATACAGAAGTTCAGATGTTTTGCCTGCCTCCAAAGACCCCAAAAAAATGCCCAAAAAAAAACGCCTGCAATAACACACCTTGGGCATTTTTTTGGGGTCTTTGGAGGCAGGCAAAACATCTGAACTTCTGTATAGGGGTATATATACACACACACACTTATATGTATTTATACACATACTCACATATAGGTGTGATAGGAGTGGAGCCATATGCCTGTTAATTATTTCATTAGCGCAAGCATAGTGTTCTGCTACTTTCACACTTATATATGTGTATGTGTATATATACAGACATGTGTGTGTGTATATATACCCCTACACAGAAGTTCAGATGTCATGCCTAACTCCAATCATGTCCTCAAAAAAACCCTATAAATGCCTGCAGCAAAAAGCAGGCTGACAGGCGAGAAGCCATATCGCTGTTCTATAAGTCACCTAAGAGAAACTATATTTTCTTTTTTCTTCCTGAAATGGAAGGGTTTGGTCACCCTGCCATAGCAGTCAGTGTCAGTTCACCCTACACTACACTATGGTCACCCTGGCACTTAACAATTTCCCTACAGAAACTAGATTTTTGAATCTAACTAAAGTGGAAAATAGCACCCTAACTACACTAGATATCCCTTGCCTCACACTAATAATTGCTAAATGACACTTTTGAAGTAGAAGAAAAAGAACTGCTTCCACTCTCTTCCACGTCCCTGTATTACAATGCTAGGAATTTGACGGGGCTATCTTATATACTGGGGGGCGTATTCACTAATGATTGGCCTCTGGACCCCCTAGTCACTCCAATCACATTCCTAGCATTCTCCTGCCCCCTCAATTGGCTTTTACTGATGGTTCTGGTCCAATCACTGGCTTTTAAAGCCCAGTTCCTGTCCCATTGCATTTTGGTCGGTTCTGGTTGCCGAATTCCGAACTTTTTCAGCAAAAAGTTCAGAATTCGGCCGAATTTCGAACACCCAATGTTCGGGTCGAACCGATGGTCGACCCGAACCGTTCGATCATCCCTACTCCTGACCACTAAACTCTGTGTATTACTTAATATATACCTGAAGCAGAGTAGGCTTCAGTTTTATTTGTCCACACCCACAATTCACCACAGTGTCCTACACCACATAATTTCTCTACTCATAGTGCCCAAGTCAATGACCAATTGCTTGAGGGCATTTTAAAAAAAGGGGGCATGATGTAGTGTAGCTACAGGTCATGGTTTTGGTGTAGAATGGCAAATACCCTACAGCAGTTTCATTAGTACAGCACACTTATCTTGTTCCAAACCATAGCGTGCAGAATTGCTGTGGGATAGACAGCCCGACAGTACATCTCCCAGCCTCTCCTTTTCCTATGCCCAGAAAGGGAGTTTGCACACATGTGGGTATTCATACCAATATCAGTTCCAAACTACTCGGTTAAACTAACAATGTAACCGGGAAAACTGATTAAGTCTCTTGCCTTGTGCAATCCCTGAGAGCAAATAATATCCAGTGCACTGTGGAATACATGAGAACTTGTGCAGCAGGAAACCTTGTCCACCTTACAACAATGGGAATCTGTTCTTGAAAGTGGGAGTTGACACTCCCAGTACCAACACTCAGTACCTCCTGAGCAGTACCTATAGGTGAAGACGTGTCACTTCAGTTGCCAAAGGCAAAGGGCAACACTGGTGACACTGGTGACACACACTCCGATCCCAACCTTGGGTTCAAGAAGGGCACCACCTGCAAGGAAGCAATCACCACTGATAGAGCCACAATCTTTCTTTCCATGGTGTACTCTGGCTCTTTGATGAACTAGAATTGCTTAAGTATGCTTTGTTCCCCTCATTGCATACACTGTGAGGGCACACATGATCTTCTATTTGTCCAGACTGAAGCTAAGTGTTCATACCAGACTTTGTAAAACAAATGAACTTGTTTACTGGGTGCATTTCACTAAGTTAGTAAAAGATGTTACATTGCACTGCATAGACAATGTCATTTACACAGTTCATTTCTTAACCACTTAAGCCCAAGAAGATTTTACCCCCTTCCTGACCAGGGGTTTTTTTGCGATTTTTTACTGCGTGACATTAACGGACAATTGCGCGGTCGTACGACGCTGTACCTAAACGAATTTCACGTCCTTTTTTTCCCACAAACAGAGCTTTCTTTTGGTGATATTTGATCACCTGTGCAATTTTTTGATCATGCGCTATAAACAAAAAAATGCGTAAATTTTGCAAAAATAACAATATTTTTCACTTTTTTTATATGAAATTCCCCCCAAAAAAATGTAAAAATCTAAATTTTTTTAACATTTTCGGCCAATTTGTTTTATGCTACATATGTTTGGTAAAAAAAATCACAAAAAGCGTATTTTGATTGGTTTGCGCAAAAGTTATCGCGTTTACTAACAAAGGGAAAGATTTTTGTCATTTTTGGTGTTTTTTTTTTTACGAGTAATGGCGGCGATCTGCGATTTTTTTTGCGGTACTGCGACATTGCGGCAGACAGATCGGACCCTTGACTGACATATTTGACACTTTTGGGGGTACCAGTGACATTACTGCAGTAATCAGTGCTATAAATATGCACTGTTACTGTAAAAATGACACTGGCAGGAAAGGGGTTAACTGTATTGGAGAGGGAGGGGTTAAGTGTGTCCTAGGGGCGTGATTCTAACTGTGATGGGACATGGCTACTAGTGTAAAAACAGAGATCAACGGTTCTACATAGTCTCCATTTTTACACAGGGGAGAATGACAGGCGGCTTGTTTACATAAGCCGTCCGCCTTTCTCCTGCTCTACCGACAATCGGGTCCGCCGGTCACACGCCCGGACTCCTCTGTGAACGAGCCAAGGCGGGCACGCGCCTCAGCGGGCGCGCGCTCGCCCGCTATTGGCTCAAAACCCGGTGACAGGCGAGCGACGTAGACCTACGTCACTCTGCCTGGCCGGGGCTGACTGCCGCAGTAAATATACTGTGCGCAGTCGGCAACCGGTTAAGTAATGGTTTAGACAGTTCAACGTGGTGCATTATATGGTGAACCTGTACATTGGTAAGGCTGTAAATTGATGAGGTTGTACATTGGTACGCATACCTTTTGGCTCAAACATTTTCTGAGCACATGGCTAAACGTTCTGCACTTCCCAACTCCGGGTCCCATTATAGGTAAACTCCCTTTCCCACTAATGATTACATCACAATATGTGTGGCCTCCTCTGCTTTCCCATAGAACCCTGGGGAACACTCCCTTATTTACCCTCACAACAGGAAGTGACCTTGTCTCTGGCTAACGCACTGCTGCAAGCATTTAAGCCCAGAGGCATAGGTACTGGGAAATAATTGACACATAAGGGTTGATTTACTAAAGGTAAATAGACTGTGCACTTTGCAATGTGCAGTTGCACTCCACAAGAGCAGTTGCTCCACAGTTTAGTAAATGAACTGAAGCTCTGCTGACTTCCACCATCCAATCATATGCAAGCAAAAATGCTGTTTTTTAATTTTTCTTACATGTAATTGGGTATTCTTTGCAAAGTGAAGCTTTACCTCATTTACTAAGCTCTGGAGCAACTGCCCTTGCAGAGTGCACAGTCTATTTTCCTTTAGTAAATCAATCCCATAGATACAGTGCCGGAAATTGTACATGGCAACATATGGTTTACACTTTATAGTACAGTTTAAGCCCTTCCTGACCACAATCTCTAAATAATGCTCCTAAGCAAGGTGCTGCATGCTAAGAAAACCTTAACCACTTGAGCTCCGGAAGATTTACTCCCGTTCATGACCAGCCCATGTTTTGCTTTTTGGCACTGCGATAGTTTAACTGAAAATTGCGCGGTCAATCAATACTGCACCCAAATTAAATCTATTATATCATTTTTTCCCCACAAATAGAGCTTCCTTTTGGTGGTATTTGATCACCACTGGGTTTTTAATTTTTTGAGCTATAAACGAATAAACAGAAAATAAAAAAAAAAAATAAAAAAAAAAAAAATATTGTTTACTTACTGCTATTAAACATATTCAATTAAAAAATCAAACATCTTCATTAAGTTAGGGCAATAAGTATTGTGCTACATATTTTTGGTAAAAAAAATCCCAATAAGCGTATATTGATTAGTTTGCGCAAATATTTTAGCACATAGAAACGATGGTATTTATACTGGACTTTTTTTTTTTCATACTAGTAATCAGCAACTTATAGCAGGACTGTGATAGTATGAGGGGGTGGGGTTTTTTGATCTTAAGTGGTATGAGTAGGTGTTGCCTCCGTCCCTATATCTTGAAGAAAGAAGGGGTTTTCTTGGTGTCTCAGGCCAAGGGAATGGGACTTTATGGGCAAGTAGATATCAATAAGGCAAGGTGAAAAAATATATATATAAAAATAATAAATATATCAATTTATTACCAATATTAAACATAGGTCAAAAATAAATAATATCATCTCAGTGTGAGCATTGGTGTTGGGTATAGGCCCAATGTGAAAAGAATGAAGAAAGAATAGGGATTCTAATTGAATCCGTGACATAAGTGCTTATTTGTGACAGTTATGGATCCTGTCTCTGTGTATCCCGTGTATATTCAGGAATAGATGGTTCACAGAGTTTCATCCATAAATTCTGACGCGTTTCGGCTATATTAGCCTTTATCAAAGTTCTCTGTCACCCAGCTGTAATATATAATTAACGATATTTAATATTTCCATTATTAGGGAAATATACATATAATTAATATAATTAATATACAAAGGTGAGTAAATACATACTTTAAAAATCTTGTTTCTGCAAACCAAAAGAATTTTCTCTGTCTCCTCTAGACCTGCAGCAAGGAGTCGTAGTGTACCATGGTCTGGAAGGATATATTATTATTAATTGTAATGTCATATCATATCGAGATATAAAGTCATATACTGCCATTGTTGGCTACTCACATCCAGGTTGGGAGGTAATTCTATATGGGTATATGTTGTTCCTCCAGTAGTATCCTGGATGGTTCTGAAAGGGGGTATATGTATATAATTGACGTTATATTTTTCTGGGTAAATAATTCATGTGGGTGTTCTATGCCCAAATGGAAAAGGACTTACATTTGCAAGGTTTATAAATGAATTGAAGGGAGGGAGGGAGGATGTCTCTCCTAATACCGCAGTCCAAAGTGGGAAGCTGCCGCCAGTAATCCGTTTCTGCAAAGGGGGGGACCATGGGTTATATCCATGTAATGTTCTTCACAATACGATTTGGTGTATAAAAATATTTTATTTGTGACTTTGGTAGGATAAGAATATTCGTCCAAACTTACATTTTAGGCAAGGTATGGTATAGAGAGGAGGGGGGGTGTGTGTAGAGTCCTTCACCGCCGCTGGCAAACGTCCGTCCTGTTCCCTCCTTCCGAGGGAAGTGAGAGTGGACGCAAAGCTTAGTAAAATTGGTGCTATTATTATAAGAGACAGCAATTGTACATAAATAAACAAAAAAGAACAAAAAAGAAAAAAGAGATACAAATTCCATGTATATAATATATATACATGGAATTTGTATCTCTTTTTTCTTTTTTGTTCTTTTTTGTTTATTTATGTACAATTGCTGTCTCTTATAATAATATGATCTTGTCTCACAAGCAAACCACTCTGGTCCCCTCTATCCTGCACCCGGCACGGAAAGCCCCTGCCCTTCTTGGGACAGGGGCCATCATTGAGACGGAAAGGGATTTAAGATCTCTCCCCCACACCCGCCGGCCACGGCTGGGTTACCTTCCAGATCTCACATATCCCGTGTCGGCGGCCGAGCTGTCAGAACCGGCCCGTGCTGCGCGCGCATCACCCAGGCGCTTGCGCAGTACAATGAGCCTGAGTCACTGACGGAAGAAGCCGACTACGTGCAGCGCTTATTGCGCATGCGTGAGCGGCTTTATAAGGCCGGGGAGCCGGCGTCCACTCTCACTTCCCTCGGAAGGAGGGAACAGGACGGACGTTTGCCAGCGGCGGTGAAGGACTCTACACACACCCCCCCTCCTCTCTATACCATACCTTGCCTAAAATGTAAGTTTGGACGAATATTCTTATCCTACCAAAGTCACAAATAAAATATTTTTATACACCAAATCTTATTGTGAAGAACATTACATGGATATAACCCATGGTCCCCACCTTTGCAGAAACGGATTACTGGCGGCAGCTTCCCACTTTGGACTGCGGTATTAGGAGAGACATCCTCCCTCCCTCCCTTCAATTCATTTATAAACCTTGCAAATGTAAGTCCTTTTCCATTTGGGCATAGAAAACCCACATGAATTATTTACCCAGAAAAATATAATGTCAACTATATACATATACCCCCTTTCAGAACCATCCAGGATACTACTGGAGGAACAACATATACCCATATAGAATTACCTCCCAACCTGGATGTGAGTAGCCAACAATGGCAGTATATGACTTTATATCTCGATATGATATGACATTACAATTAATAATAATATATCCTTCCAGACCATGGTACACTACGACTCCTTGCTGCAGGTCTAGAGGAGACAGAGAAAATTCTTTTGGTTTGCAGAAACAAGATTTTTAAAGTATGTATTTACTCACCTTTGTATATTAATTATATTAATTATATGTATATTTCCCTAATAATGGAAATATTAAATATCGTTAATTATATATTACAGCTGGGTGACAGAGAACTTTGATAAAGGCTAATATAGCCGAAACGCGTCAGAATTTATGGATGAAACTCTGTGAACCATCTATTCCTGAATATACACGGGATACACAGAGACAGGATCCATAACTGTCACAAATAAGCACTTATGTCACGGATTCAATTAGAATCCCTATTCTTTCTTCATTCTTTTCACATTGGGCCTATACCCAACACCAATGCTCACACTGAGATGATATTATTTATTTTTGACCTATGTTTAATATTGGTAATAAATTGATATATTTATTATTTTTATATATATATTTTTTCACCTTGCCTTATTGATATCTACTTGCCCATAAAGTCCCATTCCCTTGGCCTGAGACACCAAGAAAACCCCTTCGGACTGTGATAGTATAGCAGGCAATCTGACACTTATTGACACTTTGTGGCAACCAGTGACAGTAATATAGTGATAAATGCTAAAAATATACACTGTCACTGTACTAATGATACTAGCTGGGAAGGGGTTTACATGTAGGGCGATCAAAAGGTTAAATGTGTGCCTAACAGTGTTTGGTGTGTTTACTGTGCTGCTTTTACTAAAGGATGTGGCGGTAAAACAGGCGCATCCCCAATGACGGGACAGAGCTCTGTATTATTTACATTCACAGAGCTCTTTCCTGTCATCCTTGTCGCCGATCGGCTTGTGCTGTGACTAATCACAGTACTGCTGGAGCGGCGGGAGTGGACCATACCCGGAATTGCTGGATCACGTATCTAGTATGTGATCAAGCGCAGGAGAGCCGCTCTGCCGCCGTACTCTTATGTGAGGATGTCAGCAAGTGGTTAATCTATGTTTCATTTCATAATTGGGAGCACACATCTGCCATTCTCAAACCATTCAGTACAGCTCCCCTTCATGTGAGCAACATGACCAGCCAAATACATCTTTTTTTTTTTTTTTTACAAATGTAGCACCCTCATAGGTAGGTGCTAGTGAGAGAGTATAGTTTTTGGCTCTGTCTGCCTATCAGTGTACTCAGTATGTGATTCATTGAGTCTAAAGAGTGTTTCACACTGGTCCAATAGGGAGGCATGTTGGACAGTGGGAGGAAACCTGACCAATGGATACATAGGCTTTGATACAGTCCTTTCTTTCTGTAGGGCTTCCAGGATGAATCCTATCAATTCTGATTAGTAAAAGTGGTCACATGCCAGTGCTGATCCCAGTTAGTGTTATGTACTATGCAGCAAAGCTTAGTAAAATTGGTGCTTTAAAACTTGGTGTACTTCTCCTTCCTCCATTGCCTCCCTTTCCTATAATTTATGGCAAGTGTAATTACTCTGTGATCGCTATTGCCTAAAGTATCCCTTACGTTTACATCTGTAGTCAACTCTGTGTTGTTTGTAATTAGAAGGTCTAACAGAACATTATTTTTGGTTGGGGATTCCACCATTTGACACATGAAATTGTCCTTCAATACGTTTAGAAATAATGACCCCCAGTTGAGCAAGCAATTCCTTATGCTCAATGAATATCAAGATAGCTGAAATCCTCCATGATTAAAACATTTCCCTGCCACCTCATCATTTCTAACCATGAAATATGGACATCCTCCTCCTCAATGTTAAAGGACCTATACCATACCCACAAAATTCATTTATCATTATATTTGTCACTTTGAAGCTCAAACCACGATGACTCCACCTCCTCATTAACCCTGTTTCCAATGTCATCTTTCCTATTAACTATTAAACCACTCTTGACATACAGGCACACTTCTCCCCCTCTTCTACCTTGGCTAGTCGCAAGCCAATCGTGTAAGCTGTCAAACTAGGTTTTCAATATTCCCACAAAGTCAAAATCCTACTTGTGTATCACAAGTTCTAGTTCTTCCATTTTATTAATCAGACTTCTAGCATTTGTGTACATGTCTTTGAAATTTGTACAAGTGTACATTATTATCACCTATAATAACACAAACCAAGCTTGGGAGGAAGTGACAACGGGGCAGGAGGTCTTTATAGGGTTAAGGAGGACAAGATTGTTTGGTCAGAGACTGTGGACATGATACAAGAGATGGTCAGAGACTGCAGACATGATACAAGAGATGGACAGAGACTGGGGATATGATACAAGAGATGGTCAGAGACTTGGCATGATCTCAGTATATCTGTTCCCATAGCCCAGCCCAAATCCCTGTGTACTGTGTGTGCTCCTCTTTAGGGACCCTTACCTACTGAACCTCTTGACCCCCTTTGTTGTTTTGCAGTCCAGTCCCCTTTGTCTCTGGTATTCTGAAATTCTGAAGATGGCAGCGGCACTCCCTGTTCAGCAGAGCGGGTGACATCAAAGCTGTCATGTTCCTTGGCCCCAGCCTGGCTCTCTTCCTCATCCCTGAGCTCTCCATCCACAGGTTACACCCCAAGTCCCCAACTCATTTCTGCATCCCCATTCACATCTTATACCAACAGCTCTCACACCTGCACAACCCTTACACCCCCTTTCCAGGTTTCACCTCTGTAAAAATCCCCCTCTTCCTTTATAGCTATCATCTATGCAGAAATACCCCCTCTTCCACCTCTCCCCTGTGCACAAACCCCCCTCCTTCACAGCTCTTTCACCTTTTCATAAATCTTCCCCTCCCCCACAGCTCTCTCAACGTTTAACCCCCCCCCCCCAAAAGCTCCCTTGCCCTTTCACAAATGCCCCCCAGCTCTCTCACCTTTTTACAAACCCCCCACCCCTCCCCCCAAAGCTCTCCCATCTTTTCACAAATCCTCCTCCCCCAAAGCTCTCTTACCTTTTTTCAAAACCTCCTCCCCCCAAAGCTTTCTCACCTTTTCAAGACTGACCCCCCCAGCTCTCCCCCCTTTTCACAAATCCTCCCCTCCCCCAAAGCTCTCACCTTTTCAAAATGTCTTAACCCCTACCCCCAAGGTCTTTCACCTTTTTACAAATCCTTCCATCCCCCACAGAATTCTCTCACCTCTCGCACTGCTGTGTTTGCTATGCCCAGGCTTTTTTTTCCAACACAGTGCCGTTTCATGCAGCTCTGCCTTGGAGTGTCTACTTTGCAAAATGGGGTAATTTGGGGAAGTTTTGTGCTATCTTGAAATTTCAGGGCCTCTGAAACTGTGACAGGTAGCGCAGTGGTAAAATCAACAATTTACGCCATTAGAAAACCTGAAGATGGGGATTGGATTTCGGGGTCACGTACACAGCTAGGCTCCCAAAATGTCTCACATATGTGGTATCCCTGTACTCAGGAGAAGCAGCAGAATGTATTTTGGGGTGTCATTTCACATATACCCATGGCATGTGTGAGCAATATATCATTTAGTGACAACTTTGTGTAAAAAAACAACAAACAAAAAATAAATAATAATTTTCCCTACACTTGTGGCAAAATATAAAATATTCCATGGACTCACCATGCCTCTCAGCAAATAGCTTAGAGTGTCTACTTTGCAAAATGGGGTAATTTGGGGGGGTTTTGTGCTATCCTGAAATTTCAGGGCCTCTGAAACTGTGACAGGTAGTGCAGTGGTAAAATCAGCAATTTACGCCATTAGAAAACCTGAAGATGGGGATTGGTTTTCGGGGTCGCGTACACAGCTAGGCTCCCAAAAAGTCTCACACATGTGGAATCCCTGTACTCAGGAGAAGCAACAGAATGTATTTTGGGGTGTCATTTCACATATTCCCATGGCATGCGGGAGCAATATATCATTTAGTGACAACTTTCTGTAAATTGTCATTTTCCCGAAACTTAGGGCAAAATATAAAATACTCAATGGACTCAATATGCCTATCAGCAAATAGCTTTGGGTGTTTACTTTTCAAAAAGGGGTCATTTGGGGGGTGTTTGAACTGTCCCGGCATTTTATGCTCAATCTTATCCACACATGACCCACTCTTCTCGCCACTTGAAAACCAAGAATTTTCTGTGAATTTTTGTTTACATGAAAAAATATTTTTTTTTTACTAGAAAATTACTTTGAACCCCCAAACATTATATATTTCTTTAAATCAGAGGCCCTATAGAATAAAATGGTGGATGTTGCAAATTTTTTGTCACACGGAATTTGCGCACAGATTTTCCAAACGCAATTTCTGCGAAAAAAATATATTTTTTTAAATTTATTGCACAAATACACTATATAATTCCAATTTGTTTGGTAAAATGTAAAAGATGATCTTATGCTGAGTACATGTACCAAACATGACATGCTTTAAAAATTGCGCACGTCTGTGCAGCGGCAACAAACTACGTACATTTTTTAAAGCATTTAAAAGTCTTTACAGGTTACCACTTTAGACTTAACGAGGAGGTCTACTGCAAGAATTACTGCACTCGACCTGGCGTTCGCGGCGATACCTCACATGCATGCTGTAATTGCGGTTTACATATGACACTAGACCAACGCTTGTGTGCGCCATTGCGCGCAAGCACGGGGGGACAGGGGGGGGCTTGATTTTTTTTTTTGCTTTTTTATGTTATTTTGACACCTTTCCTTTCTTTCTTTTTTTTTAATAATTTTTATTGTTATCACAGTGAATTTAAATATCCCCAATCTGTAGTGACAGGTACTCTTTTTTAAAAAAATTGGGGTCTTTTAGACTCTAGATCTCTCCTCTGACCTTAACGCATCTGACCACACCAAAATTGGTGTGATAAAATACTTTCCCAATGGCCCTGTTTATTTCTGGCGAAACAGAAATCATGAAATGCTCTTAGCTTCCGGTATCTTAGGCCATAGAGATGATTGGAGCCATTCTCATCTCCAATTAGCTCTATGGTTAGATAATTGAACCACCGGCTGCACTCTCGGGTTAACCGGTGGGACAGGAGAGCCTGAGAAAAACCAAGGTGGCGGAAGGCAGCGGTAGGGGGGGGGGTCCCCTCCCACTGCATGTAAAAGCAGTCTAGCGGCCAATTATCCGCTAGGATTGCTTTTACATGTAAGCCGACCGCTGGCTGTAAAAAATGATACCAAGATGATGCCTAAATCTGCAGGCATCATCCTGGTATAACCACTCAAAGTCCAGCAACGTACCAGTACACTGCTGGTCCTTTTTTGGCATATAGTGTAGGTTTTTGTTTTTTTTCATGCAGCCTGTGGGCTGAACGAAAAAAAAAAGAGAACCTATCAGAAATCAGCACAGGAATAATGTGTAGCATTACCCATCATTAACCGCCCAAACATCCACCCACTTAATTTAATGACGGGTATACACGACACTATTCCACGTATACCTAAATAGGATTTTAACTGCAGTGCTGAAATCAGAAAATCACCACAGCTGCTGCCAGCAAAGGTATCCATATATGCTGAGCGCAAACGCTGTTTTTGTCAGAATATATAAAATCAATGTGGCAGCCGACAAGTACCTGCAAGAGAAACAGGTCACAAAAGAATGAAAAACAAACAAAGTACAGTAAAAGTACAGTAGGAAGAGTAGAAGAACATATAAAATGACTGACACAACAACTGTTTTTGGATTCTTTTATTTTTCTAACTGTTTTTTCTCGATTTGCGACTGCCATTTTCCAGCTTGGGTCTCATAAAATGTCGATAGCCATCCAACATCTTTCGAGACCCTGTGTTTGTGTGCCCTACACTGTGTCATGCTGTACTCTACACTAATACTCCACTAGTGTATGGTAGCGCTCGAAACATTCCCCGATGCAGAGACCAGGTTGGTCAGGACATTTGGGACAATAATAGCGGGTGTCACCCCTAAATCCGCGCCTGCTACAGACACGACATCTTCTTTGGGGTCGTCTTTGGGTAGGGGTACTCGGGAGGACATGTGAAAAATGCCTCTCATGCAGCTGGCTCACTGCATCTGGAAGGGGAAGTTGGGCAGCCATGCCTCCTGGGTACAGGTAGGCAAGGATGATCGCTTCCTGGAATCGCCCCCCAACTAAGATGGGAATTTACAAGCCGTTGGGGGAAGCCCCGGCGATTAGGTCGCACGGTGCCACATGCGCCAATTTGTAATTCAGGAAGATGACTAAATAGTGTCACGCTTGTGTAAAAGTTGTGCACGTACAAATGGTACCCCTTTCCGGATAAGGGTGACACCAAGTCCCAAACTATCTTGCCGCTGCTCCCTATGTAGTCTGGGCAGTTAAGGGGCTCCACACAGCTATCTTTTCCCTCATAGAGCCGGAAACTAACTGTATAACCTGTGGCCCTGTCACACAGTTTATACAGCTTGACCCCGTACTTGGCACGCTTGCTGGGGAGGGACTGTTTCATAGCAAGGCGGCCAGTAAATTTAATCAGGGACTCGTCAACGCAGACAACTTGTTCGGGGGTAAACAAGGCTGCAAACCACTGATTGAAGTGGTCTATGAGGGGCCGAATTTTGTGGAGCCGATCATATGCAGGGTCTCCCCGAAGACGACAGATTTCATTGTCGCTGAAATGCATAAATCGCAGAATTTGCTCGTATCTCGCCCTGGACATGGAGGCAGAGTACATGCGCATATGGTGAAGTGGGCTAGTGGACCAATATAGCCGCAATTCACTCTGTTTAGTTATGCCCATGTGGAGGGAAAGGCCAAGAAAGATTTTAAAATCGGAAACCGTTATAGGTTTCCAGCCGAATGGTCGGGCAAGGGGCGAATTGGGGTTGGTGGTGATGAATTGTTGTGCGTATAAATTTGATTGATCCACAATAGATCTGTAAAGATCTTCTGTGAAGAACAGCTCAAAAAAGTTCAGGGGCGTAAAACCAGCTGTCTCCACGTGGATTCCAGGTTGGGCAGTGAATGGGGGAAGTACTGCCGCTGTAGAATCAGTGGGTTGCCAATTGGGATATGCCAGAGCATCAGGGAGGGCACTATGGGCTCTACGGGCATGTCTTCGAATACGCGGTGGCTGCGGGCCACTACTCGTGCTAGCCACCGCACCAGCTTCAACTGCACTTAAGGGACTAGCCACGTCACCAAGTGATACTGCAGTGCTGGTTGTAGTAGGTCCAGGGTGTACTAGGCTGCTGGTGCTTGCCAGGTCACCAGAAGGATGAGCGGCACTAGTACCGACACTCTGCTCCATACGAGCACCCTGCGATTCCTGCATCTCAACGACTCCAGAATGGGGTCGGGTACGCCTGGGTCTAACAGGGACCCATCCGTCGTCAGGGCGATCTGTCAGGGAGCCGCTGCCATCATCAGGTTCATATACTGACACTAATTCTGTCAGTGTAGCTTCCCCATCTGACACGCCCAGTATACTATAAGCCTCTTCACCACTGTACCAAGGTTTGGTCATTTTGGTAACTAAATTTACGGGTACAGTAGTGCGACTCACAGGTAATAAAAGCACCTGGTTGTCAAGGACTATTTCAAGCGCTACCAAAAAAACTGCTAATGCTAGCAGGGATCAGGCCTGACTCTGCTAACACAGTGGTTTTGTGTGTTGTGTTTTTTTGTAAGTGACAGTAATCTATTGATTACTACACTTGCCTGGGTGGGGTGGGCTGAGCAGAGGGGTTAAACGCAGGTGCTGGCAGGAATCAGTGCTGATTGTGCAAACACCGCGTTTTGGGAACCCTAAACTATGGGGGCGCTAGTATAGTTCTGATTAGATCAGATATTGATCTGTTCAAACACTATACTAGTAATGGAAGTGTGTGTGTGTGGTCATCAAGGGGTTATTTCTAACTATGCGCCGAGGATCTGCGCTTTTTTTAGACTGACACTAACACTAGCTAATGTCACCTGTGTCACTGATAATAGTGATCAGAAAAAAACCTGTACACTATAAAAGTGACACTGTGACAGGGCACGGAAGGGGTTAACTGGGGGTGATCAGGGGGGGATCAGGGAGTTAAATCTTTATTGGGGGGGTGGTGGGGACCCTAAACCTCCTTTGGGATAGAAACTAACTTGCTAGCACAAACTCAAGTCACAATCACACTAATACAAAATACAGTAAAAACAGTATATTACGTGTGTATTAGTGTGCAATGTGACAGGGGGGAAGGGGTTAACTGGATGTGATCAGGGGGAGATCAGGGGGTTAAATCTTTATTGGGAGGGGGTGGCGGGTATCCTAAGGATAAAAGGAACGACCGCAAGCGCTAAACCTGGTCACAAGTCACACTTATATGGGTATATAGAAAATGCTATATACTGTATACAGTGTGTGTTGTGACAGGGGGTGTAGGGGTGATCAGGGGGGAATCAGGGGGTTAAATCTTTATTGGGGGGTTGACAGGGACCCTAAACCTCCTTGGGACAGAAAGTAACTTGCTAGCGCTAATTCAGGTCACAAACACACTAATACAAAATACAGAAAAACAGTATATCATGTTTGTATTAGGGTGCAATGTGACAGAGGGGAAGGGGTTAACTGGGGTGATCAGGGGGGGATCAGGGGGGATCAGGGGGGATCAGGGGGTTAAATCTTTATTGGGAGGGTGGGGGTATTTTAAGTGAAAAAGGGAGGGCCGCAGGCGCTACACCTGGTCACAAATCACACTTATACGGGTATATAGGAAAATGCTATATACTATATACAGTGTGTGTTGTGACAGGGGGTGTAGGGGTGATCAGGGGGGGATCAGGGGGTTAAATCTTTATTGGGGGGGTGACGGGGACCCTAAACCTCCTTTGGGATAGAAACTAAGTCGCTAGCGCTAAGTCAAGTCACAATCGCACTAATACAAAATACAGAAATACAGTATATTACGTTTGTATTAGTGTTCAATGTGACAGGGGGGGAAGGGGTTGACTGGGGGTGATCAGGGGGGATCAGGGGGTTAAATCTTTATTGGGGGGGTGGTGGGTATTTTAAGTGAAAAAGAGGAGGTCGCAAGCGCTACACCTGGTCACAAATCACACTTATACAGGTATATAGGTAAATGCTATATGCTGTATACAGTGTGTGCTGTGACAGGGGGTGTAGGGGTTAACTGGGGGGGCGATATGTGCCTATCTAAGTGTACAAGTGTGTGCTTGGTGCAGTACTTACAGTTAGATGTGCTCTCCTCTCACGCTGGATCCAAAAAGGATCATGGGAGGGGAGGGCACATCTTTTCTGAGCCTGTGTTTACATTTCACAGGCTCGGCACAGAATCTGATTGGGCAGAACCGATCTACAGGTCCAGGCCAAAAATGATTGGCCTGGACCTGATGACTGATCGGTTCTGAACCCAATCAAGCCATCGGCGGGACCGCGAGCGCGTGCGCGCCAGAGCGGTGATGGCTAGTGACGTACCGATACGTCACTTTGCCTGGCCGGGGCTGACCGCCACAGTATAATTACTGGCAGATCTTCTCACTGACAGGCAGGGACAGATCAGCAGTAGTGTTGAGCGAACACGGACTGTATTATTTGTGTTCGTACCGAATAATTGGATTTTTGTTACCCGAACACGGACACGGACACTTTACTGTATGTTCGGGTAAAAAATCCGTGTTCGGTCGTTTTATTTCCGGGTTTTGCATGTTTTGGCGCTCTTTTCATGGCGGGCTTTCAACAGCCAATCAACAATGGTTTAACTGGTGTGCCTTAAGCTATCCCAGCCATGCCTGCAAATGTATGAGTAGCTGTGATTGGCCGTCTGAAGCATGTGACCAAGTCTTTATAAGTTCGAGGCAGCCGCAGCGGCGTCATTCTGCTGCTTAGCTCAGGGACAGAGCACACATACGTGCTGGCTGCTGATTAGGGAAAGACAGGCAGGGAAAACGAATTGGTGTCCGGATAGAATTTAGGGTCAGGTCGGAGTGTTTAGGCAGGGCGAGTTGTAGGCATTTTAGGGATAGAGTCTGCTGAATTATAGGGTCAGTGTGTTCTACAAACTACAATCGATATTGCTGTGTGGTGTGGGATAGGAGATAGGCAGGTGTCAGTGATCCACATCCATTTTTCTGTGTGTGGGCTGCAGTGAACACAATATTTTTGGGGTGCAGTGAACACAATCCTTTTGGGGTGCAGTGAACAAAATCTTTGTGGGGTACAGTGAACACAATCTTTGTGGGGTGCAGTGAAAACAATCCTTGTGGAGTGCAGTGAAGACAATCCTTGTGGGGTACAGGGAACACAATCTTTGTGGGGTGCAGTGAAGACAATCCTTTTGGGGTGCAGTGAACACAATCTTTGTGGGGTGCAGTGAACAAAATCTTTGTGGGGTACAGTGAACACAATCTTTGTGGGGTACAGTGAACAAAATCTTTGTGGGGTACAGTGAACACAATCTTTGTGGGGTGCAGTGAAGACAATCTTTGTGGGGTGCAGTGAAGACAATCCTTGTGGGGTGCAGTGAAGACAATCCTTGTGGGGTGCAGTGAACAAAATCTTTGTGGGGTACAGTGAACACAATCTTTGTGGGGTACAGTGAACACAATCTTTGTGGGGTGCAGTGAAGACAATCCTTGTGGGGTGCAGTGAAGACAATCCTTGTGGGGTGCAGTGAACAAAATCTTTGGGGGGTACAGTGAACACAATCTTTGTGGATTACAGTGAACACAATCTTTGTGGGGTGCAGTGAAGACAATCCTTTTGGGGTGCAGTGAACACAATCTTTGTGGGGTACAGTGAACACAATCTTTGTGGGGTGCAGTGAAGACAATCCTTGTGGGGTGCAGTGAAGACAATCCTTGTGGGGTGCAGTGATCAAAATCTTTGTGGGGTACAGTGAACACAATCTTTGTGGGGTACAGTGAACACAATCTTTGTGGGGTGCAGTGAACAAAATCTTTGTGGGGTACAGTGAACACAATCTTTGTGGGGTACAGTGAACACAATCTTTGTGGGGTGCAGTGAAGACAATCATTTTGGGGTGCAGTGAACACAATCTTTGTGGGGTACAGTGAACACAATCTTTGTGGGGTGCAGTGAACAAAATCTTTGTGGGGTACAGTGAACACAATCTTTGTGGGGTGCAGTGAAGACAATCCTTTTGTGGTGCAGTGAACACAATCTTTGTGGGGTACAGTGAACACAATCTTTGTGGGGTGCAGTGAAGACAATCCTTGTGGGGTGCAGTGAAGACAATCCTTGTGGGGTACAGTGAACACAATCTTTGTGGGGTGCAGTGAAGACAATCCTTTTGGGGTGCAGTGAACACAATCTTTGTGGGGTGCAGTGAAGACAATCCTTGTGGGGTGCAGTGAAGACAATCCTTGTGGGGTGCAGTGAACAAAATCTTTGGGGGGTACAGTGAGCACAATCTTTGTGGGGTACAGTGAACACAATCTTTGTGGGGTGCAGTGAAGACAATCCTTTTGGGGTGCAGTGAACACAATCTTTGTGGGGTACAGTGAACACAATCTTTGTGGGGTGCAGTGAAGACAATCCTTGTGGGGTGCAGTGAAGACAATCCTTGTGGGGTGCAGTGAACAAAATCTTTGTGGGGTACAGTGAACACAATTTTTGTGGGGTGCAGTGAACAAAATCTTTGGGGGGTACAGTGAACACAATCTTTGTGGATTACAGTGAACACAATCTTTGTGGGGTGCAGTGAAGACAATCCTTTTGGGGTGCAGTGAACACAATCTTTGTGGGGTACAGTGAACACAATCTCATACTTCTGAAGATTTGAGGGTGCTGCCTGTTTCATACTCCTCCTCCTCATCCATCCTTTTAGGGGTACAAACAATAGTAATTGGGGCCTAGTGTGCTTCTGTACGTGTGAGATACATACACTTTTTTTGATCATATTTCCTATTCCGCTATTCAATAAAAACCTTTGGGGATCAATTAAATTGCGGAATAGTCTGTGTCGGTACGTGTGAGATCCACCTTTCCAAGTTTTTGGGGTTCATCTCATACTTCTGAAGCTTTGAGGGTGCTGCCTGTTCCATACTCCTCCTCCTCCTCCTCCATCCTTTTAGGTGTACAAACAATAGTAATTGGGGCCTAGTGTGCTTCTGTACGTGTGAGATACATACACTTTTTTTGATCATATTTCCTATTCCGCTATTCAATAAAAACCTTTGGGGATCAATTAAATTGCGGAATAGTCTGTGTCGGTACGTGTGAGATCCACCTTTCCAAGTTTTTGGGGTTCATCTCATACTTCTGAAGCTTTGAGGGTGCTGCCTGTTCCATACTCCTCCTCCTCCTCATCCATCCTTTTAGGTGTACAAACAATAGTAATTGGGGCCTAGTGTGCTTCTGTACGTGTGAGATACATACACTTTTTTTGATCATATTTCCTATTCCGCTATTCAATAAAAACCTTTGGGGATCAATTAAATTGCGGAATAGTCTGTGTCGGTACGTGTGAGATCCACCTTTCCAAGTTTTTGGGGTTCATCTCATACTTCTGAAGCTTTGAGGGTGCTGCCTGTTCCATACTCCTCCTCCTCCTCCTCCATCCTTTTAGGTGTACAAACAATAGTAATTGGGGCCTAGTGTGCTTCTGTACGTGTGAGATACATACACTTTTTTTGATCATATTTCCTATTCCGCTATTCAATAAAAACCTTTGGGGATCAATTAAATTGCGGAATAGTCTGTGTCGGTACGTGTGAGATCCACCTTTCCAAGTTTTTGGGGTTCATCTCATACTTCTGAAGCTTTGAGGGTGCTGCCTGTTCCATACTCCTCCTCCTCCTCCTCCATCCTTTTAGGTGTACAAACAATAGTAATTGGGGCCTAGTGTGCTTCTGTACGTGTGAGATACATACACTTTTTTTGATCATATTTCCTATTCCGCTATTCAATAAAAACCTTTGGGGATCAATTAAATTGCGGAATAGTCTGTGTCGGTACGTGTGAGATCCACCTTTCCAAGTTTTTGGGGTTCATCTCATACTTCTGAAGCTTTGAGGGTGCTGCCTGTTCCATACTCCTCCTCCTCCTCCTCCATCCTTTTAGGTGTACAAACAATAGTAATTGGGGCCTAGTGTGCTTCTGTACGTGTGAGATACATACACTTTTTTTGATCATATTTCCTATTCCGCTATTCAATAAAAACCTTTGGGGATCAATTAAATTGCGGAATAGTCTGTGTCGGTACGTGTGAGATCCACCTTTCCAAGTTTTTTGGGGTTCATCTCATACTTCTGAAGCTTTGAGGGTGCTGCCTGTTCCATACTCCTCCTCCTCCTCCTCCATCCTTTTAGGTGTACAAACAATAGTAATTGGGGCCTAGTGTGCTTCTGTACGTGTGAGATACATACACTTTTTTTGATCATATTTCCTATTCCGCTATTCAATAAAAACCTTTGGGGATCAATTAAATTGCGGAATAGTCTGTGTCGGTACGTGTGAGATCCACCTTTCCAAGTTTTTTGGGGTTCATCTCATACTTCTGAAGCTTTGAGGGTGCTGCCTGTTCCATACTCCTCCTCCTCCTCCTCCATCCTTTTAGGTGTACAAACAATAGTAATTGGGGCCTAGTGTGCTTCTGTACGTGTGAGATACATACACTTTTTTTGATCATATTTCCTATTCCGCTATTCAATAAAAACCTTTGGGGATCAATTAAATTGCGGAATAGTCTGTGTCGGTACGTGTGAGATCCACCTTTCCAAGTTTTTGGGGTTCATCTCATACTTCTGAAGCTTTGAGGGTGCTGCCTGTTCCATACTCCTCCTCCTCCTCCTCCATCCTTTTAGGTGTACAAACAATAGTAATTGGGGCCTAGTGTGCTTCTGTACGTGTGAGATACATACACTTTTTTTGATCATATTTCCTATTCCGCTATACAATAAAAACCTTTGGGGATCAATTAAATTGCGGAATAGTCTGTGTCGGTACGTGTGAGATCCACCTTTCCAAGTTTTTGGGGTTCATCTCATACTTCTGAAGCTTTGAGGGTGCTGCCTGTTCCATACTCCTCCTCCTCCTCATCCATCCTTTTAGGTGTACAAACAATAGTAATTGGGGCCTAGTGTGCTTCTGTACGTGTGAGATACATACACTTTTTTTGATCATATTTCCTATTCCGCTATTCAATAAAAACCTTTGGGGATCAATTAAATTGCGGAATAGTCTGTGTCGGTACGTGTGAGATCCACCTTTCCAAGTTTTTGGGGTTCATCTCATACTTCTGAAGCTTTGAGGGTGCTGCCTGTTCCATACTCCTCCTCCTCCTCCTCCATCCTTTTAGGTGTACAAACAATAGTAATTGGGGCCTAGTGTGCTTCTGTACGTGTGAGATACATACACTTTTTTTGATCATATTTCCTATTCCGCTATTCAATAAAAACCTTTGGGGATCAATTAAATTGCGGAATAGTCTGTGTCAGTACGTGTGAGATCCATCTTTCCAAGTTTTTGGGGTTCATCTCATACTTCTGAAGCTTTGAGGGTGCTGCCTGTTCCATACTCCTCCTCCTCCTCCTCCATCCTTTTAGGTGTACAAACAATAGTAATTGGGGCCTAGTGTGCTTCTGTACGTGTGAGATACATACACTTTTTTTGATCATATTTCCTATTCCGCTATTCAATAAAAACCTTTGGGGATCAATTAAATTGCGGAATAGTCTGTGTCGGTACGTGTGAGATCCACCTTTCCAAGTTTTTGGGGTTCATCTCATACTTCTGAAGCTTTGAGGGTGCTGCCTGTTCCATACTCCTCCTCCTCCTCCTCCATCCTTTTAGGTGTACAAACAATAGTAATTGGGGCCTAGTGTGCTTCTGTTTGTGTGAGATACATACACTTTTTTTGATCATATTTCCTATTCCGCTATTCAATAAAAACCTTTGGGGATCAATTAAATTGCGGAATAGTCTGTGTTGGTACGTGTGAGATCCACCTTTCCAAGTTTTTGGGGTTCATCTCATACTTCTGAAGCTTTGAGGGTGCTGCCTGTTCCATACTCCTCCTCCTCCATCCTTTTAGGTGTACAAACAATAGTAATTGGGGCCTAGTGTGCTTCTGTACGTGTGAGATACATACACTTTTTTTGATCATATTTCCTATTCCGCTATTCAATAAAAACCTTTGGGGATCAATTAAATTGCGGAATAGTCTGTGTCGGTACGTGTGAGATCCACCTTTCCAAGTTTTTGGGGTTCATCTCATACTTCTGAAGCTTTGAGGGTGCTGCCTGTTCCATACTCCTCCTCCTCCTCCTCCATCCTTTTAGGTGTACAAACAATAGTAATTGGGGCCTAGTGTGCTTCTGTACGTGTGAGATACATACACTTTTTTTGATCATATTTCCTATTCCGCTATTCAATAAAAACCTTTGGGGATCAATTAAATTGCGGAATAGTCTGTGTCGGTACGTGTGAGATCCACCTTTCCAAGTTTTTGGGGTTCATCTCATACTTCTGAAGCTTTGAGGGTGCTGCCTGTTCCATACTCCTCCTCCTCCTCATCCATCCTTTTAGGTGTACAAACAATAGTAATTGGGGCCTAGTGTGCTTCTGTACGTGTGAGATACATACACTTTTTTTGATCATATTTCCTATTCCGCTATTCAATAAAAACCTTTGGGGATCAATTAAATTGCGGAATAGTCTGTGTCGGTACGTGTGAGATCCACCTTTCCAAGTTTTTGGGGTTCATCTCATACTTCTGAAGCTTTGAGGGTGCTGCCTGTTCCATACTCCTCCTCCTCCTCCTCCATCCTTTTAGGTGTACAAACAATAGTAATTGGGGCCTAGTGTGCTTCTGTACGTGTGAGATACATACACTTTTTTTGATCATATTTCCTATTCCGCTATTCAATAAAAACCTTTGGGGATCAATTAAATTGCGGAATAGTCTGTGTCGGTACGTGTGAGATCCACCTTTCCAAGTTTTTGGGGTTCATCTCATACTTCTGAAGCTTTGAGGGTGCTGCCTGTTCCATACTCCTCCTCCTCCTCCTCCTCCATCCTTTTAGGTGTACAAACAATAGTAATTGGGGCCTAGTGTGCTTCTGTACGTGTGAGATACATACACTTTTTTTGATCATATTTCCTATTCCGCTATTCAATAAAAACCTTTGGGGATCAATTAAATTGCGGAATAGTCTGTGTCGGTACGTGTGAGATCCACCTTTCCAAGTTTTTGGGGTTCATCTCATACTTCTGAAGCTTTGAGGGTGCTGCCTGTTCCATACTCCTCCTCCTCCTCCTCCATCCTTTTAGGTGTACAAACAATAGTAATTGGGGCCTAGTGTGCTTCTGTACGTGTGAGATACATATACTTTTTTTGATCGTATTTCCTATTCCGCTATTCAATAAAAACCTTTGGGGATCAATTAAATTGCGGAATAGTCTGTGTCGGTACGTGTGAGATCCATCTTTCCAAGTTTTTGGGGTTCATCTCATACTTCTGAAGCTTTGAGGGTGCTGCCTGTTCCATACTCCTCCTCCTCCTCCTCCATCCTTTTAGGTGTACAAACAATAGTAATTGGGGCCTAGTGTGCTTCTGTACGTGTGAGATACATACACTTTTTTTGATCATATTTCCTATTCCGCTATTCAATAAAAACCTTTGGGGATCAATTAAATTGCGGAATAGTCTGTGTCGGTACGTGTGAGATCCACCTTTCCAAGTTTTTGGGGTTCATCTCATACTTCTGAAGCTTTGAGGGTGCTGCCTGTTCCATACTCCTCCTCCTCCTCCTCCATCCTTTTAGGTGTACAAACAATAGTAATTGGGGCCTAGTGTGCTTCTGTACGTGTGAGATACATACACTTTTTTTGATCATATTTCCTATTCTGCTATTCAATAAAAACCTTTGGGGATCAATTAAATTGCGGAATAGTCTGTGTCGGTACGTGTGAGATCCACCTTTCCAAGTTTTTGGGGTTCATCTCATACTTCTGAAGCTTTGAGGGTGCTGCCTGTTCCATACTCCTCCTCCTCCATCCTTTTAGGTGTACAAACAATAGTAATTGGGGCCTAGTGTGCTTCTGTACGTGTGAGATACATACACTTTTTTTGATCATATTTCCTATTCCGCTATTCAATAAAAACCTTTGGGGATCAATTAAATTGCGGAATAGTCTGTGTCGGTACGTGTGAGATCCACCTTTCCAAGTTTTTGGGGTTCATCTCATACTTCTGAAGCTTTGAGGGTGCTGCCTGTTCCATACTCCTCCTCCTCCTCATCCATCCTTTTAGGTGTACAAACAATAGTAATTGGGGCCTAGTGTGCTTCTGTACGTGTGAGATACATACACTTTTTTTGATCATATTTCCTATTCCGCTATTCAATAAAAACCTTTGGGGATCAATTAAATTGCGGAATAGTCTGTGTCGGTACGTGTGAGATCCACCTTTCCAAGTTTTTGGGGTTCATCTCATACTTCTGAAGCTTTGAGGGTGCTGCCTGTTCCATACTCCTCCTCCTCCTCCTCCATCCTTTTAGGTGTACAAACAATAGTAATTGGGGCCTAGTGTGCTTCTGTACGTGTGAGATACATACACTTTTTTTGATCATATTTCCTATTCCGCTATTCAATAAAAACCTTTGGGGATCAATTAAATTGCGGAATAGTCTGTGTCGGTACGTGTTAGATCCACCTTTCCAAGTTTTTGGGGTTCATCTCATACTTCTGAAGCTTTGAGGGTGCTGCCTGTTCCATACTCCTCCTCCTCCTCCTCCTCCATCCTTTTAGGTGTACAAACAATAGTAATTGGGGCCTAGTGTGCTTCTGTACGTGTGAGATACATACACTTTTTTTGATCATATTTCCTATTCCGCTATTCAATAAAAACCTTTGGGGATCAATTAAATTGCGGAATAGTCTGTGTCGGTACGTGTGAGATCCACCTTTCCAAGTTTTTGGGGTTCATCTCATACTTCTGAAGCTTTGAGGGTGCTGCCTGTTCCATACTCCTCCTCCTCCTCATCCATCCTTTTAGGTGTACAAACAATAGTAATTGGGGCCTAGTGTGCTTCTGTACGTGTGAGATACATACACTTTTTTTGATCATATTTCCTATTCCGCTATTCAATAAAAACCTTTGGGGATCAATTAAATTGTGGAATAGTCTGTGTCGGTACGTGTGAGATCCACCTTTCCAAGTTTTTGGGGTTCATCTCATACTTCTGATGCTTTGAGGGTGCTGCCTGTTCCATACTCCTCCTCCTCCTCCTCCTCCATCCTTTTAGGTGTACAAACAATAGTAATTGGGGCCTAGTGTGCTTCTGTACGTGTGAGATACATACACTTTTTTTTATCATATTTCCTATTCCGCTATTCAATAAAAACCTTTGGGGATCAATTAAATTGCGGAATAGTCTGTGTCGGTACGTGTGAGATCCACCTTTCCAAGTTTTTGAGGTTTATCTCATACTTCTGAAGATTTGAGGGTGCTGCCTGTTCCATACTCCTCCTCCTCCTCCTCATCCATCCTTTTAGGTGTACAAACAATAGTAATTGGGGCCTAGTGTGCTTCTGTACGTGTGAGATACATACACTTTTTTTGATCATATTTCCCATTCCGCTATTCAATAAAAACCTTTGGGGATCAATTAAATTGCGGAATAGTCTGTGTCGGTACGTGTGAGATCCACCTTTCCAAGTTTTTGAGGTTCATCTCATACTTCTGAAGATTTGAGGGTGCTGCCTGTTCCATACTCCTCTTCCTCATCCTCCCTTTAGGGTAGGAAAAAATTTAATCGGGCCTAGTCTGTGTTTGTACGTGTGAGATACACAGTTTTTTATCCTATTCCGCTATTCAATACACACCCTTTTGGTGTAAAAAACATTAAATTGCGGCATAGTTTGCATATTTGACTGTGAGATACACCCGTGCGATACTGTTGTTCTTTTGTTCTGCTATTCAATAAAGACCTTTCTAGGGCAAGATCTTAAATTTCAGAAATATGAGGAGAGCGTCAAATAGGGGCCGTGGCCGGGGTCGTGGTGCTGCTGCTAGAGCTCCTGTTGCAAGGAGAGGACGTGGTCGATCTGTGCCAGCTACACGCACAAGTGAAACACCTTCCTTAAGTGTGAGTAGACGACAGAACCTGCAGCAGTATTTGGTAGGGCATCATACGCCTCTAGAAGTGATGAGGCCAGAACACAGAGAGGCGATAGTAGATTGGTTTGCTGCTGACAGTGCCTCCAGTTCCTTCACATTGTCTCCCACCCAGTCTACTGCAGAAAGGTCAGAGTTGGCACCTGCAGCCAATGTCCAACCGTCTTTCACCTCACCCCCTTGCAAATCAGGCAAGCAGTCTGAGCCCCAAGCCATACAGCAGTCTCTTATTCTTTTTGAGGACTCTGTCAGCAGGGTTTCCCAGGGCCATCCACCTAGCCCTGCCCCAGAAGTGGAAGAGATTGAGTGCAGCGATGCCAAACCACTTATTTCTCAAGATGAGTACATGGAAGGACCATCACAGCACGTCTCCGATGATGACGAAACGCAGGTGCCAACTGCTGCGGCGTTCAGCATTGTGGAGACCGACAGGGAGGGCAGGGGTGAAGACTGGGTGGAAGATGATGTGGAGGACGATGAGGTCCTCGACCCCACATGGAATGAAGGTCATGCAGGTGACCTGAGTATTTTGGAGGAAGAGGCGGTGGTCGCACAGAGCCACCAGCACAGCAGAAGAGGGAGCAGGGTGCAGAAGCGGAGCGGCCGTGCCCTAGACACTACGCCTGCTACTGCCCAACGCAGCAAGGGAACGAGCGCACCAAAGTCAGCTCAAAAGAGTTCTCTAGCGTGGAAGTTCTTTAGAAAATGTGCTGATGACAGGACACGAGTGGTTTGCACCCTGTGCAATCAGAGCCTGAAGCGAGGCATAAACTTTCTCAACCTGAGCACAACCTGCATGATCAGGCATCTAAGTGCAAAGCACGAGCTGCAGTGGAGTACACACCTTCAAAACCAAGAAACGTCTCTGGCTCATCCTGCTTCCTCTTCTGCTGCAGTCTCGGCCGCTCCAGCCACCTCTGTAGTCATACCGGCACCTGCCACCCCACAAACAGACGATCTGTCAGCAACACCACCACCTGGGTCACCAACAACCATCTCCACAATGTCCCGTGGAAGTGTTCAGCTTTCCATCTCCCAAACACTTTAGAGGAAGAGGAAGTACCCCCCTACCCACCCGCGATCCCTGGCCCTGAATGCCAGCATTTCACAATTATTGGCCTTTGAAATGCTGTCATTCCGTCTGGTGGAGACGCCCAGTTTTAAAAAGCTTATGTCGGTGGCTGTCCCACAGTACGTCGTGCCCAGCCGCCACTACTTTTCCAGGCAAGCCATCCCTTCCCTGCACAACCAAGTGGGGGAAAAAATCAGGTGTGCACTGCGCAACGCCATCTGTGCCAAGGTCCACCTAACTACCGATACGTGGACCAGTAAGCACGGTCAGGGGCGTTATATCTCCCTAACGGCACACTGGGTAAATGCAGTGGCGGATGGGCCTGAGGCGGATAGCAATTTGGCGCATGTCCTTCCACCACCGAGGATTGCAGGGCGCTTCAGTTTGCCTCCTGTTCCTAACTCATCCTACTCCGCTACCTCATCCTCTACCGCCTCCTCATCCGGACAGCGTAATACCTTCACCACCAACTTCAGCACGGCCAGGGCTAAACGACAGCAGGCAGTTTTACAACTTGCCTGTTTGGGGGACAAACCACACACCGCGCAGGAGTTGTGGAGGAGCATGGAACAGCAGACAAATGAGTGGTTGCTGCCAGCGAGCCTCAAGCCCGGCCTGGTGGTGTGCGATAACGGGCGAAATCTCATAGCAACTCTGGGCCTAGCCGGTTTGACGCACATCCCTTGCCTGGCGCATGTGCTGAATTTGGTGGTGCAGAGGTTCCTTAAAAACTACCCCGATATGTCAGAGCTGCTGCAGAAAGTGCGGGCCGTCTGTGCGCACTTTCGGCGTTCTCACCCTGCTGCTGCTCGCCTGGCAGCGCTGCAGCATAACTTCGGCCTTCCCGCTCACCGCCTCATATGTGACGTGCCCACAAGGTGGAACTCAACCTTGCACATGCTGCAAAGACTGTGCGAGCAGCAGCAGGCCATAGTGGAGTTTCAGCTGCAACACGCACGCGTGAGTCGCTCTGCGGAACAGCACCACTTCACCACCAATAACTGGGCCTCCATGCGAGACCTGTGTGCCTTGTTACGCTGTTTTGAGTACTCCACCAACATGGCCAGTGGCAATGACGCCGTTCTCAGCTTAACTATCCCACTTCTATGCCTCCTTGAAAAAACAATTCGGGCGATGATGGAAGAGGATGTGGCACAGGATGAGGAGGAGGAGGAGGAGGATGAAGAGGTAACATTTCAAAGGCTTTCAGGGCAGTCATTCGCAAGGGGCTCAGAGGGTGGGTTCCTGCACACACAAATGCCAGGGACACAATTGTCCAGCAGGGGCACAGTTCTGGAGGATGAGGAGGAGGAGGAGCTGGAGGAGGAGCTGGAGGAGGAGATGGAACCATGTTCACAGCAGGGTGGCACCCAGGCCAGCTCATGGCCATCACTGGTGCGTGGCTGGGGGGATACAGAGGACACGGACGATACACCTCCCACAGAGGACAGCCTTTCGTCGCCTCTGGGCAGCCTGGCACACATGAGCGATTACATGCTGCAGTGTCTCCACAACGACCGCCGAGTTGCCCACATTCTAACTTGTGCTGATTACTGGGTGGCCACGCTGCTGGATCCCCGTTACAAGGACAACGTACCGTCCTTAATTCACTCACTGGAGCGCGATCGCAAGATGCGCGAGTACAAGCGCACGCTGGTAGATGCGATGCTGCTGGCATTCCCATCTGACAGCGGGGCCACAGTGGAAGCACAAGGCAGAGGAGGAGGAGGAGGAGGAGGTCGCCAACGCAACCAGGGCACCGCCAGCACCTCAGAAGGCAGGGTTAGCATGGCCGAAATGTGGAAAAGCTTTGTCAGCACGCCACAACAAACAGCAGCACCAGCAGCTCAGATGGAACGTCTTAGCAGGAGGCAGCATTTTACCAACATGGTGGAGCAGTATGTGTGCACACGCCTACATGTAGTGAATGAGGGGTCTGCCCCCTTCAACTTCTGGGTCTCCAAATTGGGCACATGGCCTGAGCTTGCCCTTTACGCCTTGGAGGTGCTGGCGTGCCCTGCAGCCAGTGTATTATCTGAACGGGTATTTAGCACGGCTGGGGGCGTTATAACAGACAAGCGCAGCCGCCTGTCCAGAGACAATGTGGACAAGCTCACGTTCATTAAAATGAACCAGGCATGGATCCCACGGGACTTTTCCGTACCTTGTGCAGAATAGCAATGGATACCGACCTTACCCACCCATTGTTCCATTTTTGCTCTTTCTCACTCTTTTGGGGTGTACCCTCATTTAAAATTTGTGAAAAGAAGCAGTGTTGGCTACCTCGTCCGCCTCCTCAGGGCCAGATTAACGTAGGGGCTATTGGAGCTGCAGCTCCAGGCCCCTACCTTTTATATAGGCCCCGGGTTGGCCATATTCACTGTGACCGCTCTTCTGTCACTTGTAAACACAGAAGTCTGGCTTCTATGCTCGCTTCCCCAGGCAGCACCCTCAGAACCTCCCACACAGCGCGAAGGCCTGACAAGGAGGGACAGTTGCCGATGCATGGATGTGTTTATGGGCTTCAGAGACAGCATCCCATGTTGAATTAGGCATGCATGGCTGCACCCTTCCTCCTCTGGGTGCATGCCAAGGCACGGCCCTTAAGGCCCTTCAAAATCCTCAGCACCAAGACCATGATGCTCTTAATCCGGCCCTGGTCCTCCTCCACCGCCGCTTCCACCTACACCGCCCATAGGTGTGCGCAGCCTATTGCATTAGGGTGTGCACCCCAAAGTTGAAATACACATGCATGTGTTTGCCTACATGTACATGGCCCCGATACATTACTCTCCCTGCTGGCAAAGAGAAATAGAGCAGAGCAGGTCCGAGGGAGATCTTTCCCATCTCCTCACTGGCAAACAGAGCGATAATGCTATGTGCCCTAGGTGATTAGGGTGTGCCCAGGTACACCCGGCACACCCTGTGCGCACGCCTATGACACCGCCACATCCACCACCACCTCAACCTCCCTCCTACTCCATATGGGCCTCGTCCTTCAGAGATGAAGAACATTGTTTTATTTTTCTGTTTTTTTTTGTTGTTTTAAGTTATTTCCCTATTCACATTTGTTTGCAGAGCACTTGCCATGCTCTTAACTACGTTTTGCTGCCATTTGCAGCACTCTAGCCCTTTCCATTGGTGTTTTAGAGCCATTTTAGTGCCTTAAAGTTCGGGTCCCCATTGACTTCAATGGGGTTCGGTGTCCGGGAAAAGTTCGGTAAAAGTCCGGGACACGGACCCGGACTTTTTTTTAAAGTTCGGCCGAACCCGTCGAACAAGGACATCTAGGTGTCCGCTCAACCCTAGCCAGCACGTATGATGTGTGCTCTGTCCCTGTACTACAGCAGAATGACGCAGCGGCGCTCGGTCTCGAAATTATAAAGACTTGGTCACATGCTTCAGATGGCCAATCACAGCTACTAATACATTTGTAGGCATGGCTGGGATGGCTTAAGGCACACCAGTTAAACACTTGTTGATTGGCTGTTGAAAGCCCGCCATTAAAATCGCGCCAATACATACAAACCCGGAAATAAAATGACCGAACACGGATTTTTACCCGAACATACAGTAAAGTTTTCGGGTCCGTGTTCGGGTAACAAAAATCCAATTATTCGGTACGAACACGAATAATACAGTCCGTGTTCGATCAACACTACTCCTGAGAATAGGTGATTAAGGGAGGATATGATCACCATGTATAAATACATAAGTGATCCATATAGTGAACATGGTGGGGGGGTTTTTACTTTCATGTCCTTACAGAGGACAAGGGGGCACTGTTTACATCTGTCAATGAGATTTAAAGTGGAACTTCACTCTCCCATTCAACACTGATTATTATTTTTTTTTTTTAATCAAGAAAAGCTTTATTGAGAAAAATTCACACCATTACAGTCAGAAAGAAAAACTGTCGGATGGCAGCATCAAACCATAAACATTACACAATCCACACCATGCCACAGTCCCCCCAAGGTTATCACAGTCAAACTGATTATTATTTTCAATCCTCATGCTGATAGCAATAGTGAATAGATAGGATAGCATATCATGTTTGCTTGTTTCAAAGTCTTTTTTTTTACACTTCTTCAGTTACTTTCTGGTTTCTTGCCTAGGCAAATGATGTTTGTCATACATCTCAGTCGGTGTAATGTTCTGGTACCTCTGGTACCCTTATTCCACTTTCCAATTCAGTGTATGCGTCCCACCATTCTCTTCTGGTAGGTGCGCATACACCTTTAAGACCGATGCTGTCATCAATGAGCGCCGCAGAGCGGCTATTTCAACCGCCGGCGTTCTCACTCACATGTTCGTTCAACCTGCCTTGAAGCTCATATGCTTACAAGCATACCTCGCTGTCGGAACCTCGCTACTGATCCCTGTATCCCGCTACCGGATCACTGGCTCATACCGAACCTCTCTACTACTGCTTGCTATTAATGATAAGTACCCCGCAGGGGAATCCTCCATAACCTTCCTACTAAGCTTACACTATCTAGCTCTGCATATTAAGGACTGTTACTATCATCTGCACTATTATTTAGATTGCTAGCTCTTGAGCCTACTAACATCTATCCTTGCACTGGGTTAGTCTCTCCTGTATGTCATCTGCTATCCTACCACCTACTACCATACATGATTGCTAACCTATCTGCATCCTACCTGTTACCATCTATACTCTCATGAACATTTCTCTCAAGTGCTGTTCACCTATTGTCACTGTTCATACCTGTCTCTTCAGCTCATCACCACTATACTGCTATATACATCTATCACTCCAGGAACATCTTATTGAGTGTGTATATTTGTATGCTGAATCAGACAGACCACAGTGATGAGTCTTGGGAGTTGGAATTGGTATTTCAACGTATCTCTACATGACTGCTGAGTGGAGTTTTTCTGCAGCTGCAAATCCATCTTGTTTCAGAAAACGCAGGAGCGTTACAGATTGAACGAACCCAAAATGGATTCAGCAGATTTACCCACTCAAGTGACACAATTAAAACAACAAGTGACTGCGTTAATACACGCTCTTACTGAATTAAAAGAAGACAATCAGGCTCTGAAGCAGCAGGTAACCCGTCTATCACAACTTGCCGCTGCTCAGCCCCCTGAACCCAAAATAAATCCTCCTCTAGTGTTTACAGGTGATCGCAAAAAATTTAGTGAATTCAAAAACGCCTGTCAGTTACTTTTCTTGCTAAAACCTCGTACCTACCTTACTGATCATATCAAAGTCTGTACTATTATTTCATACCTAACGGGTGATCCACGGGCCTGGGCAGACTCTCTCTTTGAGAAAAATGATCAGCTTCTCAACTCCTATGCTTTATTCCTAGCGGAACTCGCTAGTCTCTATGATGACCCCAATAGGCAGAGTACTGCCGATATTCAATTGAGGTCCTTGAAACAAGGTAGGAGACCTGTAGAAGACTTTGTAGCAGAGTTCAAAAGATGGACCCTTGATTCAGGGTGGAATGATACATCTCTGAGAACTCAATTTAGACTCGGCCTATCAGAAGCCGTTAAAGACGAGCTCGCCCAAGCGGATTTACCGGACACCCTGGATGCTTTGATACAACTCAGTATCAACATAGACAGGAGGCTGCGAGAAAGAAAGGCTGAAAAACGGGAATCCCATTGTCAAGTCCTTCTCGGATTTCGGCCGTTGACCCTACTCCTATGGAGGTAGGAACCATACGCCCACCTTTATCAACTACTGAAAGAGCCAGGAGACGATCCAGTAATCTTTGCTTGTACTGCGCATCCCCGGATCACATGATAAGCGTCTGTCCCCTTGTCCGCAAAAAAGAGGGTGAGTGTTCACATGTCCTCCTAGGGGGATTGACAACTTCATTTACTAACCCTTATCTTTTTGTTCTTTTGACATTGCAGTGGGACCAGACTAGGATTACCACTAAGGCCATGATCGACACAGGATCTTGCGGAAATTATATCGATATACGTTTTGCTACTTTAAATAAAGTACCTATTATTTCAAAACCTAAGCCTGTCTCTGTGAGTCTTATTAACGGTATTCCGTTATCTTCTGGCCCAATCACTAATCAGACACAAGCACTCCTAGTCACCACTAACGAGTCTCATACGGAGGCCACTACCTTCGACCTATTATCTTCGCCCCACTTTCCCATTGTTTTGTTCCCTGGTTACACACACATCAACCAACCATAGATTGGAAGAAACGGACCCTAACCTTCCTCTCTTACTATTGCGAGAGTACGTGTAACCTCCCGTCTTATGGAAAGATCCTGTCTGTGGTGTCAGATGAGATTGCACCACTATGCTATCAGGATCTGTCCGAAGTTTTTCTTGAGAAAAATGCTCAAGCACTGCCTCCCCATAGGGATTATGATTGCACTATTGATCTACTCCCAAATAGTAAATTGCCTTTTGGTCATGTTTATCCTCTTTCGCAGGATGAACTTTCCCATCTCAAGGAATACTTGGATGAGAATTTGACAAAAGGTTTTATTAGACCTTCCACTTCTTCCACAGCTGCAGGACTTTTTTTTGTCCGCAATAAAGACTCAAGTCTCAGGCCTATTATCGACTATAGGCAATTGAACGCCATTACAGAAAAAGATCGCTGTCCTTTGCCGCTTATTCCTGAACTCATTGAACAAGTGCGTGGAGCTACCTACTTTTCAAAATTGGACCTGAAAGGGGCATACAATCTAATCCGAATCCGTGATGGAGATGAGTGGAAGACAGCATTCAGAACCAGATACGGATTGTTCGAATATCTTGTAATGCCATTTGGGCTATGTAACGCTCCCGCAGCCTTCCAACGATTCATAAACGATATCTTTAGAGACTTACTTGATGTCTGTGTTGTGGTATATCTGGACGATATACTTATTTATTCACGATCCTTGTCTGAACATATAAAACATATAAGACTTGTGTTATCCAGATTACTCACACACAATCTAAACGTGAAACTAAAAAAATGCTTATTTTATAAAGAAGAAGTATTATTCCTAGGATACATAATATCCAAAACAGGAATCAAGATGGATATGAGTAAGATATCCTGTATTCAGGATTGGCCTATACCAACCACCCGCAAAGCACTACAGCGATTCCTTGGATTTTCAAACTTCTATAGGAAGTTCATCAAGAACTTCTCTGCCATTGTGAGACCTCTCACACAACTCACAAGTATTAAGAAACCATTTAAATGGTCAGATGAAGCAAATGAAGCTTTTCGCTTGTTAAAAACAAGCTTTACTTCTGCTCCCATACTACGCCATCCAGACCCATCCCTCCAATACATTCTGGAAGTAGATGCGTCAAATATGGCAGTAGGAGCAGTACTCTCCCAACGACCAACGAATACTTCACCACTCCATCCAGTCGCCTTCTTCTCTAAATCTCTAAGCAGCCCAGAGGTGAATTACCCAGTGGGTGAAAAGGAACTGCTTGCTATAAAACTGGCTCTGGAGAATTGGCGACATCTACTTGAAGGCACCCGATTACCAATACTCATATATACAGATCATAAAAATCTTCAATATCTTCAGACTAACAAAACCCTCTCCCACCGGCAGGTACGATGGTCACTATTCTTCCTAAGATTTAACTTCCTAGTGACCTACACACTGGCAGACAAGAATAAAAAAGCGGATGCGCTATCACGATTAACTGAAGATAATTGCTCCGAAATCCCTTCCGTTCCTATAATACCCTACAAGCGTATTATTGGGGTTGTCCGTTCCTTGAAGGAAGAGATTCTGCACAGTATAGGTTTGGATTCACCTCCACCACAACTAAGTGCTGATGCAGAAGGCTTCCTCTACTACAACGACAAACTCTACATACCCCCTACTATGCGCACCAAGATCTTGGAATTGTCACATGATGTGCCTATGGCAGGACATATGGGTATGACAAAGACCCTTAATTTGCTTACCAGGCAGTTTTGGTGGCCTGATATGAAGACATCTATACAAAAATTTGTCTCTTCATGCAACGTCTGTGCCAGGTCCAAAATTGACACTACAAAACCATCCGGTCTACTATGCTGTCTACCAATACCCCAGACTCCATGGGAAGTTGTGTCCTTGGACTTTATAGTAGAACTACCACCTTCCAAAGGATTTAATACCATTTTAGTGTCAGTGGACCATCTGACAAAGATGGCACATTTCGTTGCTATTCGCAGACTACCTTCGTCCAAACAAACAGCGGAACTACTGATGAAACATGTCTTTAAGTTACATGGAATTCCAAAAACTCTTTTGTCTGACCGTGGATCACAATTCATCTCCAAGTTTTGGCAAGAACTATGTCACATACTACGAATTGAGCGAAAGCTCACTTCTCCCTACCATCCTCAGACCAACGGACAGACTGAAAGAGTCAACCAGTGCATCGAGCAATATTTACGTTGCTACACATCATACCTACAGGATGATTGGGTGGATCTCCTCCCTCTGGCAGAATTTGCCTACAACAACGCAACCCACAGTACGACCAAACAGAGTCCGTTCTACTTGAACTATGGGTTTCATCCCACTATTCTTCCACCACGCATCCTTCCATCAAGTAACCCAGTAGCCTCAGACTATCTTACCCAAATAAAAGACTCTCTGGGTTTACTTAATACTACCATCTCACACGCTCATAGTCAACAAGTACTATGACCTTCGTAGAAGACCTTCTCCTCAGTATGCTATTGGGGACCTCGTTTGGCTATCAACAAAAAACTTAAGATTAAAGATCCCTAGCAAAAAGCTTGGGCCTCTATTTTTGGGACCCTTCAGGAGACTTATTGGAAAAGCTGCAGTACAGCTCACATTACCAACAGACCTCAAGATACATCCCATCTTCCATGTGTCGCTACTGAAGCCCCATGTTCCTGACCAAGGAATAAGGCCTACCATCCCACCTCCACCTCCTGTACAAGTTGAAGGCGGAGAAGAATATGAGATAAAGGAGATTCTGGATTCTCGTATCCACAGAAGAAGACTCCAATATCTAGTACGATGGAAGAACTATGGGCCCCAAGACGACACCTGGCTGGATACCTCTGATATACATGCCCCTAGGCTGATTCGCAATTTTCACGCGAAATACCCGGAAAAAACAGTTCTAGAGGCCTTCCGGAGCCGGCCTTAAGGGGGGGTACTGTAATGTTCTGGTACCTCTGGTACCCTTATTCCACTTTCCAATTCAGTGTATGCGTCCCACCATTCTCTTCTGGTAGGTGCGCATACACCTTTAAGACCGATGCTGTCATCAATGAGCGCCGCAGAGCGGCTATTTCAACCGCCGGCGTTCTCACTCACATGTTCGTTCAACCTGCCTTGAAGCTCATATGCGTACAAGCGTACCTCGCTGTCGGAACCTCGCTACTGATCCCTGTATCCCGCTACCGGATCACTCGCTCATACCGAACCTCTCTACTACTGCTTGCTATTAGTGATAAGTACCCCGCAGGGGAATCCTCCATAACCTTCCTACTAAGCTTACACTATCTAGCTCTGCATATTAAGGACTGTTACTATCATCTGCACTATTATTTAGATTGCTAGATCTTGAGCCTACTAACATCTATCCTTGCACTGGGTTAGTCTCTCCTGTATGTCATCTGCTATCCTACCACCTACTACCATACATGATTGCTAACCTATCTGCATCCTACCTGTTACCATCTATGCTCTCATGAACATTTCTCTCAAGTGCTGTTCACCTATTGTCACTGTTCATACCTGTCTCTTCAGCTCATCACCACTATACTGCTATATACATCTATCACTCCAGGAACATCTTATTGAGTGTGTATATTTGTATGCTGAATCAGACAGACCACAGTGATGAGTCTTGGGAGTTGGAATTGGTATTTCAACGTATCTCTACATGACTGCTGAGTGGAGTTTTTCTGCAGCTGCAAATCCATCTTGTTTCAGAAAACGCAGGAGCGTTACAGTCGGTCAACATCGTAGGATAGCAGGGCATAATGGTGACATGGAAATATTGTTGTGATGGTAGGAAAACATCATCGGGTAGTGAGCTGTCAGGAGGCTGAAGAGCTTACAGAATATTTGGGGTATGAGGGGGGGGGATACAGAAGCCAGCTGAAAAAGATTTCTTGGAAGGAGAGATCATATTGCTAAAACCTTTGCAAAAATACAGCCAAGATGGAATAGGAGGATCTGTAGAATAAAAGACTTCTAGTTATACGTCACTGCTACCACCCACACCTTTCAAGGCATATGCCCCTTCATCAGAGACTCCAGATGTGATCTTATCTCCGGAGAACACTTCAGTAAGCTCCAGATGAGATAAAGTGACTCTGGTAGAGGTGAATTCTGCAGCACACCAAGCCCTGCAATGTTACATTTGTTCACATTTTTTTGCATATGCGGTGCTAAACTGAAACGTCAGATGAAAAGGATAGTTATCCTTTAAGTGATAATTTTTGAAAAAGTAGATTTAGACAAAGTATGTCCACTACATGTGTGACTTGGTTTAACCACTTAAGCCCCAGAAGATTTTACCCCCTTCCTGACCAGGGCCTATTTTGCGATTCGGCGCTGCGTGACTTTAATGGACAATTGCGTGGTCGTGCGACACTGTACCTAAACAAATTTGACATCCTTTTTTTCCCACAAACAGAGCTTTCTTTTGGTGGTATTTGATCACCTGTGCGATTTTTTGATCATGCGCTATAAACAAAAAAAGAGCATCAATTTTGCAAAAATAACAATATTTTTCACATTTTTTTATAGGAAATTCCCCAAAAAAAATGTAAAAATCAAAATTTTTTAACATTTAGGCTAATTTGTTTTATGCTACATATGTTTGGTAAAAAAAAAATCGCAAAAAGCGTATTTTGATTGGTTTGCGCAAAAGTTATTGCGTTTACTAACTAAGGGAAATATTTTTGTCGTTGTTTTTTTTAACGAGTAATGGCGGCGATCTGTGTTTTTTTTTTGCGGGACTGCGACATTGCGGCGGACAGATCGGACCCTTGACTGACATTTTTGACACTTTTGGGGTTACCAGTGACATTACTACAGTAATCAGTGCTATAAATATGCAATGTTACTGTAAAAATGACACTGGCAGTGAAGGGGTTAACTTTTTTTGAGAGGGAGGGGTTAAGTGTGTCCCTAGGGGCGTGCTTCTAACTGTGATTGGATGTGGCTTGAGGTGTAAGAACAGAGATCAACGGTCCTACATAGCAGAACAGTATGATCTCCATTCTTACACAGGGAAGAATGACAGGCAGCTTTGTTTTCATTAGCCGCCTGCCTTTCTCCCACTGTAACGGACAATCGCGAGTGCCCGGCGGACATCGCGTCCGCCGGGAACACGCGCGGGGGGGTCCGTAAGGGAGCGGGAGCGCGCCTCCGGCAGCGCGCGCTTGCTCCCTAGAGCCTCACAGGCTAGCGACGTAGTCCTACGTCGCTTTGTCTGTGAGGTGCTGACCGCCGCAGTAAATAGTCGTGCGGCGGTCGGCAAATGGTTAAAGTGATTACCATCCATGGCACATTAAAAGCTTTTGCACTGGAGGTTTATGTAGAGATCAACAATACTGTTTGTAGAGTAACACTTGAATAGAGATGTTGCGAACCTAAAATTTGCCGTTCGCGAACGGCGAACGCGAACCTCCGCAAATGTTCGCGAACGGGCGAACCGCCATAGACTTCAATAGGCAGGTGAATTTTAAAACACACAGGGACTCTTTCTGGCCACAATAGTGATGGAAAAGTTGTTTCAAGGGGACTAACACCTGGACTGTGGCATGCCGGAGGGGGATCCATGGCAAAACTCCCATGGAAAATTACGTAGTTGACGCAGAGTCGGGTTTTAATCCATAAAGGGCATAAATCACCTAACATTCCTAAATTGTTTGGAATAACGTGCTTTAAAACATCCAGTGTGTGTATACGATCAGGTATGATGTTGTATCAATCAGGTAGTGTAAGGGTTACGCCCGCTTCACAGTGACAGACCAAACTCTGACAGACCAAACTCCCCGTTTAACGCACCGCAAACAACCACAAACAGTCCATTTGCAGTGGGTACAGTACAGTCTGTGGACCTGACACTCACTGGCAGGCAACTATAAAAAATATATATATTTTTTTTTAATTTGCAAGGTGCTGTGCCACCGTATATATGAGTGGTGGGCACTGCAGTGGGCACAGTACACTCTGTGGACCTGACACTCACTGGCAGGCCTGGCAACTGCAATTATAAAAAATATATATTTTTTTAATTCGTAAGATGCTGTGCCACCGTATATATGAGTGGTGGGCACTGCAGTGGGCACAGTACACTCTGTGGACCTGACACTCACTGGCAGGCCAGGCAACTGCAATTATAAAAAATATATTTTTTTTTAATTTGCAAGGTGCTGTGCCACTGTATATATGAGTGGTGGGCACTGCAGTGGGCACAGTACACTCTGTGGACCTGACACTCACTGGCAGGCCAGGCAACTGCAATTATAAAAAATATATTTTTTTTAATTTGCAAGGTGCTGTGCCACCGTATATATGAGTGGTGGGCACTACAGTGGGCACAGTACACTCTGTGGACCTGACACTCACTGGCAGGCCAGGCAACTGCAATTATAAAAAATATATATTTTTTTAATTTGCAAGGTGCTGTGCCACCGTATATATATGAGTGGTGGGCACTGCAGTGGGCATAGTACACTCTGTGGACCCGACACTCACTGGCAGGCCAGGCAACTGCAATTATAAAAAATATATATTTTTTTAATTTGCAAGGTGCTGTGCCACCGTATATATGAGTGGTGGGCACTGCAGTGGGCACAGTACACTCTGTGGACCTGACACTCACTGGCAGGCCAGGCAACTGCAATTATAAAAAAGATATTTTTTTTTAATTTGCAAGGTGCTGTGCCACTGTATATATGAGTGGTGGGCACTGCAGTGGGCACAGTACACTCTGTGGACCTGACACTCACTGGCAGGCCAGGCAACTGCAATTATAAAAAATATATATTTTTTTAATTTGCAAGGTGCTGTGCCACCGTATATATGAGTGGTGGGCACTACAGTGGGCACAGTACACTCTGTGGACCTGACACTCACTGGCAGGCCAGGCAACTGCAATTATAAAAAATATATTTTTTTTAAATTTGCAAGGTGCTGTGCCACCATATATATATGAGTGGTGGGCACTGCAGTGGGCATAGTACACTCTGTGGACCCGACACTCACTGGCAGGCCAGGCAACTGCAATTATAAAAAATATATATTTTTTTTAATTTGCAAGGTGCTGTGACACCGTATATATATGAGTGGTGGGCACTGCAGTGGGCACAGTACACTCTGTGGACCTGACACTCACTGGCAGGCCAGGCAACTGCAATTATAAAAAATATATATTTTTTTTAATTTGCAAGGTGCTGTGACACCGTATATATATATATGAGTGGTGGGCACTGCAGTGGGCACAGTACACTCTGTGGACCTGTCACTCACTGGCAGCTGGCAGGCAACTGCAATTATAAAAAATATTTTTTTTTTAATTTGCAAGGTGCTGTGCCACCGTATAAATCAGTGGTAGGCACTGCAGTGGGCACAGTACACTCTGTGGACCTGACACTCACTGGCAGCCGGCAGGAAACTGCAATTATGTCCTTACAGCAGGAGTGGACCGAGAACAATATCTAACAGCTGTCCCTATTAACAGCAGCAGCAGCACTCTCCCTGCTCTCACTAACACACTGCTTCAGAATGATCTAAGATGGATGCTGCCCTTGCTTTTTTATAGGAGGTGGGAGGGTGTGGGAGGGAGGGTATGCTGATTGGCTGGAATGTGTCTGCTGACTGTGAGGTACAGGGTCAAAGTTTGCCTCAATGATGAAGTATAGGGGGCGGACCGAACATCGCATATGTTCGCCTGCAGCGGCGGACGCGAACAAGCGATGTTCGCTGGGAACTGTTCGCCGGCAAATAGTTCGGGACATCTCTACACTTGAACACTTCAATAATCAACTACATCTTGTAGCTTTGTCCCACCAATTACAAGTGTAAAGTCTCCCACACTGAACCTGCTACATCCACTGATCAACTGCATAAAAGTACACAAGCCGCAGAGTTTGACAGGCTTTATAAGGTAACAGTGGAAAGTTAAACACATAGTTTGAATATATTAACCCCTTGACGCTTACATAACACATAACACATAACTTAGAGGCGGCTGGGGCAGGGGCGTAACTACAGGGGTTGCAGGGGTTGCGATTGCTACCGGGCCCCATGCTCCAGGGGGCCCAGTAGCAAACCAGTGGGTGAACTTCCAGGATTGCAAAAGTCCCACTTGCGACCGGGCCCTGGCATTGCACCACTGTGGGGAGGCCCAAGATTGCAGGAAGGGGGCCCACTGCAGAACTTGTGAAAGGATCCTGCTGCGGGACCGTAATAAAAGGCCATGCAACGAGAGTGAAGAGCCCCAGGATTAGTGGGAAGAGCCCTGGGCTTGAAGGGAAGGGCCCCGGCCAGGGATCTGGGGGGGCCCTTCATGTTTTCTTGCATCGGGGCCCTGAAGGCTCTAGTTACGCCCAGGGCAGCCATCAGAAATTTTGGGGCCCCTTACACAGTTTTTGGCCTGGGCCCCCCCCTAGGCCTGACCACCAACATTCCACAGGGCCCACCTACCGTGTCATTGTCCTCCTACAGTCCCATGTCCTCCTGCATTCCATGTCCTCCTCCTCCTCCAGTCCCATCTTATCCATCCCAGGAAAATAAAGGTGAATGGTTCTAGTAAATGCCGCCCCTCCTGTCCAGGGGTGAACAACTGGAGAACAGGGGAGGGCAGGGCCTACAGCTGTGTTTTTGGGCTAGTGAGGGACAGGACCCACAACATAGTGCCAGTCTGTAAGGGAACGGCGGAGCATACAATTGAATGGCATTGCGAGGACAGGTGGCAACCATTCCCTGTTTGGGGCCCCTCAGGACGCCCGGGCCCCCTACATGTGTATGGGCTGTACCCCCCTGATGGCGGCCCTGGTTACGCCTCTGGGCTGGGGAAAGCTTGCAACATCAAATCAATGCTGCAGAAGGTAGGTAAGTCCGTATGTATGTTTATTATTTTCAATTCCTGAACTTCTCCTATCTAACCTGCTAAAGGATTATTTTTTTATTCTGTTCAACAATTGTGGTAATCCAGATGCCCCTGGCAGATATTTTAGCTATGTCAGGGACCTCCACCTTAGCCAGAACACACACTCAGTCTACTGCATTTCAAACCCCTCTTGGGTTTCCTTTTTGCTGTCTGTGTCCCATAGACACAACAGGAAGTGACAGTGTCACCACAAGTGTCCCCATTGTCTAAACTTTAGAATTGTATTCATTTATTTTTTTATTTTTTCTGATAGGTAATATCCACATGCCTCTGTGTACATAGATATAAAAAAAAAAATGCTTTGTAATTTTTGTGTTTTGCTACTTTTGTGTACACTCTGTTTTGATGTTTTGACACTGAAATGGAGATTCTGCTCACTGGGTTTCTTTCACCTGGCTTTTGAAGTTTAACTTACTTGTAATTCTTTTTTATTACTGCTGGATGGCCTCCAGTCTGGTCCAGATTTTTAACCTATATTTTTATCATTTCCCTTTGCTTTTAGGCTCCATGCACACAGGGCGTCATAAAAACGAGCTCCAAAGCTGTTTCTTGACGCCGGGAAAAAGCAGCTGTAAAAACGTGCTTTCAGTAGCTTTTTCCATTAGCGTAATTGCACGTTTGGCCACGTAGCTTTTAGCAGCGTTTTTTCTGCCTCCATTCAAAATCAATGGTTCCCTAAAGGAGCCTATTGATTTGAATGGAAGTCGCACCGCAAGTCAGATCAGGATGATCCGACTTGCGGCGCGACTTGCGCTGTGAGAATCTTGAGGGGGAACTCCACACCAAAATGGGGAAAAAAACGGCGTGGGGTTCCGCCCCAGGTTCTAAACCAGGCCCTTCGGGTCTAGTATGGAATTTGATTTGGAATTAACCAAAATCCATACCAGACCCTTATCCGAGCATGCAGCCCGGCAGGCCAGGAAAGGGGAGGGGACGAGCGAGCGGCCCCACCCCCCCTGGATCATACCAGGCCACACGCCCTCAACATGGGGGGGTGTGGATGCTTTGGGGCAGGGGGGGCACCTCAAAGCACCTTGCCCCCATGTTGATGAGGACAAGGGCCTCATCCCCACAACCCTGGCGGGTGGTTGTGGGGATCTGCGGGCAGGGGGCTCATCGGAATCTGGAAGCCCCCTTTAACAAGGGGCCCCCCACATCCCAGACCCCCTCCCTATGTGAATGGGTATGGGGTACACTGTACCCCTACCCATTCACCCCATAAAAGTCAGTGTGTGTAAATAATGACAGGAGACGTTTTGAAAAGTTTATTAAAAATCTTCATCCGGTCTTCTCTGCTCTGGTCTTCTCCTCTCTTCTGGTCTTCTCCTCTCCGCTCTTCTGCTCTTTAGCTCTTCTGCCCTTGAGGCTCTTGTCCTTATCAACATGGGGGCAAGGTGCTTTGAGGTGGGGGGTGCAGAGCCCCCCCTCCCCCAAAGCACCCACACCCCCCCATGTTGAGGGCGTGTGGCCTGGTATGGTCCAGGGGGGGTGGGGCCGCTCGCTCGTCCCCTCCCCTTTCCTGGCCTGCCGGGCTGCATGCTCGGATAAGGGTCTGGTATGGATTTTGGGGGGGGACCCCATGCCATTTTTTTGGCACGGGGCTACCCTCAAATTCCATACTAGACCCGAAGGACCTGGTTTGGAACCTGGGGGGGAACCCCACGCCGTTTTTTTCCCCATTTTGGCGTGGAGTTCCCCCTCAAGATTCTAACAGCGCAAGTCGCACCGCAAGTCGGATCATCCTGATCCGACTTGCGGTGCGACTTCCATTCAAATCAATAGGCTCCCATAGGGAACCATTGATTTTGAATGGAAGAAAAAAAAATGTATAACGTGGCCTAACGCACGTTAAGCAACGTTATTCAGCCTTTAGGAGCGTCAGACATTTTTACAGCTTGACGCTGCAGCTCCAGAACGCACAGTTCCTGTTTTTTCTTTTTTTGGAGCTGTAAAACGCCTATGCCACTTGGAGCTCCTAAAAGCTCTATGTGTGCATGAGGCCATAGAATAACATGGATGGGCGTTCTGCAGCTGCAAAAAAATAAAACGTCTGACGCTGCTAACAGCAGCTCCAAAAACGTCCAGTGTGCATGAGGCCTAAAGTGATTGTAAAGTCTTGTTTTTGATTTTTTTTTTTTTTTTTTAATAACAAACATGTTAAACTTACCTCCTCTGTGCAGTTGGTTTTTAACAGAGCAGCCCAGATCCTCCTCTTCTTGGGTCCCTCTTTGGCACTCCTGGCCGCTCCTTCCTGTCGAGTGCCCCCACAGCAAGCAGCTTGCTATGGGGGCACCCGAACTGAGTCACAGCTCCCTTTGTCCGTTCAGACATGGAGCTGCCATTTGGCCCTGCCCCCTCTCTCTCCTGACTGGCTGACTGACTTTGATTGACAGCCACAGGAGCCAATGGCGCTGCGGCTGGCTCTCAGACAATCGGGAGGGAGAGTCCCAAATGGCCAAGGGACTCTTGGACATCGCTGGATAGAGATGGGGCTCAGGTAAGTATTAGGGGGTGCTGGGGAGGCTGCTACGCCCAGAAGGCTTTTTATCTTAATGCATTAAAATAAAAAACCTTTTGCCTTTACCACTCCTTTAAGTGTTTTGAACTACTTGACCTCCAGGAACATTTTACCCCATTCATGACCAGGTCATTTTTTGCTTTTTAGCACTGCGCTACTTATATATCAAAGCGAACTTCCCCATAAGAAATTATGGAAACTCAGATTATTTGTTTCACAACCATTTATTCAGAAGTCCTTCAGTTTATAGTCCATATAAAAAGATTATAGCAATGTGATAGGTTGTGTAACCATAAAACGTCCATCCACAAATGGTGCCTCCACAAGGGGATTAGAAGTAAAATTCAGCAGGAGCTACAGTGAATAAAAGAGAAGAGAGGCGCCTTTAACCACTTAAGCCCCGGAGGATTTGGCTGCTCAAAGACCAGGCCCTATTTTGTGATTCGGCACTGCGTGACTTTAACGGACAATTGCGCGGTCGTGCGACGCTGTACCCAAATGAAATTGATGTCCTTTTTTTCCCACAAACAGAGCTTTCTTTTGGTGGTGTAATATTTTTCACATTTTTTTATATGAAATTCTCAAAAAAAATCCAAATTTTTTAACATTTCAGGCCAATTTGTTTTCTGTTACATATCTTTGGTAAAAAAAAATTGCAATAAGCGTATTTTGATTGGTTTGCACAAAAGTTATTGCGTTTACTAACTACGGGAAAGATTTATGTCATTTTTATTGTTTTTTCTTAACTAGTAATGGCGGCGATCTGCGATTTTTTTTGCGGGACTGCGACATTGTGGCAGACAGATTGGACCCCTGACTGACATTTTTGACACTTTTGGGAGTACCGGTGACATTACCACAGTAATCAGTGCTATAAATATGCACTGTTACTGTAAAATGACACTGGCAGGGAAGGGGTTAACTTTATTGGTGATCCGTGGGTTAAATGTATCCCTAGGGGTGCGATTCTAACTGTGGCGGGGGCGTGGCTTGTGATGTAACCACAGAGACATACGATCCTACATAGCAGGATCGTATAGTCTCTGCACTTACATCAGGGAGAATGACAGACAGCTGTGTTTACATCAGCCGTCTGCCTTTCTCCCTCTCCTGCGGGAGATTGCGAGTGCCGGTCACACGCGCGGGGATCCCTGTGAACGAGCGGGGGCGGGAGCTCGCCCCCTACAGGCTCCTGGCTCCTAGCCCTACGTCGGTTTGCCCAGGAGCAGCTGACTGCCACAGTAAATAGTCGTGCGGCGGTCGGCAAGTGGTTAAGTGTAGCAATATGGTTACATTTAATGAAGGTACAACATTTAGCAACTCATATGGTTGATGATTAAAAGAGGCACATCTAAGTATGTAGGCATCCAGGATAAAGCTGTCAACATAGACTGTAGACTGTCCTCCACATGGGCGGCTCTCACCGCTGTGAGAGTGAGGCTTGAATCCTTCGTGGAGCACAGTGTGGAAGGGATGACGTCGATGGCAGTGCGGGAGGCTTGGTCTATGTGGACAGCTTTACCCCGGATGCCTGCATTCTTAGATGTGCCTGTTGTAATAATAATCAGTTATGTGATTTGCTAAATGTTGTACCTTCATTAAATGTAACCATAGTGCTACACTTAGAGGCTCCTCTCTTCTCTTTAAGACCCCGTTCACACTGGGGCGACCCGACTTTGCCGGGCGACCTGTGAAGTCGCGGTGCGCAGCTCACACCGCGACCTCGGAGCGACCGCCACGGACTTCATATCATTGAAGTCAATGCATGGGCCGCAGGCCCTTGGTGTGGACACTGGTCCATACCCCCTTGTTTGGAACATGTTTTCGCTGATTTACATCTAAGTCTAATTGGTTGCACATTTGTTTGCCTGATGTATGTTCAATGACTACTAGATGTATCTCATTATTGTTACACTACGCTTTACTTGTTAAACCAATAACTGTTTTCATTGTATTTTCAATTATTAACTTCAATAAAGCACTTTATTGGAAAAAAAAAAAAAAAGAAGTCAATGCAGGTAGCTCCAGGTTGCCCCAAAGAAGCTCCAGACCCTTTTTCTAAGCCGGAGCGACTTGTGTCGCTCCTATTAGAATGGGTCCTGTGCTGCTCTATGGCAGGCGACCCACGGCAACTTGTCAGGCGACCAGGTCGCCTGACAGGTCGACCCAGTGTGAACGGGGTCTTATACTGTGATGTGAAGCTACTTGTATATTGAGACATCGCTTGTTTATCAAATTACATTTATACAAACATTTTGCTGGTCTTCCAAAACACGCTCAAACCAAGGTACTCCCAACCCAAGGTTTTACTGTATATTTATTGGTTTGTGTGAAAGTTATAGTCTACAAACTATGGTATATACCGTATATTTGAAAATGTATCAATCTTGATGTACTGACGACCTATCTCATTTCTTGAGACCCTTAAAATGCCAGGACAATACAAATCCCCCCCCCCCCCCCCAAATGTTCCCTGTTACGTTTTTTGAAGTTGTAAATTTTTGTCAATTTTTTTTGGAAAATTAAGAAATTAACCACTTCTGGACTGGAAGGATTTGCCCCTTTAATGACCAGGCCATTTTTTGAGGTCGTGCGATGCTGTACCCAAATAGAATTGATGTCCTTTTTTTTCCCACAAATAGAGCTTTCTTTTGGTGGTATTTGATCACCTGTGCAATTTTTATTTTTTGCAAAAAACAAATTAAACAAAAAAAGAGCGACAATTCTGGAAAAAAAAAAAAACAATATTTTTTACATTCTGCTGTATAACATTACCCCCCAAAAAATGTAAAAATCTAATTTTTTCATCCTTTTAGACCAATTTGTATTCTGCTACATATTTTTGGTAAAAAAAAAAAAAATCCCAATAAGTGTATTTTGATTGTTTTGCACAAAAGTTATCTCGTCTAAAAGCTAGGGGAAAGATTTATGTCATTTTTATTTATTTAATTTTTTTTACTAGTAATGGCATCGATCTGGGATTTTTAGCAGGACTGCAACATTGCGGCGGACAGATTGGACCCCTAACTGTCATTTATGACACTTTTGGGGGGACCAGTGACATTACTACAGTAATCAGTGCTAAAAATATGCACTGTTACTGTAATAATGACATTGGCAGGGAAGGGGTTAACCTAGTGGGTGATCAAGGGGTTAAATGTAAGCCTAGGGTGTGTTTTCTAACTATATGGGGGATAGGTTTTTGAAATGATCATAGAGACCTGTGATCCTATATAGAAGGATCACAGGCGCTCTGTGATCATTCCAGAGAGAAGAGCGCGGCCGCCGGCCCCGCGCATCGGCATTCCCGCTGCCTAGGTGGGGAGGGAGCGCGCTTACCCCTTAGCACCAGGCGCACAACCTACATAGACCTACGTCGGTTTGCGCAGGAGGGGCTGCCTGCCGCAGTAAAACTGCAGCGGGTGGTCCAGAACTGTTTAAATAAAATGTGCTTTTTTCCACAATTTTGTTTTTTTTTACATACTGTCACCAGTGCAGTACAGCATTATCATATGATTGGCGTGGCAGTGATCAGGGATACTGACTGGTGACAGTATGTCAAAGAAAAAATAACTAATTTTTTTATTCAAAATCTAAAACATTTTTTAACATATCTGTCTTATGTTAGTGCCATTAAAATCCACCACAAGCAGGACTGTGTCTTGCAAACCTTTTGCATTTTATTAACATTGTTTTTACGTATTTTCATCAGAGTAGTTCAGTGCCCCCATAGTGACACTATACTACTCTGGGGAGGGAGGGATCCAAATTTTTTTTCTTTCACACTTTGTTTGCTTTTACTTTGATGATTACTGTAACCCCACAGCTCGTACATGGTACAGGATGCTGTGATTGGCCCAGGTACCATGTTAAAGCTGTGGGCCAATCACAGCATCACTCAGCTGTGGGCCAATCACAGCATTTATTCATTACAGCTTTATTGAACTTGTGACCAATGTGCCGCCACGCACCCCTTGGTAGCATGACATACATGTATGTGCATCCCTGCCGCAGTAAATGTACTTTTGCCAAGCGAAAGAGGTTAATCAGGATATGTATGAATGGCACTTAGAAATAAAAGAATCTTTTTGCTTTTTTGGTTTTAATTTTATCCTGTATGAGATGTGATTCCTCTTCTGATCTTGGAGGAATCTCCCTTCTGGTTTCCATTTTAGCCTGTGTACCAGCGTTATGTGTCAGCCTCCTCCCCTGATGATGCCTGTGTAGGAGAAACACGTTGGGCGGGGCCAGACACATGGCGTTGCTACGCCCGCCAAGATTCGGCAGTGCAGGATTAGGATTTCCTTTCATACTTATCTCTGTAAGTGTATTTAAAAAAAAAAAAAGAGATGGTTTTAACATGTGGATACAGCACTATGGGATGTATCCTTTGTTTTGCCTCCTTGTGAGCTGCACTTCAGGAATGCCTTGTAGCCAGTAATGCGGTAGCCTGAATTGCCACTTGGCGATTTAAACTCTTATTGATCTCTGTGTGGGATCTTATTATTCGGTAAGAAGTGTTGGTGGTGTTTTGGAGCACTTTGTGGCTTGGTGTTTGCACCATCTTTTCATTTGGATTCTAAGATGTCATCTTTGTGGACTCCATTGATTGCTGCACTGCGGTTTTTTTTACTGCATGCTAGAGGTTCAGCTATTACGGATTCCTTCACTTAGCAGCTGTCTTTGCATATCAATTGTGGACACTTATAAACTTTGATCTTTATTTCGTTTTTGCACACGCAGTATAAATTATGTAAAAACTAGAAGTGTTAAAACCTACGCTATGTGAACATGAGATAAAATGAATAAATACCTCTTGAAGCTGCTATTCACTTAGGTAAAAACCAAGAAAAACTAAAAAGCAATCTTAAGGGCTCTTTCACACGGTCCGCCTCCGTAGGCGGATCTGTGCTGCTCAGCGGGGATCGATCCGCGATCCCCACTGAGCCGGCGGATGACGGCTCCGTCTCCGCTTGCAGTGCGGAGAGTGAGGTGTCACAGCCCCCGCTGCTCTCTATGGGGAATCGGATGAGAGCGGACCGCCTGTCCGCTCTCATCCGATCCCATCCGATCCGATCCCAGGACGGATGGAAAATAGGGTTTCCATCCGTCCGGATTTCACGGACAGGATCGGATGCGGATGGCAGCAGGTGTCAGCGGACATGTCACCGCTGACATCCGCTGCTCCATAGGGCTGAATGGGGCATCTGATCAGATCCACCTAAAAAACTGACAGGCGGATCTGATCGGATTGCCTGTGTGAAAGAGCCCTAAAGCAGTGCTAACAGGCATATAATTGTTGTGAAAAATAATAAAGTGAATCAGTGCATAGTATAATCAATACATACAAAATTCATAAACAAAAAAGTGCATACATGGATAAAGTGCATTCATAAAATATTCATGGTGCAAACAATGCAAATGGTGCAAAAATTGCTGAATGAAAGTGCAGTCCAAAGTAAATAGTTCACTTAGATGGAACTAAAGTGCTGAAAAAGTGCTTGAAATATTCCACATAGGTGCCAAGGTGTTCTCAAGGAAGAAACCCTTATGGGGATGCACTCACCAGACCTGGGATATAAACAAGCCTGTAACTGTAACAATATTCCCTGGATGTATGGGTCTAGCACAGCCTCCAAGTACCTCTGTTCCAGCTTCTCTACGCTCTCTCCTCAATCATATGTTCAAAAGAAGGGGAAGGAGCCAGACATAGTGAAGCCCGTAGGGTGTTTTATTAAATAAAATGTATTAAAACTACTCACAAAAGTGCAGTAATAATCAGCATTAGAATATAGCAGAATCACAGCGAATCATTCCACTTCCGCGTACGCTGCCGGCGTTCATTCCGCGGTGGTTTCAGGAAGTGACGTTGTGTGATGTTCCTCTGCCCGGAAGTGCGTTGACGCGTTTCGCCCGCCTATTATGGGCGTTATCAAAGACATTGTTTTTATTTTTTAGTATAAATTATAAGACACTGTTTTTTTATATATTTGTTGCACATATGAATTGCGGATAATGTTGAATTTTTTTTTTATAAAATTGTGGTTACATTCGTTATTTCTATATCGTTATGTATGAATTTTTTACATGTATTGACAATTGTATTTATTTACTTCTGCTTGCACATTGATTTTTACACTTTAATCAAAGGGACAACACATTTTTTTAGGTATCAGTAAATTGTTTACATCTTGTATACAGGTGTCTTAGGTCCTGCAGTCTTTTTTGTATTTGTGGTACTATGAGACATTAGGCAAACTCGGAAGTGCAGTGATACGGGCGGCTCGAGACTCAAAGCCACGGCGGTTTTACTGATCTTATACACTGAATATCTGCTGCTTAATTGTCAGTTGATATTATCTTACTTTAAATAAATTGCATTTAAAATATTACACCAGATGAGTCTCTCTTGTTCTATACTCCACTTGGAGCCCTTTAGGATACAACAGCCCCCTTCCTGAATGAGTACAATACTGCCAGGAATTTTTCAATATGATGTATCCTTAGAGCAGTAAGGTAAGGGTGTAGCACACCCGGAAGAATTTCATCTATATTATTGATCCACCATTTTATCATCTGGTGCTGGAGTCACTTAGATAAATATTTTTTGAACACCTACTGGGAGAATCACTCAAGATTTGTGGCACTTATATTCACCTGAATGAACTTTTGATTTATGTTGTGATTCCTTATCACTATTTATTTCCAACTTGGCACATGATTCACTGAATGGACTTTTTATTTAAGCAGATTTTATGTCACTGATTTATTTTATTTTTATTCAACTGCATTGATACCACTTTAAAATATTCACTTGCAAGCACTTTATATCTTGTATTTATTCATCCATTCACGTTATCTTTTACATTTTGTTGGATAAGCGCAGCTTTATTTTTCATCATCTTTCCAATGCATATTAAAGCTACACAAAGTGTAAATGGGGCCAGGGGTGGACTGACCATAAGGGCACTCGGGCACTGCCTGAGGGCCTTCCAGTGGGGGGTCCCAGGAGAGTCTCCTGATACCTCAGTTCCAATGAATCTGTGCTTATTCCGGAGCTGTTGAAGGGGAGAGGACTTGTGCTGGAATGTGGGGTGGTGAGGGGGGTTCCAAATCTGATCCCCCCAGCACATATCCTCTTACCCACCTCCCCCAAATCAAAAATATGCCACTTGCCATTCATCCCAGGACCCTTCTCTGCTGTCATCCCAGGACCCCCTCTTTGCTGTCATCCCAGGACCCCCTCTCTGCTGTCACCCCAGGACCCCCTCTCCGCTATCATTCCAAGACCCCTCTCTGCTGTCACCCCAGGACCCCCTCTCTGTTGTCACCCAAGGACCCCTCTCTGCTGTCATTCCAAGACCCCCTCCCTGCTGTTATCCCGGGACCCCATCTCTGCTGTCAATCCAGGACCCCCTCTCTGCTGTCATTCAAAGACCCCCTCTCTGTTCCCATGCCAGGAATCTCTCTCTGTTCTCATCCCAGGGCCCCCCTCTCTGCTCTCATCCCAGGACCCTTCTCTGCTGTCATCCCAGGACCCCCTCTTTGCTGTCATCCCAGGAACCCCTCTCTGCTGTCATCCCAGGACCACCTCTCTGCACCCACTCTCTGCTGTCATCCCAGGACCCCCTCTCTGCTCTCATCCCAGGACCCCTTCTCTTCTGTCATCACAGGACCCCCCTCTCTGCTGCCATTCCAAGACCCCTCTCTGCTCTCATCCCAGGACCCATCTCTGCTGTCATCACAGGACCCCCACTCTGCTGTCATCCCAGGGCCCCTTCTCTTCTGTCATCCCAGGACCCCCTCTCTGCTCTCATCCCAGGACTCCCTCTTTGCTCTCATCCCAAGGGCCCCCACTCTGCTCTCATCCCAGAACCCCCTCTCTGCTGTCACCCCAGGACCCCCTCTCTGCTGTCATTCCAGGACCCCCTCTCTGCTGTTATCCCAGGACCCCCATTCTGCTGTCATCCCATGACACCCCCCCCTCTGCTGCCATTCCAGGACCCCCACTCTGCTGTCATCCCAGGACCTCCTCTCTGCCGTCATTCCAGGACCCCCTCTCTGCTGTCATCCCAGGACCCCCTTTCTGCTGTCATCCTAAGGCCCACTCTCTGCTCTCATCCCGAGTCCCCCTCTATGCTGTCAATCCAAAAGCCCCCTCTCTGCTGTCATCCCAGGACCCCCTCTCTGGTCTCATCCAAGGGCCCCCTCTCTGGTCTCATCCCAGGACCCCCTCTCTGCTCTCACCTCAGGAAACCCTCTCTGCTCTCATCCCAGGACCCCCTTTCTGCACCCCTCTCTGCTGTCATCCCAGCTCCCCCTCTCTGCTCTCACCCCAGGAACTCCTCTCTGCTGTCATCCCAGGACCACCTCTCTGCACCCCCTCTCTGCTGTCATCCCAGGACCCCCTCTCTGCTGTCATCCCAGGACCCCCTCTCTGCTCTCATCCCAGGACCCCCTGTCTCTTCTCATCCCAGGACCCCTTCTCTGCTGTCATCACAGGACCCCCCTCTCTGCTCTCCTCCCAGGACCCCTCTCTGCTGTCATCCCAGGACCCCCACTCTGCTGTAATCCCAGGACCCCTTTTCTGCTGCCATTCCAAAGCCCCCTCTCTGCTGTCATCCCAGGACCCCTTCTCTGCTGTCATCCAAGGGCCCCCTCTCTGCTCTCATCCCAGGACCCCCCTCTCTGCTCTCACCCAGGAACCCCTCTCTGCTCTCATCCCAGGACCCCCTTTCTGCACCCCTCTCTGCTGTCATCCCAGATCCCCCTCTCTGCTCTCACCCCAGGAACTCCTCTCTGCTGTCATCCCAGGACCACCTCTCTGCACCCCCTCTCTGCTGTCATCCCAGGACCCCCTGTCTCCTCTCATCCCAGGACCCCTTCTCTGCTGTCATCACAGGACCCCCCTCTCTGCTCTCCTCCCAGGATCCCTCTCTGCTGTCATCCCAGGATCTCTCTCTGCTGTCATCCCAGGACCCCCACTCTGCTGTCATCCCAGGACCCCCACTCTGCTGTAATCCCAGGACCCCTTCTCTGCTGTCTTTCCAAGACCCCCTCTCTGCTGTCATCCCAGGACCCCTTCTCTGCTGTCATCCCAAGACTCCCCTCTCTGCTCTCATTTCAAGGGCCTCCTCTCTGCTCTCATCCCAGAACCCCCTCTCTGCTGTCACCCCAGGACCCCCTCTCTGCTGTCATTCAAGGACCCCCTCTCTGCTGTTATCCCAGGAACCTCATTCTGCTGTCATCCCAGGACCCCCCCCCTCTGCTGCCGTTCCAGGACCCCCACTCTGCTGTCATCCCAGGACCTCCTCTCTGCCGTCATTCCAGGACCCCCTTTCTGCTGTCATCCCAGGGCCCACTCTCTGCTGTCATCCCAAGTCCCCCTCTCTGCTGTCATCCCAGGACCCCCTCTCTGCTGTCATCCCAGGACCCCTCTCTCTGCTCTCATCCGAGGACCCCCTCTCTGCTCTCACCTCAGGAACCCCTCTCTGCTCTCATCCCAGGACCCTCTTTCTGCACCCCTCTCTGCTGTCATCCCAGATCCCCCTCTCTGCTCTCACCCCAGGAACTCCTCTCTGCTGTCATCCCAGGACCACCTCTCTATACCCCATCTCTGCTGTCATCCCTGAACCCCCTCTCTGCTCTCATCCCAGGACCCCCTCTCTGCTCTAATCCCAGGACCCCTGTCTCCTCTTATCCCAGGACCCCTTCTCTGCTGTCATCACAGGACCCCCCTCTCTGCTCTCATCCCAGGACCCCTCTCTGCTGTCATCCCACAACCCCCACTCTGCTGTAATCCCAGGACCCCTTCTCTGCTGTCATCCCAAGACCCCCTCTCTGCTCTCATTCCAGGACCCCCTCTCTACGCTCATCCCAAGGACCCCCTCTCTGCTCTCATCCCAGGACCCCTCTCTGCTCTCATCCCAGGACCCTTTCTCTGCACCCCCTCTCTGCTCTCATCCCAGGACCCCCTCTATGCTCTCATCCCAGGACCCCCTCTCTACTCTCACCCCAGGAACCCCTCTCTGCTGTCATCCCAGGACCACCTCTCTGCACCCACTCTCTGCTGTCATCCCAGGACCCCCTCTCTGCTCTCATCCCAGGACCCCTTCTCTTCTGTCATCACAGGACCCCCCTCTCTGCTGCCATTCCAAGACCCCCTCTCTGCTCTCATCCCAGGACCCATCTCTGCTGTCATCACAGGACCCCCACTCTGCTGTCATCCCAGGGCCCCTTCTCTTCTGTCATCCCAGGACCCCCTCTCTGCTCTCATCCCAGGACTCCCTCTTTGCTCTCATCCCAAGGGCCCCCTCTCTGCTCTCATCCCAGAACCCCCTCTCTGCTGTCACCCCAGGACCCCCTCTTTGCTGTCATTCAAGGACGCCCTCTCTGCTGTCATACCAGGACCCCCATTCTGCTGTCATCCCAGGACCCCCCCCCCTCTGCTGCCATTCCAGGACCCCCACTCTGTCATCCCAGGGCCCCCTCTCTGCTGTCATCCCAAGGCCCCCTCTCTGCTGTCACCCCAGGACCCCCTCTCTGCTGTCATCCCAGGACCCGCTCTCTGCTCTCACCCCAGGAACCCCTCTCTGCTCTCATCCCAGGACCCTTTCTCTGCACCCCCTCTCTGCTCTCATCCCAGGACCCCCTCTATGCTCTCATCCCAGGACCCCCTCTCTACTCTCACCCCAGGAACCCCTCTCTGCTGTCATCCCAGGACCACCTCTCTGCACCCACTCTCTGCTGTCATCCCAGGACCCCCTCTCTGCTCTCATCCCAGGACCCCTTCTCTTCTGTCATCACAGGACCCCCCTCTCTGCTGCCATTCCAAGACCCCTCTCTGCTCTCATCCCAGGACCCATCTCTGCTGTCATCACAGGACCCCCACTCTGCTGTCATCCCAGGGCCCCTTCTCTTCTGTCATCCCAGGACCCCCTCTCTGCTCTCATCCCAGGACTCCCTCTTTGCTCTCATCCCAAGGGCCCCCACTCTGCTCTCATCCCAGAACCCCCTCTCTGCTGTCACCCCAGGACCCCCTCTCTGCTGTCATTCCAGGACCCCCTCTCTGCTGTTATCCCAGGACCCCCATTCTGCTGTCATCCCATGACACCCCCCCCCTCTGCTGCCATTCCAGGACCCCCACTCTGCTGTCATCCCAGGACCTCCTCTCTGCCGTCATTCCAGGACCCCCTCTCTGCTGTCATCCCAGGACCCCCTTTCTGCTGTCATCCTAAGGCCCACTCTCTGCTCTCATCCCGAGTCCCCCTCTATGCTGTCAATCCAAAAGCCCCCTCTCTGCTGTCATCCCAGGACCCCCTCTCTGGTCTCATCCAAGGGCCCCCTCTCTGGTCTCATCCCAGGACCCCCTCTCTGCTCTCACCTCAGGAAACCCTTTCTGCACCCCTCTCTGCTGTCATCCCAGCTCCCCCTCTCTGCTCTCACCCCAGGAACTCCTCTCTGCTGTCATCCCAGGACCACCTCTCTGCACCCCCTCTCTGCTGTCATCCCAGGACCCCCTCTCTGCTGTCATCCCAGGACCCCCTCTCTGCTCTCATCCCAGGACCCCCTGTCTCCTCTCATCCCAGGACCCCTTCTCTGCTGTCATCACAGGACCCCCCTCTCTGCTCTCCTCCCAGGACCCCTCTCTGCTGTCATCCCAGGACCCCCACTCTGCTGTAATCCCAGGACCCCTTTTCTGCTGCCATTCCAAAGCCCCCTCTCTGCTGTCATCCCAGGACCCCTTCTCTGCTGTCATCCAAGGGCCCCCTCTCTGCTCTCATCCCAGGACCCCCCTCTCTGCTCTCACCCAGGAACCCCTCTCTGCTCTCATCCCAGGACCCCCTTTCTGCACCCCTCTCTGCTTTCATCCCAGATCCCCCTCTCTGCTCTCACCCCAGGAACTCCTCTCTGCTGTCATCCCAGGACCACCTCTCTGCACCCCCTCTCTGCTGTCATCCCAGGACCCCCTGTCTCCTCTCATCCCAGGACCCCTTCTCTGCTGTCATCACAGGACCCCCCTCTCTGCTCTCCTCCCAGGATCCCTCTCTGCTGTCATCCCAGGATCCCTCTCTGCTGTCATCCCAGGACCCCCACTCTGCTGTAATCCCAGGACCCCTCCTCTGCTGTCTTTCCAAGACCCCCTCTCTGCTGTCATCCCAGGACCCCTTCTCTGCTGTCATCCCAAGACTCCCCTCTCTGCTCTCACCCCAGGACTCCCTCTCTGCTCTCATTTCAAGGGCCCCCTCTCTGCTCTCATCCCAGAACCCCCTCTCTGCTGTCACCCCAGGACCCCCTCTCTGCTGTCATTCAAGGACCCCCTCTCTGCTGTTATCCCAGGAACCCCATTCTGCTGTCATCCCAGGACCCCCCCCCCTCCTCTGCTGCCGTTCCAGGACCCCCACTCTGCTGTCATCCCAGGACCTCCTCTCTGCCGTCATTCCAGGACCCCCTTTCTGCTGTCATCCCAGGGCCCACTCTCTGCTGTCATCCCAAGTCCCCCTCTCTGCTGTCATCCCAGGACCCCCTCTCTGCTGTCATCCCAGGACCCCCTCTCTGCAGTCATCCCAGGACCCCTCTCTCTGCTCTCATCCGAGGACCCCCTCTCTGCTCTCACCTCAGGAACCCCTCTCTGCTCTCATCCCAGGACCCTCTTTCTGCACCCCTCTCTGCTGTCATCCCAGATCCCCCTCTCTGCTCTCACCCCAGGAACTCCTCTCTGCTGTCATCCCAGGACCACCTCTCTATACCCCATCTCTGCTGTCATCCCTGAACCCCCTCTCTGCTCTCATCCCAGGACCCCCTCTCTGCTCTCATCCCAGGACCCCTGTCTCCTCTTATCCCAGGACCCCTTCTCTGCTGTCATCACAGGACCCCCCTCTCTGCTCTCATCCCAGGACCCCTCTCTGCTGTCATCCCACAACCCCCACTCTGCTGTAATCCCAGGACCCCTTCTCTGCTGTCATCCCAAGACCCCCTCTCTGCTCTCATTCCAGGACCCCCTCTCTACGCTCATCCCAAGGACCCCCTCTCTGCTCTCATCCCAGGACCCCTCTCTGCTCTCATCCCAGGACCCTTTCTCTGCACCCCCTCTCTGCTCTCATCCCAGGACCCCCTCTATGCTCTCATCCCAGGACCCCCTCTCTACTCTCACCCCAGGAACCCCTCTCTGCTGTCATCCCAGGACCACCTCTCTGCACCCACTCTCTGCTGTCATCCCAGGACCCCCTCTCTGCTCTCATCCCAGGACCCCTTCTCTTCTGTCATCACAGGACCCCCCTCTCTGCTGCCATTCCAAGACCCCCTCTCTGCTCTCATCCCAGGACCAATCTCTGCTGTCATCACAGGACCCCCACTCTGCTGTCATCCCAGGGCCCCTTCTCTTCTGTCATCCCAGGACCCCCTCTCTGCTCTCATCCCAGGACTCCCTCTTTGCTCTCATCCCAAGGGCCCCCTCTCTGCTCTCATCCCAAAACCCCCTCTCTGCTGTCACCCCAGGACCCCCTCTCTGCTGTCATTCCAGGACCCCCTCTCTGCTGTTATCCCAGGACCCCCATTCTGCTGTCATCCCATGACACCCCCCCCCCCCCTCTGCTGCCATTCCTGGACCCCCACTCTGCTGTCATCCCAGGACCTCCTCTCTGCCGTCATTCCAGGACCCCCTCTCTGCTGTCATCCCAGGACCCCCTTTCTGCTGTCATCCTAAGGCCCACTCTCTGCTCTCATCCCGAGTCCCCCTCTCTGCTGTCAATCCAAAAGCCCCCTCTCTGCTGTCATCCCAGGACCCCCTCTCTGGTCTCATCCAAGGGCCCCCTCTCTGGTCTCATCCCAGGACCCCCTCTCTGCTCTCACCTCAGGAACTCCTCTCTGCTCTCATCCCAGGACCCCCTTTCTGCACCCCTCTCTGCTGTCATCCCAGCTCCCCCTCTCTGCTCTCACCCCAGGAACTCCTCTCTGCTGTCATCCCAGGACCACCTCTCTGCACCCCCTCTCTGCTGTCATCCCAGGACCCCCTCTCTGCTGTCATCCCAGGACCCCCTCTCTGCTCTCATCCCAGGACCCCCTGTCTCCTCTCATCCCAGGACCCCTTCTCTGCTGTCATCACAGGACCCCCCTCTCTGCTCTCCTCCCAGGACCCCTCTCTGCTGTCATCCCAGGACCCCCACTCTGCTGTAATCCCAGGACCCCTTTTCTGCTGCCATTCCAAAGCCCCCTCTCTGCTGTCATCCCAGGACCCCATCTCTGCTGTCATCCAAGGGCCCCCTCTCTGCTCTCATCCCAGGACCCCCCTCTCTGCTCTCACCCAGGAACCCCTCTCTGCTCTCATCCCAGGACCCCCTTTCTGCACCCCTCTCTGCTGTCATCCCATATCCCCCTCTCTGCTCTCACCCCAGGAACTCCTCTCTGCTGTCATCCCAGGACCACCTCTCTGCACCCCCTCTCTGCTGTCATCCCAGGACCCCCTGTCTCCTCTCATCCCAGGACCCCTTCTCTGCTGTCATCACAGGACCCCCCTCTCTGCTCTCCTCCCAGGATCCCTCTCTGCTGTCATCCCAGGATCCCTCTCTGCTGTCATCCCAGGACCCCCACTCTGCTGTAATCCCAGGACCCCTTCTCTGCTGTCTTTCCAAGACCCCCTCTCTGCTGTCATCCCAGGACCCCTTCTCTGCTCTCATCCCAGGACTCCCTCTCTGCTCTCATTTCAAGGGCCCCCTCTCTGCTCTCATCCCAGAACCCCCTCTCTGCTGTCACCCCAGGACCCCCTCTCTGCTGTCATTCAAGGACCCCCTCTCTGCAGTTATCCCAGGACCCCCATTCTGCTGTCATCCCAGGACCCCCCCCCCCTCTGCTGCCGTTCCAGGACCCCCACTCTGCTGTCATCCCAGGACCTCCTCTCTGCCGTCATTCCAGGACCCCCTTTCTGCTGTCATCCCAGGGCCCACTCTCTGCTGTCATCCCAAGTCCCCTTCTCTGCTGTCATCCCAGGACCCCCTCTCTGCTGTCATCCCAGGACCCCCTCTCTGCAGTCATCCCAGGACCCCTCTCTCTGCTCTCATCCGAGGACCCCTCTCTCTGCTCTCACCTCAGGAACCCCTCTCTGCTCTCATCCCAGGACCCTCTTTCTGCACCCCTCTCTGCTGTCATCCCAGATCCCCCTCTCTGCTCTCACCCCAGGAACTCCTCTCTGCTGTCATCCCAGGACCACCTCTCTATACCCCATCTCTTCTGTCATCCCTGAACCCCCTCTCTGCTCTCATCCCAGGATCCCCTCTCTGCTCTCATCCCAGGACCCCTGTCTCCTCTTATCCCAGGACCCCTTCTCTGCTGTCATCACAGGACCCCCTCTCTGCTCTCATCCCAGGACCCCTCTCTGCTGTCATCCCACAACCCCCACTCTGCTGTAATCCCAGGACCCCTTCTCTGCTGTCATCCCAAGACCCCCTCTCTGCTCTCATTCCAGGACCCCCTCTCTACTCTCATCCCAAGGACCCCCTCTCTGCTCTCATCCCAGGACCCCTCTCTGCTCTCATCCCAGGGCCCCCTCTCTTCTCTCATCCCAGGGGCCCCTCTCTGTCCTCATTCCAGTACCCCCTCTCAGTTGTTATCCCAGGACCCCCTCTCCGCTGTCATTCCAGGACCCCCTCTTTTCTCTCATCCCAGGGGCCCCTCTCTGTCCTCATCCCAGTACCCCCTCTCAGCTGTTATCCCAGAACCCCCTCTCCGCTGTCATTCCAGGACCCCCTTTTTTCATCCCAGGGGGTCTCTCTCTGGCCTCATACCAGGGGTCCCCTAAACCCCAACTGTGAGAGGGGGCTCAGGACAGTAAGGGCTTGTTAACAATCGCAGTTTTGGGGCGGTAAAACCTCATAGTTGAGCCCTGTTTTTACTCACCCCCAACTACACCCCCCTTAATTGCAGTGGCGAGGGGTGTACACTTGTTGCAGCCACAGCCGGAATTATACTCCCTGGCAAGCTTGGCAGGCGCTACACTCAAGTGAATGGGGCTGCTCTGCAAAAGGCCGAGCAATCTTGTTAAAGCAAGGGTTAGAGCAGGAAATGAGGAGGCGTTGTATTGCCCCCTCATCACCTGCTTTAACATGCTTGCAGGGTGTTTGCAGCGGGGGCCCCATTCACTAGAATGGTTTGCGATCACCCACCAAAAGCAACAGGGGGTTTAATTCCTGTCGCAGCATATGTCCACTGCAGCTAAAGGGAGAAGGGATGAACGTATGTAATGTCGGTAGTGCAATAAGTAGGTGGTGTTTTGTGTTTCTTGAGTGTGGACAGGGAAACAGGGCGAGGCCCATGATCTCCTACTGCCCAGGGGCCCCATGGGCTGTCAGTCCTCTCCTGATTGGGGCCCATGGAAAAAATCACTCTCACCAAGGATCACACTGCACATTGACAAAATCAAACAAAGAGCTATTCCTTAAGCTGGATACACACTATACAACTTTTGTTGTCAGATTTCCTTTAGATTTACCTTTTCTATGTAGTGCAAGGGCCTGCCTGATTGCATACAAATTGAAAGGGTTTAGATTTGACCTCCTATTATATGGTTTTGGTAAATCTAAAGGAAAAAGTCTAAAGAAAATTGTATAGTGTGTATGGCCCATTAAAGGGCAGAAACAGGGAGGAATCGGCAATAAGGTTTGTTAAAATTCTTTCAATGTAAATTAATTAATCAGAGGGGATTGTTTTTTCTCTACAAAAGGGAATTTACTCTTTAAGCTTGTAAGGTGTATGTATTCAGGGAGATTGTAATGTTTAAAAAATTCAGCTCCAGAGCAATTTTTTTTTATTTTTCGCATACATGTAAAAATCTTTATTTTTGGCAATAAACTTACTTAAACTCCCAAAACTTTATATATTTTCTGAAAGCAGAGGCCCTATAGTATAAAAAGGTGATAGTTGCAAGTTTTTGTTTCACATGATATTTGCGCAACTGTTTATTAAAAGAAAACTTTTAGGAAAAAAATGTTAAAATAAATTTTAGTGCATAACCACACCATATAATACTAATTTTTTGTTAAAATATAAAACTTGGAAAAAAAAATATATAAAAGACGAGGCTGCATCGAGTAAATAGATACCAAACAATCCATGTCTTAAAATTGTGAGCGCCCACAACATTGCCAAAAACTATGGTCCCCAAAAAATCACCATAAGTGATGCTTTAAAAGCCTTTACAGTTCATCAGTTTAGAGTTAAAACATAACTCCACTTTTGTTGAGAAAAAAACATTCCCCTCTGGGTGATCTATGTGGATTATAACAAACTTTGTTGCAGATTCCTACCTTTTGTTATTCTGAAAAATAATTATGTTTGTTCCTCTGTGCTGAGTGTGTTTAATGGAAGTGGTTTCATAATTATCTGTCAGCTGTGCAGCTGCAGAGAACTAATGAGGAAATCCCTTTAGACATGTTCCTATTGGGAGTATCGCACCAAAAATGACATTTTTGTTGCAGGGGATGCCAGAAATCTGACTTGTATCTTACAGGGGCGGATCCAGAGTCTAGTCTCTGGAGGGGCACTGCTAGAAAATAAAGTGTTGCTTACAGAACTGAATGTAGATCTGTGTTGCTGTAGAACGGCTGCAGCACCATTCTCCATCCGGGACTCATGCCCCTAGAGCCTTCCTTCATTGGTTTTGCCACGGTGAGGTGGCGGAGGCAGGGCCATCCTTAATAGTGATTGGGCAAACATTTTTTAGCCCCCCCCCCCTATTTTGAGGCATATAAAATAAATAGCAGGTAGATTTAAAACCAGTTTACGGCAGCAGATCACACAGCGATTGCAATTGGTTGTCAAAGGTCACAGTCTGCCATTACCGCTCACTTACTGGTTGCTAGAGGTTACAACAAATAATATCGGCTTGCTGATTGGTTGCTAGAGGTTAAAGCACATCATTAGTGCTTACTGATTGGTTGCTAGAGGTTACAGCACATCATTACTGCTCACTGAGCAATGGAGCAATCCCAAATAATTGCGCAAGTAAAATGGCACATTAACATATATACTACAGGAGATGGTCAGAGACTGCAGACATAGTACAGGAGATGGTCAGAGGCTGTGGACATACTACAGGAGACTGTCAGATACTACAGACATTGTACAGGAGATGGTCAGAGGCTGTGGACAAACTACAGGAGATTGTCAGAGGCTGTGGACACACTACAGAAGATGGTCAGAGGCTGTGGACACATTCCAGGAGATGGTCAGAGGCAGCAGACATACTACAGGAGGTGGTCAGAGGCTGCAGACATAGTACAGGAGACGGTCAGACATGGTGGACACAGTACAGGAGACGGTCAGAGACTGCAGACATGGTACAGGAGATGGTCAGAGATGGTGGACACAGTACAGGAGACAGTCAGAGACGGTGGACACAGTACAGGAGACGTCAGAGATGGCTGACACGGTGCAGGAGACGGTCAGAGATGGCAGACATAGTACAGGAGATGGTTAGAGACTGTAGACATTGTACAGGAGACGGTCAGAGATGGGGGACACAGTACAGGAGACAGTCAGAGATGGTGGATACAGTACAGGAGATGGTCAGAGGTGGGGCCGCAGTACAGGAGACAGTCAGAGATGGGGGACACAGTACAGGGGACAGTCAGAGATGGGGTACACAGTACAGGAGACGGTCAGAGATGGGGGACACTGTACAGGAGACGGTCAGAGATGGGGGACACAGTACAGGAGACGGTCAGAGATGGGGGACACAGTCCTGGAGATGGTCAGAGATGGGGGACACAGTACAGGAGACGGTCAGAGATGGGGGACACAGTACATGAGACGGTCAGAGATTGGAGACACAGTACAGGAGACGGTCAGAGATGGGGGACACAGTACAGGAGATGGTCAGAGATGGGGGACACAGTACAGGAGACGGTCAGAGATGGGGGACACGGTACAGGAGACGGTCAGAGATGGGGGACACGGTACAGGAGACGGTCAGAGATGGGGGACACAGTGCAGGAGAAAGTCAGAGATAGAGACACGGTACAGGAGACAGTCAGAGATGGGGGACACAGTACAGGAGACAGTCAGAGATGGGGGACACAGTACAGGAGATGGTCAGAGACCTTTCAGAAATGCACAGATTTGCACTTGAACAGCTCTTGGTTTCAGGATAGCAGTCATGCTGTCTACGGAGGGAAAGACATACCTGGCCATCATGCACTTTTAGAGGTCTGGGGGCAGGGCATCCACTCATCTCTTCTCCCTCTACTATATCCAGAGTACACAGGTTGCATGGGGCGGAGTCAGAGCATCAGTGGAGCTCCTGGCCCTGCCCCCTCTTTGCTGGCTGAGCAATGCAGAAGTCCGGGGGCGGGGCTCTTGGCTCCTACTGCAATGGCTTATTACCGAGTGCACAGGCTGAAAGGGGCGGAGTCAGACCATCAGTGGAGCTCCCGGCCCCACCCTCTCTCTGCTGTATGGATAATACAGCCCAGCTTCCTGTGTTCCCAGTGCGCTCTGTGGTGCTATTATCAGAGCCCCAATTTGCAGACAATGCGGGGCAAACAGGGAAGCTCCTTTGGATGTTGGGGGGGGGGGGCAATTGCCCCTCCCCCCCCTGGATCCGCCCCACCCCTGGTATCTTATGCAGACTTCTGGTAAAATCAGTGAGCCAATCACACAAGCAGGAAATTGTTTCTGGGGTGTAGTCAGTATACATTCTGTGTACAGAACAACTCCAGGTAGCCATATTGTATTGCATTTTCAGATAATTACAGTGGCTGCAGATTGAAGAGGAAAGGTAATTTTTTAATAACATTCAATTACAATATGACTTTTGTCACAATTGTATACGCTATAATATTTTTTCTTTATTCGCAATTTTTTTCCCACGAAAGTGGAGTTACCCTCTAACTTAGGAGCTCTTGTGCTAGAATTATTGTTCTCTGACATTCGTGGTGATTATGTCACATGTGTGTTGCAACTAGGTTTACATGCACGTGTATACTTGAGCTTGCGTTTGCATAGGTGTGTGGGGCTACGGGGGTTTCTGACATTTTTTTAAATATGAATATATTTTATTATAATTGTATTTTTTTTTAAACATTTTTCTTTTATTTTTTCATTAATTTTTATTGCTTTCACAAGAGGTTAATAAACCCCTATGTGATAGCATTGGGCAGGTTAAGGGTACTCTTTACGGAGACATTAGGGGTCCAATGGACCCCAATGTCTCCCCTGCCCTTCGCACCATCTAACCAAGCACAGATCAGCTTGGTTAGATGTGTCCCCTGGCTGTACTGGCCAGGTAAGGGTGCACCTGAACCCCAAAGTGACATCCCTTCTGGTTTTATTGGTTGCATGTGAGATCGAGGCATGGATTTTCCTCGGTCTCACAGCAATCTCCTTCTCCCAGCAGGCAGTTTTGTTCCCGGCCACCGGTGAGTGTGGGGGAGGAGGGGGGCCTACGGCGGGAGAGGAGAGAGGAGGGAGGCATTGTATGGCCCGCTGTGTGAAAGTGATTTGCAGCTATGGAGCTGCCACATTACTTTCACTTTGAAGCTGGGAGCCGGCTGAACAAAACACACATGAACTGTCAGGCGGCAGAGGAAGCATTCGGTGGTCTGCCTCTCACGCATGCGGAGTGGTTTTTCTTTTTTCTGGTCCGGTGGTGATCAATGATGGATTTACATGGGGGGACTTTGTTTTTTAATCTTTCTTTTTTTTTTTTTTTTTTTTAATATAAAGGACTTGTCAAAAACCCTTGTAGTGTTTTTTATTAATTTTTGACAGTTTTTTGGCTAAATGAGTAGGAGTACACCATACTCATTCACATGGGGGGGGGTGAGTTGAATCTAGCAGCCAGGGGGCTGCCAGATTCCAATAAGCCCCCTGCCTGCAGCCCCTCACAATCACTGCCCAGGGTTGTCGGGAAGAGGCCCTTGTCCCCATCAACATGGGGACAAGGTGCTTCGGAGAGGGGGGTAGAGCCCCCTGCCCCAAAGCACCCATCTCCTTCCCCATGTTGAGGGCATGTTACCTGGTAGGGTTCTGGAGGGGGGGGCGCACGCTCGTCCACCCCCTCACTTTCCTGGCCTGCTAGGCTGCATGCTCAGATAAGGGTCTTGTATGGATTTTGAGGGGGCCCCACGCTGTTTTTGTTTTTTTTTTGTTTTTTTGTATTTTATGGCCTTGCTCCTTAAACATATATTGATTGTGAGCTCAGCAGGCAAACATCTTGCCGAACACACAGAAAAGTCGAACGGGCAATGTTCGGGCCCAACTTTTGCTCGGCCTAAACAGTTCGCCCAACACTAGTTTTTAATGATTTCTATAATAGTCCCGCTGCCAAAAGTGGGTAAATAATCCAGTTTTGATCCATGTGGATTTGGGTTGTATTTCAGTCCTTCGCATAACTCAAAATTATTTGTGCTGAATGCATCAGTTGTTTCTCCTTTTTGGCTACACAAATCGTACAGTAAATCCACATATTTAGCTGAAGCTGCTGGAGCCATGGTAATCACAATCGGTCTGCAGAATCCTGGAAAATAACAAAGGATTTTTTTGACTCACTGTAAAATAATTTTGCCATGCTACATTTAGAGAGACAGGATTCTTAAACAATTGTGTTGTACTACAAACAGGGTTGGACACTGGGAAACACAAAAGGGTGTAGTCTAGCCCCATGGGGTATAACAACATTCATGTCCAACATGTTTAGTTTCATAGCAAATCAATCCCAATTGGGCCATGACAACAGAAGGGTGGAACCTGAGTCCTTCAATGCACGCTGAGAGAAATACATTATTGAGAGCACAGAAGTCATATTTTCTCTATATTGCCTATTGAAGGATACAGGATTCCTAAATAATTGGGACATTGAAAAGCAGGCCCATTGAAGGATAGGAAACACAGCAATACAAGCTAACAGGCCCATCAAGAAAAATAAGGCTCACTGGCTTTGACTGAAAGTAGCTCGCACCGAAAGCTCCCACTGCTGTCTCAGCCAATAAGGAGGAAGAGACCTGGGAGAGCCAAAGCCCTTGTGCATATCGCTAGATGGAGATGGAGCTCAGGTAAGTACTGAGAGGGGGGACAGGGGGCCCTGCTGCACACAGAATTTTTACCATCTTGCATAGAATGCATAAAGATAAAAAATGTAAGCCTTTACTACAACTTTAAGTTCAAAGCTGGCATTAGAAAGGATTGAAACATCAACCTTGTGAACAGAAGACTAGGTGGGTCCATTTGGAATGAAAAATATGGAGTTTATTTTCCTGATGTCCTGATTTGATATCTGCTTATGCCGGAAAATCCACCAGCTGAAGGAAAGCAATGAGGGACCGTGTGAAATCTTGAGCATGTGAGCCTAAATCAAAACAATTAGGGCTTTGAGGGCCAGAATAGGGTGAATTCCCCTTCCTTAAAAAAAAGGTTCAAAGGCCAGCCTTGGGAGGTCTAAATGCTCTGGCAAAAACGGGGAGGTAACAAGGTTGGCTTGAGGGAGTGCTCTTACACCCAGTAACATCCTTGATTAGTTTGTCCTACGAGGCTCTGAAGAGACCTTGGCCCACAAAGGGCATATGGCGAAGTCATTTTTCAGAAGCTTGCACCATTTTCTAGAACTTTAACCAATCTACCATCTCATGGTCCTTGCCAGTGTCAGTCAAATCTTGCTTAAAGGACTTTGACTGTAAAGTGGTGGTCAAGCCTAAGCATTACTTTACTTTTACAAATATTCCTGATAAGGACTTTCCTCTCATTTGAACAACTTACAGCTTCTTCCAGTGTTATGAAGAAGCATTTTTATTTTTACCTCACTTTACGACATTAGGTTTTGTCTCAGTTGGGCACCTACAGCATTTTTCCATCTGAATCAAAGTTAGAGGGTTTTATTGGCAGTCTGGCTCTGGACAAACATACTTTCAGATATTTACACTTATCTATAGTCTAGAGGATCTTGACCCCTTTAAGACAGCAAGACACATATGGACACAGCTTGTTTGATCTCTAGAAAAATACAAGTAGAAAGGTCTTGAAGTGGTTTGGTTTAAGGAAATTTTCAGCAATCCCAAAAGATTCTATAATATGGGTTTGACCTCTGTTGCTGCATTTCAAAGACGTTCTGTATCGCCCGTGGATATGCTTAATTTATTTTAGCCTCTACCTATGCCTCTGAGTTCTGGACTTCCATTTTTGGAAGCTGGTTTGGGATATATCAATCAATGGGGAGTGAGTGTTATGAGTACACAAGCTGCTAGCACTAAAAGGTGAATATATACCTTCTAAGTAACAAGAAAAACAAGGGGTGAGTGCAGCGCTGGATGGTAGCTAGTCAATACTAAATAATCAGTCTATGGTCTATAGATAATGGCTAATAGTAAATATAAATAAAAGTTCAATTCTTTAAAAATCCATAAACCACATTGTCTGAGAGATAAAGAACAAGGAGCTCCTCGGGTATCTGAGAAAAGAGCACAGTTCACACCAGAGATCCAAAAAGAGTGATAAACCTTCCACAGCCAGTGCGTTACACGACTCACTAATCCTCCACCATGCATATATAAATGCTCACCAGAATTCCCAGGGAGCCAAGTCTTAAGTCAAATCCCAGTGGAGATATCCCTTCAGGCTAAAAGGTCATCCTTATTCTCACCGTGGATAGACTAGATGAAAATGCTCACCACATGGAGCCAAAGATGTTTTATAGTGTAGTATATTTATTCAATTTCGTGGCAAAACATGTACATAAAAGAGCAATGAAGCAGAAACTCGCATCGGATGGTCCGCCGTTCCACAACAGCGATACGGCAGATATATGCCAGCGTGTAGGCCAAGTCTTGGACGCGTTTCGTTTTTTTTGGCTAATCAAACGGAGAATGTGAACCCAAAAAGAAGACCGGGCAAAGATGGTAGTGCCAGGTAGAGATGCGCAGAATGAAAAAAATTAGTTTCAATTTGATTCATTATTTAAATAAATTTGATTAGTTACATTTTTTAAATTAGTTTAATTCATTTTTGGAATTTGTTTTGTTTTTTTATTCATTTTCAAATTTGATTCAAATTTTCCCAATTTGGTCTATTAACTGCTTGCTGACCGCAGCAAGTACATATACTGCGGCGGTCAGCCCCGGCCAGGCAAAGTGACGTATGGGTACGTCACTAGCCTGTGAGCCAATAGCGGGTGGGCGCGCGCTCCAGCCCCGGCTCGTTCCTTAACAAGTCCGCGCGTGTGACCGGCGGACCCGATGTCCGCCGGTCACTCGCGATCGTCCGCCGTGAAGGGAGAAAGGCAGGCGGCTAATGTAAACAAAGCCGCCTGTCATTCTTCCCTGTGTAACAGCAGTGATCTAACGGTCCTGCTATGTAGGACCGTAGATCTCTGCTGTTACATGTAAAGCCATATCCCTGCACACTTAGAAACACGCCCCTAGGGACACACTTAACCCCTCCTTCCCCAATAAAGTTAACCCCTTCCCTGCCAGTGTCATTTTTACAGTAACAGTGCATATGTATAGCACTGATTACTGTAGTAATGTCACTGGTACCCCCAAAAGTGTCAAAAATGTCAGTCAAGGGTCCGATCTGTCCGCCGCAATGTCGCAGTCCCGCAAAAAAAATCGCAGATCGCCGCCATTACTCCAACAAAAAAACCAACAAAAATGACAAAAATCTTTCCCTTAGTTAGTAAACGCAATAACTTTTGCGCAAACCAATCAAAATACGCTTTTTGCGATTTTTTTTTTTACCAAACATATGTAGCAGAAAACAAATTGGCCAAAAATGTTAAAAAATTTTGATTTTTAAATTTATTTTTGGGGAATTTCATATAAAAAAAAATGTAAAAAATATTGTTATTTTTGCAAAATTGTCGCTCTTTTTTTGTTTATAGCGCATGATCAAAAAATCGCACAGGTGATAAAATACCACCAAAAGAAAGCTCTATTTGTGGGAAAAAAAGGACGTCAAATTTGTTTAAGTACGACTGCACGACCGCGCAATTGTCCGTTAAAGTCACGCAGTGCCGAATCGCAAAATAGGGCCTGGTCAGGAAGGGGGTAAAATCTTCCGGGGCTTAAGTGGTTAAAGTTCAATTCAACCAAATTAGAAAAATTTGAATTGAATTTGAATTTATTCTATTCAAGATTCAAATTTCGGAACATAGTTATATTCTTTCTAATTTATTCAATTCTATTCTATTCTATTGTTTTTTCTATTCTATACTATTCAATTCTCTTATTTTCTATTCTATTTTATTCTTTTCTATTCTATTCTAATCTATTTTATTCATATTCAAATTTATTCTATTCAAAATTTTCCTTCGGAAAGATGGTTATATTCTTTCTAATTTATTCTATTCTATTGTTTTGCCATTGTATTCTCTTCTATTCTCTTATTTTCTAATATATTATATTATTTTCTATTCAATCCTAATCTATTCTATTTGAATTTGAATTTATTCTATTTGAAATTTGAATTTCTGAAGTCGGTTTATTCTATTCTCTTATTTTCTATTCTATTCTTTTCTATATTTTCTATTCTATTATATTCTAATCTATTCTATTTGAATTCTAATGTATTCTATTTGAAATTTGAGTTTCGGAAGACAGTTATATTTTTTCAAATTGAATCTATTCTTTTCAATTCTATTATTTTTTCTATTCTATTATTTTATATTATGTTCTCCTATTTTCTATTCTATTATTTTCTTTTCAATTCTAATTGATTCAAATTGATGATATTCTTTTCTATTCTATTCCTGGAATTTCCATTCTATTGTATTCTAGTCTTTTCTAGTCTTTTATTTTTTATTCTCTTTGTTCTGTTTTACTCTATTCTTTTTTTTTCCATTCTATTATTTTATTTTCTAATCTATTCTATTCTTTTCTTTTCTATTCCCTTATTTTCTATTCTATTACATTCTATATTTTTCTTATAATATTTTCTTTTCTATTCCTTTCGTTCATTTTCTATTCTATTTTATTCTATTCTTGTTTTCAAATTTTATTGGAACTCAATTGAAATTCAAATTTTAGTTGAATTTTGTTTCATTATTTCTGAATCATTTAAATTCATTGCTACTGTAATTTGAAAATTTGGATACATCCTAATCTCTAAATAATGAAAAATAATACGAATTTTGATTCGGAGTGAAATGAACCGCACATCTCTAGTGCCAGGAGCTTGGACAGCTCAGCACTAGAAGGCATGGGGACAAGGTTCTTTGGGGAGCACCCCAAAGCACCCTCCCCATTGTTTAGGGCAAGCAGCCTGGTATGGTTCAGGAGGGGGGGTGCTCATTCGTCCCCCCCCCCCCATTCCTGGCCTGCCAGGCTTCATGCTCAGATAAGGGTCTGGTATTGATTTTTGGGGGGCACCACGCCATTTTTTTTTATTTGGGTGTGGAGTTCCCCTTAAAATCTGTACCAGATCCAAAGGGCCTGGTATGGATTTTGGGGAGGACCCTGTGTCATTTTTTTTTTTTTTTATTTTGTCATAGGGTTCCCCTTAACCACTTAAACACTAGGCACTTTCACCCCCTTCCTGCCCAGACCAATTTTCAGCTTTCAGTGCTCATTGGCATCTATGGGAAATATTGGTCAGCTTGACATGGCACTGCTCACCATCTTTAACATTGGCGTCTATGGGAAATATTGGTCAGTTTAGCATGGCACTGCCCCCTGTCTTTAACATTGGCGTCTATGGGAAATATTGGTCAGCTTGGCATGGCACTGCTCCCCATCTTTAACATTGGCCTCTATGGGAAATATTGGTCAGCTTGGCATGGCACTGCTCCCGGTCTTTAAAATTGGCGTCTATGGGAAATATTGGTCTGCTTGACATGGCACTGCTCCCCATCTCTAACATTGGAGTATATGGGAAATATTGGTCAGTTTAGCATGGCACTGCCCCCTGTCTTTAACATTGGCGTCTATGGGAAATATTGGTCAGCTTGGCATGGCACTGCTCACGAATTATAAGTGACAGGGACTCAAAACTTGGGGAGCACTGAGAGGGGACCCAGGACTACAACATATCCATACATTTTAAAAGTAGAGTATGCCTGTACACTACACTGAGTGCACTAAACTAACTCAACTCACTATCCACTAACTACCTGCCTAATCTCTATTATAACACACTATACACGGCTGCCATGTAAGAAGCAGACTTATATAGTGTGGGGCGTGGACTAAGCCCCTGAGCCATGATTGGCTAAAGGCACCCTGCCTTTGGCCAAACATGGCTCTGACAGAACATTGTGCTGTGATTGGCCAAAGCATGCACATGCTTTGGCCAATCATCAGCAATCAATGCACTGCAACAGCGCAGTGCATTATGGGGTGGTCATTGGCGGGCGAACTTTCCGCCGAGCACCCCATTTGTTCGTGTGTTTAGTAAACACACGAACAACTGATGTTCAATTCGAACTTAGGTTCGACTCGAACATAAAGCCGATCCCTAGTGGACTGGCTTATTAAATCATCCTCATCCTCCGTCACCCAAGCAGAGACTAGTGTGCAGTCCACTGCAGCTGCCAGAGTGGCTAAATCTGCCTTCTTGTCCACAGCTATTCCTGCCACAGCCCCAGCATCAGGCATGGAGGAGTCAGCTAAATTATATGAACACAGCATCAGCTACTTGCTCCTTGATGATGCACAGCCATTAAGTACACAAATTGGCAGTCATGTTCCCCCAGCCGCAGTATATTGCCAAGTTGACTTCAGTGACCAATTTTACACTTTTTTCTTATATCCAAAGTCTGCGGAAGAGACACCAGAATTTATTGGAAAAATCTCAAATCTTGTTACCAGTGCACTACATTGTGCCTCAACATACAGACTTACTTATTTTTTTTGTCTTTATAAACAAAATTATTGCTGCAGCAGCTTCTATAAATAAATACAGATGTGCCACTTTGCAGGTAGATTAAGGGGACCCCCCCCCTTCCTGGCACTATATTGAAAGAAATATTTCATTGTTATTTTTTATTTTGATGCTTTCACTTTAAGCATCAGTAAATCACTGCTCATTTAAAAATTGTGTTTTTTTTTTTCTAACTTTTTTCTTCATATAAGCCTTCAAAATGGGTACTTTTGATTTTTCCGGTTCCATTCCTATAGACTTTAATGGGGTTCGTTAATCGGTTCCAAACTTTCGCGATGCTCGAAAGTTCTGGTGCAAACCGATTAGCGGGTCTTTCGGCCCATCCCTAATGACCAACATCGTTGTAGGCAGGTAGCAAAAACAGAACCCAAGTCCTATGTTCCATGTGTATCTGGAACAGCAGAATGGGAACAGGTGAAATGTGTAAGCAGCTCCAATAACAGACAGTTAAAACGGACAGAACTCTCAAAAGGCACCCAGCCTCCATAGACTACTAACATTAGAGTGAGTCTTTAGAGACAGAGGAAGTCGACCGTTATGCCATAGTTCTGGAAAGCACTCTGCATTGAAAGACTAAGGTTTAGGCTGAGCAGTGCTGTTAAGTGGAATACCCCATGTAGGGGATACTTCCAGACTTAACTTAGTCTGCAGAGACTCAGCTTGGTATAGTTTGTCCCTATTAGATCCAACAGCTCACTGGGTGCACTGCTGGGATATCCATGGCTAGTGAGGCCAGTCTGAATTCACCAGCAGCTGTTGATTGTAAAATCTTGAGTGAAGAATAGGTTAAGTTATGAAATCAATGGAGCTGAAGAAAGACTTCCACCTTCCTTGGGCACTAGTAAAAATTACTAAAGCATGCTGATCATGGGGGGAGGGGATATACCCTGTAGGGATGGCCTACATTTGTTGCTAGGGTTCAATCCTCCTGTAGGTGGCAGTATATCCCAGTTGTTCAAAATTCCATTGTCCCTCAATGGACAAGAGAGAAACTATTATTATCTTAAAAATACTTTCCTAAGCCTTGCTTCTTCACCATTTGGCTAAGATCAAGTGTAGTGTCTGTTCTTATCGTGTTGGAATTTATTTATTTTCATTTTGTTTAATTTTGTTTTGTTTATTCATTTTCTAAGGAGTTCCAAATTTTCGGAATGATTCGAATTTAGATCAATCGAAAAATTATGGATTTGATTTCTGTGTGAAGAATAGCTGGTTGTTTAGGAGCAGACTGGGAAAGCCGGCTGCCGCACCCTTAACAGCCGATGACTCATCAGCTGTCAGCGGGCTTCCCTGCTGAGAGCTGAAATGTAAACAAAATAATACCGTCAATAGAAATTTCAGAAAAAAAACAGTTAGGGTCCCCCCCCCCCCCTCCAATCCATTCCAGGCCCTTCGAGTCTATTATGGATTTTAGAGGATCCGCACTCCAAATTTTTTTTTAAAAAAGCATGACCCCCCCCCCCAAAATCTATACCAGACCCTTATCCGAGCATGCAGCCCAGCAGAGAAGGAAGGGTGGGGATGAGCGAGCGCCGCCCCCCCCCTGAACCATAACAGGCCACATGCCCCACCTTCTTGTGACATCATCGAATGAGGCATTCTGGTGACCCCTCCCCTTAGGTATTTAAGAAATGTCAGATGGAGATGCAGGCAGACAGGTGGGAGTCTTTGACGAGACCAGAGGGTTCCTCTTTTCTTTTTTTGGGTCAGGCGGTGCAGCGGGCGTCGTGATTGATGATGGATCTACATCGGGGGACATTGTTTTTTATTCACTTTTTTGATGAATAGGTAGGGGTACTATGCACTCCATGCTCATTCACATGAGGCGTAAGATCTGGGGGCCTCCTTGTTAAAGGGGGCTTTGAGATTCTGATAAGCCCCCCACCCGCAGACCCCCACAGCCACCACCCAAGGTTGGGGGGAAGAGGCCCTTGTCCCCATTACCCTGTATGGGTATGTTTTCTAATTCTAATCATAATAAATAAAGAAATCACTATACATTTCCTTTAAATAACTGTGTGCAACTAAATTGCAGGCCTGATGAATTAAGCATAGCAGCCCACATTTGTCCACGTGACTACACTTTGCTATGGCCATTGCAGCATTTGTTTATATTTGACTTAAGCATTCACATTATTTAACAAATCTCTGGGGGTCTTCTGTTTTCTGATTTTTGGCTTTTGGAAATAAATGTTTTGAAGGCAGAGTATACTTTGGTATTTTTTCTTTTTACTTGCCTCTAGGTTTATTGGATAGTATGACATAGTATGACATACCTGGAGAGCACAGGAGCAGGACAAGCAGTAAGATTCTCACAGACATCACACCACCTCTCTGAAAATAAAAGTAGAGCAGAAACTTGAAATATGCTATAAGATTATAGAATGATAGTAATCCAACATCCCGCCGAGCGACCCGCAAATTTGGGTGTTTGCCGAAAAGGCAATGTTTTGGCCACATTTTTGCTTGGCTCGAACTGTTCTCCCAACACTACTTAATACTGATCAGTCTGTATGCTAAATTGTGTCATTGCCCTTTTTAATCCATTCCAATGCCTGTCTCTTTACCCACCATATTGGGGGACAATATATTCATTTTGCCCATGCTAACTGGTTCAGTACCTGTTTTTTTGTAAAGATGTATAAGGAGGAATGAGTTACAGATGAATAAAGAGATGTGTTGTGATAGTAAAAAGGTGATCAGTATCTTAAAAGGGAGAGAGCATTTAGAGGTAGTGGGAGGATTGAATAAAATGCAGAGTAGGAAGGTATGGGGAAATGTGCGCAAAAAAGAATTGCTAAATAGACATAAGAATGTGGCATGGATGGGTGTTTGCTGACACGTGAATTTCAGAGAAGAAGGAGATTGGTGGATATTGAGTTGTGGATGAGAGGGAGTATAGGAGGGTGGAGAATGTGGATCATTTGTTTTGGGGGAGTGGATATGCTAATAAGGTGTGGAGGTGTATGGCAAGAATGATATAGGTTGCTTTCGCATTGTTTTAAAAAAGCGCCAGAAAAGCTCAAGCAATTCTTGCTTTATCAAGAGTACCTCTAAAATTAGAAAAAATGTGTGAAAGCGCTCAGTCCTAGGTGAAGTAAAAAGGCTGAAAAATATTATATCTGCTGCTCCAGAGTTTTAAAAGTGTAAAACTAATAAAATAGTGTAGAAGTGACAGGTGTACGGGCGCTGATATAAATGATATAAATGGCTGGTAAATAAAATACTAAAATACACTTATAATAACCAATCACGCAAAATGCAACTAAATACAAAGGTGATATAGTGCTAAAGTGCCTGTGCTGAAACGTGCTACATATATGCATAAATCAGATGAACAAATACACCAAAAATGTATGTATGTGCAATTGTGCAATATGTGCAAATAACAATAACATGTATATTTTAAAAATTAATACGAACTAATAAAAGTGAAATAGTGTGGCACTAGTAGTCAAAGAATATGACTCAATAGTGGCAAAACGTGGATCACTTAAATGTGATATCTTAAAGTGCAAAATGTGCTCATGAGAACAATAATAGAGTCCATATAGTGATTGTAGAGGTGAACAAGAAATTCCTTGTAGGTGAGCTAAAATCATCCAGTGTACTCAACAAGTGATCCGGTGATCCAATAATCCAGTGAGCAGAAAGTGGGCAATTTATATGCTCACCAGAAGGAAGTGGGTCTCACAGACCCTGCAGGCATTAGATAATGGGTAGAATCACTCTTAATCCTCCTCCATCAATCACTTTCAATGGGTTATACGGTATGGGATTCCCAGGGCTTCAGGGGTTAAATAGACCACTTATCTCTCCAGCAGTAGTACTCCAAAATCCAATGTGGGATCTCTAAACAAATGTCTCAATGGAGGGATACAGGAGACAGGAAGCCAGGGATAGTGTAATACCGTTTAATAAAGTAAAAGCAAAATAATAGAAATGGGTGCTTACATTGTAAGGTGCTTTCCTAGCACCGATAAGAAGGCTCTTATGGTGCTTTTCCACTGCATGGAACCGAACGGTTCGGCTCGCTTTTGTGCTTTTCCACTGCATGGTACCGCATGGTACGGTGTAGGAACGGTTCGGTATGGTACGGTACAGCAGCGCTTTTCCACTATATGGAACCGAACGGTACGGCTCTCCAAACAGTACCATAAACAGTACCACCTCAGTTGTGGTTCCAAGAGGGCCGTGCCGGTACCATATCTCACAATCCTTTGCATGCAGCCTTGACTGTTTGTCACTACTAGCCAATGATTGGTCAGAGAATCGTTGTTATCCCACCCACTTACTTTAGTACTACTTTAGTGGAAAAGCAAACCGTATCGAACTGTTCCAACACCGTACCATGCGGTACCATGCAGTGGAAAACCAAACCGGGCCAAGCAGGGCCAAGTGGAGCCGAGCCGGTACTTGCAGTGGAAAAGTACCATTAGTATGATCTGAAACGCTGCTGGTCCTGTCATCTGGCAGGTAAACTTCAGGGCTTTACAGGAGTGTGTAGCGGTGATGGCGTGCGTTCCGCCGTGCGTTCCACCGCCAGGAAATGACGTATGAGGGTCAATAGTTCAGGCTTAGACCACAATGCATTTCGCAATATCGTATGTGCGTCTTCAGGAAGTCTAAGCCGATTCTACTGGTTGACACTAATATAATGCTATATGAAATGTCATTGGTTGGATTGTGATCCAGAGACCCAATCAGATTGCAGCAGCATTGGGATCCGACTTGTGAAATTCCAAGTCGTGTGCCATGTGAAATCCCATCTTAGTCAATGAGAGCTGTCTTAACCACTTCTGGACCGGAAGGATTTACCCCCTTAATGACCAGGCCATTTTTTGCGATTCGGCACTGCTTTATTTTAATGGACCATTGCGCGGTTGTGCTACGCTACACCTAAATAAAATTCATGTCCTTTTTTCCGCATAAATAGAGCATTCTTTTGGTGGTATTTGATCACCCCTGCAATTTTTATTTTTTGCGCTATAAACAAAAATAGAGCGCCAATTCTGAAAAAAACAAGCTTTATTTTTCACATTCTGCTGTATAACATTCCCAAAAAAAAAAAACATTTTAACATTTAAACATGTTTTAACATTTTAGGCCAATTTGTATTCTGCTACATATTTTTGGTAAAAAAAATTGCAATAAGCGAATTTTGATTGGTTTGCGCAAAAGTTATCGTGTCTACTAACTACGGGAAATGGGTGCTGCCTGTCTCGTGCATCGGAGTCACCGATGCAGAGTAGGGGCGCCCCCTAGCTGCAGGCACGCCACCAACTTAGAGCTACATCGGATCATGCAGGAGGGGCTGCCTGCCGCAGTAAAGCGGTCCGGAAATAGTTAATTAGCACTACTGAATTCGCTCCAACTAAATTTCCTGTACTATTTCAAGATGACTTCTATCCGACTTGTGCCCATTGACTTTAAGGATGGTTTGTAAAAAAAAAAAACGCTTATGCTCAAAAAAGCTCAAAGAAGCTCAATAAAAATGTGCATAAGACCACAAAAAAAGCACAAGCGTCTTCAAGCTGAAATATAAGCTGAAATGCCTGTAAAAGCAGCTTTTCTTTTTTTTTGTTTTTTGAGCTGCAGAGCCCTAAGTCGGATCCTCATCTTAATTGATGTGATTTAGATTTCACATTACAGGAAGATTACCCAGGCATTCCCTGAAGTTGCCTTGAAGTTGTCTTGAAGTAACATTGAAGTCACATTGCCATAATCGTTTAATAGACTGTGGAACAAATCATCTGAGTTTCCATTATTTCTTATGAGCAAATTTTCTTTGATTTACGAGTGCTTTGGATTACAAGCATGTTTCCTGAATGAATTATGCTCTCATTTAAAGGTTTTACTGTATAAGGAAAATGGGGTATGAAAAGGCAAAAAAAATATGGAGGTTTATTGGGTGGGGGGAATGGTGATACCTTAACCACTTGCCGACCGCCTCACGACTATTTACTGCGGCAGTCAGCCGCTTACAGGCAAAGTGACGTAGACCTACGTCGCTTGCCAAAGAGCCTGTAGGGGGCGAGCGCGCGCCGCCGGCAGTGCGCTCCAACCCCCGCTCGTTCCCTTGCTTAGCCAACGCGTGTGACCAACGGCTCCAATGGCCACCAGCCACTCGCGATCTCCCGCAGGAGAGGGAGAAAGACAGACGGCTGATGTAAACACAGCCGTCTGTCATTCTCACTGAAGTAGGTACAGAGGCTATGCGATCCTGCTATATAGGCCACACCCCCTAACAGTTAGAATCATGCCCCTAGGGACACACTTAACCCCTTGATCACCAATAAAGGTAACCCCTTCCCTGCCAGTGTCATTTTTACAGTAACAGTGCATATTTATAGCACTGATTACTGTAGTAATGTCACTGGTACCCCCAAAAGTGTAAAAAAAAATGTCAGTCAGGGGTCCGATCTGTCCGCCGAAATGTCGCAGTCCCGCAATAAAAATACCAGATCGCCCCCATTACTAGTAAAACAAAAAAACAATAAAAATGACATAAATCTTTCCCGTAGTTAGTAAACGCAATAACTTTTGCGCTAACCCAAATCAAAATATACGCTTATTGCGATTTTTTTTTTACCAAAAATATGTAGCAGAAAACAAATTGGCCTAAAATGTTAAAACATTTTGATTTTTACATTTTTTTTTTTGAGAATTTCATATAAAAAAAAATGTGAAAAATATTGTTATTTTTTCAAAATTGTCCCTCTTTTTTTGTTTATAGCGCAAAAAATAAAAATTGCACAGGTGATCAAATACCATCAAAAGAAAGCTCTGTTTGTGGGGAAAAAAGGGCGTCAATTTCATTTGGGTACAGCGTCGCACGGCTGCGCCATTGTCCGTTAAAGTCATGCAGTGCCGAATCACAAAATAGGGCCTGGTCATTGAGCAGCCAATTCCTCCGGGGCTTAAGTGGTTAATATAAGTTCTTCTTGTTTTTGGGATGATAATATTGTATGGTTGGAGGGCGGGGGGCATATTTTTGGGTGTGTTGAGGATTTATGGGTGTAGGGAGGAGACTTGATGCTTTTTGTATTTATGTATAGGGACATCGGCGGAGGGACAGTGGTAAAGGGAAATCGGCGGAGGGATAACGGTGGAGGGACAGAGGTAAAGGGACATCAGTGGAGGGACAGCAGTAGAGGGACAGTGAAGTGGAATAATGTCTAGTGTTTAACCCCTTCCCGCCGATGGAACGCAAATATGGAGTCTTGACTTCAAGGGGTTGTACTGGGGATGATGACTGCAGCTAGAGGCATCACCCAGGTACAGTTTTTTAGAGCGATTGGTCGACTTTCTTTTAATAACAATCGATGCGGCTAAGCAGCCATTTGGTTGTTATTACAAGCAAATGGCTGCTTAGCCATTTGCTTGTAATAACGCATCTCCCGTCCGCATCTCCCATCCCAACGGAAGGCCGAAGACCCGAACAAAGCCAGATAAGGCTTTGATCGGGTCTCCGATGTATAAACCCTGAAGTGATGTCATGACATCGCTTCCAGTTACTGAAGCCTTAAAGGCACCAGATTTTTTTTTAAAAATGACAGGATTCAAAACAAGTAAACTTGGCTTTTTAAATGCTTTTAAGTGCAGAGGAGGGATTTGGGGTCTATTAGACCCCAGATGCCTCCATAAAGAGCACCTGTCACTGCCTATTACTGTCACAAGGGGTGTTTACATTCCTTGTTACAGCAATAAAAACGATAACATTTTTTTTTTTTTTAAAGGGACAATGTTAAAATAAAAAATAAAATAAAATAAATAATAAAAAAAAAATGTAAAGCACCCTGTCTTTCTGTGCTTGTGCGCAGAAGCGAACGCATACGTAAGTTGTAAACTCCACTTAACAATAAAGCTGTGCCAAAAAAAAGTATTCTATAAGTGTCTACAGTTGAATTATAAGTGTATATAAAACCTCAACAAATTTTATATAAGATCCACAATGATAAGCTAAATGAAAATATATTGAATATAATGAAAATATATAAATTCATATATCTACACGTGACAAGTCAAAAAGTCCATAATGTGCAAAATGGCAAAACGTGCATAAAACATGCAATATAAAAGTGCTTGTGATGTTGAACTTCTTCCAAAGTAAAGTGCTTGTGCTTTCCTCCACCGAAAAAAAAGGTTGCTCCTTACCTCCTGCACTGACCCCTGTATTACCAGCGGGTCAGAACCAGCAGTTCCCCTCTGGATAAAGGCAATCCTTTTATATTGAATGTTTATGCACATTTTGCCATTTTGCACATTATGGACTTTTTGACTGGTCACGTGTAGATATATGAATTTATAAATTTTCATTTTATTCAATATGTTTTCATTTAACTCATCATTGTGGATCTTATATAACCTTTGTTGAGGTTTTATATACACTTATAAATCAACTGTAGACACTTATAGAATATTTTTTAATTTGGCGCAGCACTGTTGTTAAGTGGAGTTTGGATATTGTATGTAGTGAAAGCATTACGCAGTGATTGCAGCCTTATGTTAGCATTTTCAGTTTAGGTTGCAGTTTCGCTGATTTTCACATTCACACTTTTCCATATGTAAACAATGCTCAAACAACACATATGAGGTATCGCCGCAATCATTGGAGTGAGAGCAAACATTCTAGAACAAGACCTCCTCTGTAACTCTAAACAAGTAACCGGTAAAACATTTTAAAGCATCGCCTATGGAGATTTTTAAGTACCGTAGTTTGTCGCTATTGCACGAGTGTGAGCAATTTTAAACCATGAAATAATAGGTATCTATTTACACAGCATAACATCCTCTTTCACATTATACAAAAAGAATTGGGCTAACTTTACTGTTTTGTTTTTTTAAATTCATGGATGTGTATTTCTTAAAAAAACATTCAAGTGCATTTGAAAGACCGCTGTCCAAATACTGTGTGACATAAAATATGCCATTTTATTTTCTAGGGTCTCTGCTTAGAAGTAAATTTGGAAAAAAAAGAAATAAATTGTAATTTTTTTTTTTTTTTTTTACTAGTAATGGCAGCGATCTGCAATTTTTAGCGGCACTGCGACATTGCGGCGGACAAATCGGACCCCTAACTGACATTTTTAACACTTTTGGGGGGACCAGTGACATTACTACAGTAATCAGTGCTAATATGCACTGTTACTGTAATAATGACACTGACAGGGAAGGGGTTAACACAGTGGGTGATCAAGGGGTTACATGTAAGCCTAGGGGAGTGTTTTTAACTGTGAGGTGATGGGCTTGTGAAATGATCATAGAGACCTGTGATCCTATATAGAAGGATCACAGGCGCTCTGTGATCATTCCAGAGAGAACGGTCAGCTGTGTTTACAATAGCTGAACATCCTTCTCTCTCTGCGGGGAACGATCGCCAGTGGCCGGTGGCAATCGGAGGCGCCTGACCCGTGAATCAGAGTCCCCGCTGCCGTGTGGGGGCAGGAGCGCACCGGCGGCAGCGCAGGCTCGCCCCCTAGTAGCAGGTGCGTGACCGACACAGGAGGGCCAGACTGCCGCAGTATATGTGCAGCGGGTGGTCCGGAAGAAGGTAACTTTGGAATTTTTAGACTTTGCCAAGGGTTCAAAGAAAAACCCCTGCAGATTGAATCCAGGCACATTAGCTCATCCCTACCCAGCCGATTGAACATATTCAACTCTTTATGAGACTTCTTATGATAGATATAAAGATACTTACCACTACCAGTTTGTTCTTGAAGGATCTTCACTTTAAACAGTTAGTTGATTTCGGTATCAATCACACAATGTAATGTTTTTAGAGATCCTCTGACTTGCAGACAGTGTGTGCTATCCTGTCAGATGATATAATGAAACATCATCACAATTTGGATTTAAATTCCTGTAACAATATTGTTGGAAAAGAAAAAGAGTTTTGCTTGAGGAGAAAGGCTGTGAAAAGACTGAAGCTGCTATTCTATGTAAATTAGCCTTCAGACATACAAAGATGAGTACGTTTTCAGAATCACAGAGACCAATGTTAAGGTTGAAGCAAATGGTCCACCTGGGTAGCCACTGCATGCTATCCTTCAATGTGAAAAGAATTATTGTGCAATGTGTTGCAGCACCAGAAATATTATGGAGAAAATCTATATCGTAAAGTCAAGAGAAGTAGACTTTTTGCTTATTTGTATAAGAGAACACATCTTTATTCACACCTTTTCTTTCTGATTTTAAACAGAATGGATACAACTTAGAACCTTTGTCACATTTTTACTGATTAGGGTGATAGATTGTTGGTGCTGGAACCTTAAAGTGTTTTTTTTTACTGTCATGCATTCTACAGTATGTAATGAAGATAATGAGTGGGCACCAAGGAACAATTACAGTAACCTCAGGATGTGAATCTAGAATCAAATCTCCACACTGAAATATTAGAGTCCAAGGTAAGGTTTTATTCCAGACATCAATTGGGTATGAGAGCCAAAGCATTTCAGGGGCCAAGTGTCATAATCATAATTGGTTGAAGATGTCATCTGGATCCCAGGCTGGTTTGTTGACATTTAGCTGCTGGCAGGGGAGCTGTCACTATTGGGAGGAAAGAATCACTGTGGCGACACTCGCCGTGTTTAAGTCCACAGGGGATCATTCATCATGAATGAAGATGAATCTCCATCCATGGACAATGTGATTGAGGTTGGACTTACATCATGGAACGTGTGCATTTATTTCCTATTTTGTTTCCTGTGATACTATGTACCTCTTACTCATACATGTATAGGAACATACTGTATATTACCTTTTATTTTAAAGGGGGCTTCTAGATTCCAATTGGTCCCCTGCCCATAGAACCCCACATCCTCTGGGCCAAGCATGTGGGGAAAAGGCCCTTGTCCTCTTAAACATAGGGGACCCAAGGGAAGGTACCCTATGCATGTTGAGGGAATGTGGCCTGGTATGGCTCAGGAAGACAGGGATGTACACTTGCTTACCTTCCATTTCCTAGCAAGCCAACCTGCATGCTTAGGTAGGGTCTGGTTTACATTTCTTGGTTGGGACCCTATGCCGTTCTTTGTTTTTATTATACGTGGAGTGCCCCTCAAAATGCATAACACACTCAAAGGATCCAATATGGATTCTTAGGGGTACCCTATGCACCTTTTTGTTGTTTTGCATGGGGTTCTCCCTCCAAATCCATACCAGACCCTTATCAAGTATAAGGGTGTGATATGGATTTTGGGGGGGACCCCATGCCATGTTTTTGGTGTTGTATTTTTTGTTTGTTTTTTTGTTGGGTTCTCCTTAAAATCCAAAACAGATCCTTATCTTGGGTAGGGATCTGGTATAAATGTTGAAGAGAATTTCAGTGGGTGAACTTCCAGTGAACTGCACTTTGCTTGGTTCACTACAGTAAAGCCCAACGCAAAATACAATGCAACATAATGATATAATTGTAACATACAAGTACATCACAACTCCATGCCATACACAAATTATGGATTAAAATAAACAACAGTATATAGAATATAGTACTAGGGATCAGTGAGGTAAAACCCTCTTCCTGTTTTAGCATTCCTTCATCTCACAAAGGATTCAATATCACCTGCACCTGGCTTCCACAGTAAAACTGTTCTGTTCAACGCACTGAGAACTTTGTGCCTTCTGTTCTCCTTGTGCTAGAATTTATTCTTCAGCATCCCCTGATATCTCTCAACCCCAGACTCATTGGAGGAACCGGAGGGAAGGAATTCCTCCCTCACTTTCCTGTCTAGGTAAAGGGTGTCAAATAGAACAGGATAAGAATGGAAATTGATTCATTTAAAACCTGATAAAGCTGTTCACACTTTACCTGCTGTATCCTCAACTTAAAGAAAAACAAACAATGGTTTCAGACTCTTTTTTTTTTCCCAAAATTTTGACTGGATTTCAGTTTTAATTCAAGTTTAAAAAGAAAATCTGTGTTATTACTGTATATAAATGTATTGTCTGTTAAACAGATGCTGAAAAGTTACATAAGAAATTCAGCTAAGCCAAAACTTTCTGCTGATTTTTCAAAGTGGTTTTGGCAATCTACCACAAATACTGTATGTCTACTCTATAAATCATCTGGTCCTGTTTTAAAACATTTTTGCAGCCCTTCAACCATCTGAGTTAGTGCTTTAAAGTAAGAATGGAGAGTCTGATCATGCAATTTTAACCACTTCTGGACTGGAAGGATTTGCCCCCTTAATGACCAGGCCAATTTTTGCGATTCGACACTGCGTTATTGTAATGGAAAATTGCGTGGTCGTGCGACACTGAACCGAAATAAAATTGATGTCTTTTTTCCCCCCACAAATAGAGCTTTCTTTTGGTGGTATTTGATCACCTATGTGATTTTTTATTTTTTGCGCTATAAACAAAAAAAGAGCGTCAATTCTGGGGAAAAAAAAAATCAATACTTTTCACATTCTGCTATATAACATTCCAAAAAAAAAAGTTAAAAATCAAACATTTTCATCCTTTTAGGCCAATTTGTATTCTGCTACATATTTTTGGTAAAAAAAATCATGATAACTGTATTTTGTTTGGTTTGCACAAAAGTTATTGCGTCTTCGAATTAGGGGAAAGATTTATGTCATATTATTTTATTTTACCAATAATGGAGGCAATCAGCGATTTTTAGTGGGTCTGCGACATTGCGGCAGACAGATCGGACCCCAGCTGACATTTTTGACACTTTTGGGGGGGATAAGTGACATTACTACAGTAATCAGTGCTAAAAATATGCACTGTTATTGTAATAATGACATTGGCAGGGAAGGGGTTAACACAGCAGTGATCAAAGGGTTAAGTGTGAGCCTAGGGGAGTGTTTTCTAACTGTTTGGGGGATTGGCTTGTGAAATGACCACAGAGACCTGTGATTCTATATAGAAGGATCACAGGCGCTCTGTGACCATTTCAGAGAGAAGAACGGTCAGCTGTGTTTACAACAGCTGACCTTCCTTCTCTCTTAGCTGGGAGCGATAAGACCGCCGGTCCTGTGGATCAGCATCCCTGCTGCTTAGTGGGGGCCGGAGCACGCCGTCGCCGGCGCAAACACTCAACCCCCAGCACCTCACGCGCGACCGACCTAGGGCTATGTCATTTCGTGCAGCCGAGCCAGTCTGCCGCAGTAAAACTGTGACGGGCGGTCGGCAAGTGGTTAAAAGAAAGGTTGAACAGAATATATTTTCATCTAAAATCCAAAGTAAATCATTGTTTTGAGTTTTTTTGGTCATTGTTTGGCGAAGATAGTCTATGTAGCACCACCCCCGCAGGAGCTGCTGATTAGATTATTGGGTCTACGTCCTGCCTTCCAACCCCTGAAATTGGCTCGAACCCTCCCTAGGCACAACTGACACGAAATGGGACTATAATACCAAATGGCTACAGGAGAACACAGTTCAGGATATATCACCCCAATAAGTAATAATAACTTGTTACCTTTCTCCAGCCGCAGTCCCTCTGGGTGACACAAGGTGCAACACACAGACTTTTGCTTAACCAAAGTAGCTTTACTGAGAGTTAAAGTACAAGTTGACTCCAAAAGACATCACAAGAGTCAACTAAGAAAGATAAAGTTATTGACACAATAATAAACAATATAATTAAGATAGCTATTTTTGTCTACTTATGCAACTAAAAGATAACTCATAGGCTTTCTTTTACCCAATTCAGGCTATACTTTACACACGTCTAGTCTCTTGTATCAGGTAGGCAGAACCTATTTGAATCCCATACACAGTTCCTTCCTTTTGGTTTGGAATCTTCGCTAGCAATCGTTGGTGCACAAGCTATTTGTAATCCAAAAGTAAGGATATATAGTCAAAAGGGGTGAGAAAAAAAAGGTTACAATCACCCGCAATGTTACTGCGTAATTGGGCGTATTAAGACACCTTATGTACTTGTGTTTAAATGCTTAGTCTCCTGGAAGGTGCACTAGGCCGCTGAGTGTACTGCGTACTATCTGAAGTGTAGTTAGCACCGGCTAAAGTTACTTTCTTCCAAGCGAGAAACAGATTTGGGCATGTGCCCTGCTCACCAAACGGCCTCTTTCTTCCCGAGCTCTCCACCTCCGATTTCTGTCACCAGCCGCACTTGTGGTTAGATGTGGGCAACACCAGTCTCTGCAGAGCATCAATGGGTTCTCTGGGAAGGCTCCTTTACTGAAGATGAAATGCTTCCACTCCGTCACTTCAGGCTCAGGCTTCAGGCCTAGTCCGCAGCATCAGCCCACAGCACTTGCTTCCTTCTAGCTGTTGTGTCAGGAGACAAGAGAGAGAGCCTGGCTCCTCCCTTCCTTTATAAAGCTTCCCCCAAAAGGCTGTGCGGTGAAGCAATGCACCCTGGTGTTCCCACTGAATTGTGGGTATCGTAGTATCTGATGAACATCACCAAGCTGCAGTGTGGCAGTTTGGCCACTAGAAACTTCTGATGAAAACCACCAAGCTGCAGTGTGGCAGTTTGGCCACTAGATGGAGCCGAGTTCCTTCAAAATGTTATACAGTCTACTAATGAACAATTGTAAATGGGAGGATGCTCGCTACACACTCCCCCCACTTTAGAAACTTTGGTCCCCAAAGATAACGACAGCATGTATCCTGTCACATACGTTGGAAAAAAAACAATTAACTCATGCACAACGGTAAACCATGTCCCTTATCAGAAGCAGAGTTCAAACCCAACAACTGCACATTAAAACACAGGGCCGACAGCGGAACCTCCCACCAATTGTTGGGGGAGAGAAGGTGGTTCTGTTCACAAACCCCCGACACTTGAGTGGCTTGTACAGATGTGCCTGGGGGTGAGCTAGGGTTGTCCTCCACTAAATCTGCAGTGGAAGAACTAGGCTGATCAAGAGTTCTCTTAGAAGTAAGGACAGCTTCTTCCGAGCATTTCCCCAATTGGTCGTAAGTTAGTCTTTTGGGTGGGTGAATGACTCTTCTTTCCCTCTGTTCTTTGGGAGTCACAATCTTAGAAGTGCTGGAACCAGCCGCTCTTGGGGATTCTTCAAGAGCTTCCTCCTCTAGTCCCAACGCATTGGACTCTGGGGTTTCAGAAGCAGTTAATTCTTCTTCAGAGAAAGGTGCAACCTCCTCCTCAGGATCTTCACCATCAGCTACTTCTTCTGTAAGCATGTGGAAAGGCACAAATTCAGGAGCTTCTGCCCGAAGGGTTCCTCTTTCAACCAGTTCGGATGAAGACAGGTACGCAGTCGTGGGTTCTGGTAACTGAGATGACCACATCCAATCAGGTACCTCCTCTTCATCTTCCAGATCTTCAATTGGAGAATCTCCATCCCTCACATCTGGAAATGCTGTTTGAGATCTGGTAACTGGCCTGTGCCCTTGAGACGTTGAAGGGACTTCATGTGAGACTGTGTCAGGAGGTAGGCGAACTGCTTCTGAGAGAGGTAATAGGTGGTTCCTATGCCAAGTCTTCAGTGGGCCCACTCTCCCTTCCGGCCTAATCTGATACACAGGAAGGTTTGGCAGCTGCTTACAGATGACATAGGGCTGGGATTTCCAACGGTCAGCCAACTTGTGTTTCCCAGGGATACCCAAGTTCCTCAACAACACTTTATCCCCTGGCTGCAAATCCTGGATCCTAACTTTCAGGTCAAAGTTTCTTTTATTTCTCAGCCCCCGTTGATCAGATGAGACTTGGGCTTTTTCGTAGGCCGTTTTTAGGCTCTTCCTCAACCGGTCCACATACCCCTTGTGAGATGCTGCTGAGGTGTGATCAGGTGATATGCCGAAAGCCAAGTCCACTGGCAGCCGAGCCTCCCGCCCGAACATTAATCGGTATGGGGAGTATCCTGTAACATCACTGACAGTACTATTGTAGGCATGTACGATGGCAGCTACATGTTTACTCCAGTGCTGTTTCTTTTCTGAGCTCAGGGTCCCCAACATGTTCAAAAGAGTCCGGTTAAACCGTTCAGGCTGAGCATCCCCTTGTGGGTGGTAGGGAGTAGTCCTAGTCTTTTGGATGCCTAACAAGTCTAGCAACTTCTTAATCAGCCGGCTTTCAAAGTCTCTTCCCTGATCTGAATGGAGGCGTTGCGGTAAACCATAGTGCACAAAGAACTTTTCCACTAATACTTTGGCCACTGTTGTGGCTTTCTGGTCTTTTGTTGGAAACGCCTGGGCGTATCTGGTGAAATGATCTGTTACCACAAGGACATTCCCTTGACCACTCAAGTCAGGCTCCAGGCAAAGGAAATCAATGCACACCAGTTCCATAGGCCCCTGACTTTGCAGATGGCCCATTGGGGCTGCTTGACGTGGCAAAGTTTTCCTCTGGATGCAGCGAGCACAAGAACGACAGTATCCTTCAACTTCACCCCGCATACAGGGCCAGTAAAACCTGTCTCTCACAAGTTGGAAAGTCCTTTCAGGCCCCAGATGACCATGATTGTCATGGAGAGCAGCCAAGACTCCTTCCCTGAATTTAGCTGGTAGGAACAGTTGCCACTTCTCTTCCAGATCATCAGAGGGGCCCCTTCGGTAGACCACCCCTTGGCGTATCTGTAGCCGGTCCCATTCTTTATGCAACAATCGGGCTTCCCGAGGGGAGTCTGTTAGAAGCAGCTCAGGGCGCTGAGTCTCTATGGCCTTCAGCAAAAGTTTCCCCAAAGGGTCTTTTAACTGCTCCTTCCTCAAGTCCCCTTTCGATAGCCTAGGCAAACCTTCTTCTTCAACCTGGGTCACCCTGCAATAACACCTGGGTACTCCAGCAGCTGAGACCCCAATCTCTTCGGCTCTTGCTCCTCCACTGGATCGAAATTCCGTTCCCTGACATAGGGCGCGCACTCCCTCTGAGGTCAAGTGGGCCCATTCTTCAGTAGGATCGTTGGGGGCATGAGACCTTCTGGAGAGGGCATCTGCATCCCTATTCCCAACACCTGGTCGGTATTTTAAACTGAACATAAAGCTAGAGAGAGCGGCTAACCACCTATGTCCTGTAGCGTCCAGTTTGGCAGTGGTCAGCAGGTAGGTAAGTGGATTATTATCCGTTTTGACTATGAATTCTGCTCCATATAAGTAATCTTTCAGTTTGTCTACTACAGCCCACTTCAAGGCCAGGAATTCCAGCTTGTGTGTGGGGTAATTCCTCTCGGAAGGTATCAGACTTCTGCTCACATAAGCAACGGGCCGCAGGTGACCGTCATGCTCCTGGTACAACACCCCACCTAGCCCATCTCTGCTGGCATCGACATGTAGTTCGTAGGGTTTTGAGGGGTCTGCGTAGGCCAACACAGGGGCAGTGGTCAGGCTCTTCTTCAACTGAATGAAGGCTTCCTCACATTTCGAGGTCCACTGATCCTGAATAGATTCCTTGGGCTTTCTAGGCCCCATGGCGGGTTTCACTGGTTTGACTAGTTCTGGAACATCATCTTCCCCTTCGGTTCTGAGTAATTCATTGAGGGGTCGGGCAATTTTGGCAAACCCTTCCACAAATCTCCTGTAATAGGAGCAGAAACCCAGGAATGATCGGAGCTCAGTCACATTAGTGGGCCTCGGCCAGGAAGTAACAGCATCCAGCTTCTCTGGGTCGGTGGACACTCCTTCTGCAGACACAATGTGACCCAGGTAATGGACCGAGGACTGGTAAAACTGGCACTTCTCCGGAGAAAGTTTCAGGCCTTCTTCATATAACCTCTTTAGGACCTTTTCCAACCTCTCTTCATGCTCTTCTAGGGTTCTGCCGAACACAATAATATCATCCAAGTATACCAGTACCTCTATCAGGTTCATATCTCCAACAGTTCTCTCCATCAGTCTTTGGAAGGTGGCTGGGGCTCCTGACAACCCTTGAGGCATGCGGTTAAACTCAAAGAACCCCACGGGGGTGATGAAGGCTGTCTTCTCCCTATCCTCAGGGTTCATGGGGATCTGGTAGTATCCGCTCTTCAAGTCCATCACACTGAACCACTTGGCCCCTGACAAACTTTGTAAAGCGTCTTCAATCCGGGGGGTGGTATACTGGTCTGGAATAGTCCTTCTGTTCAGTGTTCGGTAGTCGATACAGAGCCTCAGGGACCCAGTTTTCTTCCGGACTACCACTATTGGAGAAGCGTACGGGCTCCTGGATTCTCGAATAATCCCTGTTCTCTTGAGTTCCCCCAACTGCTCCCGTAGATCTTCTAAGTCACCCAAGGGAACCCGTCGGACTCTCTCCCGAAAGGGTTTATCTTCATGTAGACGGATATTATGGGTGGCACTCTTTGCACACCCCACATCGAATTCATCTCTAGAGAATATTTCTTTCCATCGAATCAGTTGGGCCCTGGCTCTCTTCTTCCATTCCGGTGGGAGGGCCGTATTTCCAGAGCAGAGCTCCTCTATGGTGATTTCGCCCCCGTCTTCCCTCTTCAAATCTGATGGGGCAACTGGGGTGGCCGGGTTCACCTGGCCCAACAGCACCCTGGCCGGCACCTTCACCGGAGTAGTAGCAGTATTTCTGACACTCACCAAAACCTTCCCATGACTTTTCTGTAATGCCTTCAATGGGATCACTTCGGGGATCACTTCTATCCCTTTCTGTGCCTCCGATGGGCCTGATTCAAGAACCATGAAAGGGCCTGGCTGCTTCCAAGTGAGCTTGACAGAAGCCCTCAAGCAGGTCACCTCTCCCGGCTGCAACACCTTCTCTGTTTTATCCAGCTTCCAGATCTTTCCAACTCCTTCGGCAGGGGCCTTCTGTTCCAGACCTAGACGTTGATAGGCCTGCCTTAACATGGGATGAACTTTCAGAGTTGGGGCATCCTGTCCCTGGACTAGTTGTGTCAGCAATCGCCTGACTAGGTCAGTGTTGGTCCCTATAATGAGGGAACTCTTATTGGCCCCTGGTGGGCGAGGGCATACCACTGCTAAAGTATCGAAGGTTTCAGCTTTGCCGGCCAAGGAGGGGTCAAAAGTTAATTTGATTGGCAAATACCCGTCATAGGGAAAACTTTGTGTTCCAATACCCCATATCTCCAGGTCTTCCAGCCTCTGCAGGGGCAGATGTTTGAGGTGTCTATCGTAGAAATCCCTATACAGGAGAGTCACCTGGGCTCCTGTGTCCAGTAAAGCCTTTGTATAAATTCCTTCCACTTGGATTGAGACTACAGGGGAAGGCCCCACTAGCTTGACAGGAAATTCTTTTGGAGTAGCCCTTCTGCCGGGCTCAGCTACCTGCACCCGTACTCCTTTCCTTTTTGAGTTTCTACCGAGCCTCATCTCCTCCTGGGCCTGGTGTGCATTGATTTCCCGCCTCTTATCGGCCCAAGTCGTGGAATGAGAGGCATTTAAAGAGGGCCTTACTCCCTGACTGTGGCTCTTAAATTTAAGGGATCTCTTGGAGTCCATTAAAACTGTTGGGCGCCCGGTTGACTCCTTCACCGGAGCCCTCTGAAGTTTTCCGCCGGCTTGCGGTGTTTGAAGGCAGCCTCCTCTGGACTGGGACATACTCCTCTGACATGCCCTACCCCTCCACAATTGAAACAGGTTATCGGCCTCCTAGGTTTCTGTTCTGGTTCAACACTGGAACTAGGGTGTTTAGCAGGCTTCTCTTCTGTGTTTCTATTAGATAGAGCAGATGCCTGACTGTTCAGGATGGATACCATTTCTATTAGCTGTGACACCTGAGTCTTTAAGAGCTCAACTTGTGAGTCGCCTTCTTCCGCACTTATCACTCTAACTCGGGCGGTTGTTTCCCGTTCTTGGCTCTTCCTTTTGTTATCCAACATGACCTCTTCTTCCCGGACCATCCTGATCAGATCAGGGTACTCCAGGATGCCACCGTCCTGGCGAGTTCGCAACAGTATAGCAATAGGGTCTAGAGGTTGAGCTCCCCTCAGCACCTGTTGTGCTCGAGTCTCATCCACCTTCCGGGGATCCAACCCTTTTTTTAACAGAATCTGATGTATGATCCTATCCAGACGCCCGATGAATTCAGACAGTTTTTCTCCTTCCTTCTGGTAACAGTGCTCCAGTTGGTAAAGAAGTTCAGTAACCTTTTCTGTCCGGCCAAACACATCTTGTAGAATATCCAGATAGTCTTGTGCAGTACAATCCTTCTTGCTTAGCTTGAGGTTGCGTACGGCCTCCAATGCAGGCCCCTTCAAACTCTCTGTGATTCGCTGCTTCTTATGCTGTTCTGGTATCTCCCACTCCTCCAAGGCCTGAGTAGCGTTATCTAGCCACTCCTCGAATCCATCTTCCACTGAGGGTACAGGTTGCTTCCCAGAAAAAGTCCTGAGCTTCCTGTATCCAGCCATCAGATAGTTTGGAGGATCCTTGTTACATTTGGCTACTATTTCCCCCAGGACAGCGCATAGTTCTGAGCTAAGGGTAGTCAAAGGTGGTGCACTGAATCCCTCCTTTTTGGCACTTTCTTCTGTGCTCAGTCCCCCTGTAGTAGTGGGTATAGGGTCTTCCTCTTCACCTTCTGGATGTATCAGGAATAACTCTACTTGATCTATAGTTTTTATGCTGGTGCCCTTGAAGTGATCTGGGACCCCCTTCTTCCATTCACACAATGCGTAGGTGTGTTGATTGGTGGTATCTGTCCTCATGTCCATCACCCAAAGTTTCCTGTCCTTGGAATATGTTCTCAGAACTGAGAGTAGTTGTTCCTCTGTCCAGTTCTCTCCCTTGATTCCAATCACCAGACCATGGCCGATAAGGACATTTTCTTCTCTGTACCACCGGGCTGCAGCGGCAGGGTCCATTTCTGTGCGAACAGCGATTTTGTCACTGAGAGGGAACTGTTGCAGGACCGTAGATATCCCGGACGAGCCCCCACGTGTAGCACCACCCCCGCAGGAGCTGCTGATTAGATTATTGGGTCTACGTCCTGCCTTCCAACCCCTGAAATTGGCTCGAACCCTCCCTAGGCACAACTGACACGAAATGGGACTATAATACCAAATGGCTACAGGAGAACACAGTTCAGGATATATCACCCCAATAAGTAATAATAACTTGTTACCTTTCTCCAGCCGCAGTCCCTCTGGGTGACACAAGGTGCAACACACAGACTTTTGCTTAACCAAAGTAGCTTTACTGAGAGTTAAAGTACAAGTTGACTCCAAAAGACATCACAAGAGTCAACTAAGAAAGATAAAGTTATTGACACAATAATAAACAATATAATTAAGATAGCTATTTTTGTCTACTTATGCAACTAAAAGATAACTCATAGGCTTTCTTTTACCCAATTCAGGCTATACTTTACACACGTCTAGTCTCTTGTATCAGGTAGGCAGAACCTATTTGAATCCCATACACAGTTCCTTCCTTTTGGTTTGGAATCTTCGCTAGCAATCGTTGGTGCACAAGCTATTTGTAATCCAAAAGTAAGGATATATAGTCAAAAGGGGTGAGAAAAAAAAGGTTACAATCACCCGCAATGTTACTGCGTAATTGGGCGTATTAAGACACCTTATGTACTTGTGTTTAAATGCTTAGTCTCCTGGAAGGTGCACTAGGCCGCTGAGTGTACTGCGTACTATCTGAAGTGTAGTTAGCACCGGCTAAAGTTACTTTCTTCCAAGCGAGAAACAGATTTGGGCATGTGCCCTGCTCACCAAACGGCCTCTTTCTTCCCGAGCTCTCCACCTCCGATTTCTGTCACCAGCCGCGCTTATGGTTAGATGTGGGCAACACCAGTCTCTGCAGAGCATCAATGGGTTCTCTGGGAAGGCTCCTTTACTGAAGATGAAATGCTTCCACTCCGTCACTTCAGGCTCAGGCTTCAGGCCTAGTCCGCAGCATCAGCCCACAGCACTTGCTTCCTTCTAGCTGTTGTGTCAGGAGACAAGAGAGAGAGCCTGGCTCCTCCCTTCCTTTATAAAGCTTCCCCCAAAAGGCTGTGCGGTGAAGCAATGCACCCTGGTGTTCCCACTGAATTGTTGGTATCGTAGTATCTGATGAACATCACCAAGCTGCAGTGTGGCAGTTTGGCCACTAGAAACTTCTGATGAAAACCACCAAGCTGCAGTGTGGCAGTTTGGCCACTAGATGGAGCCGAGTTCCTTCAAAATGTTATACAGTCTACTAATGAACAATTGTAAATGGGAGGATGCCCGCTACATCTAGTTCTACAGTACAGTTTTTTTTTTTGTTTTTTTTTTTCATTTTGAGTAAGAAAGGGTGATAACCCCCTGTAAGGTTTATTTTTGCCCTCTTTGCCCCAATGGGGAGAGCTCCCTTCACTTCCTACCCCATAGCCAAAATAGAAAGTGAGAGGAAATCCTTGCAAATTAACCACATCCTGCCCGGCCTATAACAAAATGACGGCCGGGCGGTGGCTCTCCCGTTCTGACTGAATGTCATATAACGTCCTTCAGAACAAGTCACTATCGGTAAAGAGCCTATGACGTAGGCTCTTTGCAATGTGATCGGTGTGTCCAATCACAGCGTAACTAGGAAGTGCCTGTGGGAATCTGCGCTGATAATCAGTGTAGTGATTATCACTGCAGCCCATCAGTGATGCCCACCAGTGCCCTTCAGTGATGCCTTTCAGTGCCCTTCAGTAATGCCTTTCAGTGATGCCGGTAAGTGCCTCCTAACCACTTGCCGACCGCTCACTGAGCTGGTACTGCAGCAAAGTGGCTCGTTATCATCCAGCGACGTAGACCTACGTCACTGGATCCCACCCCCTCTCGGCGGCGCGCGCACGCCGCCGGAGGCTCGATCCCGCTGTATTCAGACACAGCGGGAGTCGGGCCAGGGGAGGAGAGGCGGTGATCACCGCCGCTCTTCCCCGATTGTCGGGGATCGAGTGAGGAAATCCTCCCGCTTGTGTAAACAAAGCGGGCGGATCTCCTATGTGACATACAGTCACAGATTACAGGATTCAGCATAGCTGAACCTGTGATCTATGTCTGTGTCACACAACCCCCTCCCCCCACACGTCAGTAAGCATGAGGCATACATTTAACCCCTTGATCACCAATAAAGTTAACCCCTTCCCCGCCAGTGTCATTATTACTGTAACAGTACATATTTATAGCACTGATTACTGTAGTAATGTCACTGGTACCCCCAAAAGTGTCAAAAATGTCAGGGGTCCGATCTGCCCGCCGCAATGTCACAGTCCTGCAAAAAAAATCTCAGATCGCTGCCATTACTAGTAAAAAAAAAATAAACAAAAATGGCAAATCTTTCCCGTAATTAGTAAACGCAATAACTTTTGCGCAAAAAAAATCAAAATACGCTTATTGTAATTTTTTTTACCAAAAATATGTAGCAGAAAACAAATTGGCCTAAAATGTTAAAAAATTTTGATTTTTTAAATTTTTTTGGGAAATGTTATATATCAGAATGTAAAAAATATTTTTTTTTTTCAAAATGGTCGCTCCTTTTTTAAAAAAATTAAAGATCTCACAGGTGATCAAATACCACCAAAAGAAAGCTCTATGTTGTGGGGAAAAGGACATAAATTTAATTTGGGTACAGCGTCGCACGACTGCGCAATTGTCCGTTAAAGTAACGCAGTGCCGAATCGCAAAATATAGCCTGTCAGCAATGGGGTAAAATCTTCCGGTCTTAAAGCGGTTAAAAATACGCTCATTGAGGATTTTTTTGTCAAAGACATGTAGCTAAATACATTTTGGCCTAAATATATGACAAAAATTTAATATATTGGATATTTTTTAACTGTCAAAGTAGAAAATGTCAACTTTTTCGCAAAATTTCCGCTCTTTTTTTATTAATATCGCAAAAAATGAAAAGCGCAGTGGTGATCAAATACCACCAAAAGGAAGCTCTGTTTGTGGGAAAAAAAGTACGTAAATTTCGTTTGGGTACGGCGTTGCATGACTGCGCAATTGTCAGTTAAAGTCGCGCAGTGCCAAGTTGCAAAAAGTGGCCTGGACGTAAAGCAGGAAAATCCTCTGGTGGTAAAGTGGCTAATCAGTGCCACCTATCAGTGCAGTCATTCAAAGTGTGACAGCACTGAAAGCTGAAAATTGGCCTGGGGCGGAAGAAGGTGAAAGTGCCCTGTATTGAAGTGGTTAACCGCTTGCCGACTGCGCACAGTATATTTACTGCGGCAGTCAGCCCCGGCCAGGCAGAGTGACGTAGATCTACGTCGCTAGCCTGTGACCGGCTTGTGAGCCAATAGCGGGCGAGCGCGCGCCCGCTGAGGCGCACACCCGCCCCGGCTCGTTCACTGAGGAGTCCGTGCGTGTGACCAGCGGACCCGATGTCCGCCGGTCACACTACGATCGTCGGTAGAGAGGGAGAAAGTCAGGCGGCTTATGTAAACAAGCCGCCTGTCATTCTCCCTGCCCTGTGTAAAAATGGAGATCAGACCTCTCTGTTTTTACAATAGTACACATGTCTCATCACAGTTAGAAACACGCCCCTAGGGACACACTTAACCCCTCCTTCTCCAATACAGTTAACCCCTTCCCTGCTAGTGTCATTTTTACAGTAACAGTGCATATATATAGCACTGATTACTGTAGTAATGTCACTGGTACCCCCAAAAGTGTAAAAAATGTCAGTCAAGGGTCCGATCTGTCCGCCGCAATGTCGCAGTCCCCCAAAAAAAAAAATGCAGATCGCCGCCATTACTCGTTAAAAAAAAAACACCAAAAATGACAAAAATCTTTCCCGTAGTTAGTAAATGCAATAACTTTTGCGCAAACCAATCAAAATACGCTTTTTGCGATTTTTTTTACCAAACATATGTAGCATATATTGTTTATAGCGCATGATCAAAAAAACGCACAGGTGATCCAATACCACCAATAGAAAGCTCTGTTTGTGGGAAAAAAAGGACGTGAAATTTGTTTAGGTACAGCGTTGCACGACCGCGCAATTGTCCGCTAAAGTCACGCAGTAAAAAAATCGCAAAAAACCCCTTGGTCAGGAAGGGGGTAAAATCTTCCGGGGCTTAAGTGGTTAAAGGAATCTATTGGGGACCCCCAACTAGTGTCCCCATTGGAAGATTTACCCCATACAGAAAATTTTCTGGGGGCAACCCAAAAGGTGGGATTTTTCTTTTACTTTCACTTTCAATGATAATGGTAAACAAGACAAATAGAGAAGATGAATCTTCCTAACGTGGCACACAGACTGCAATAAAAACCTGACAGGATTTCTAATCCCTCTTCTCTCTATTCAAAACTAAAAAAAACATTTTGCTTTTAGTTATACTTTAAGCCCTTCTTGACTATGATCTGTAAATAATGCTCCTAAGCAAGGTGCTGCATGCTAAAAAAAAAAACGTAATCTATGTTTCATTTCATAATTAGGAGCACACATCTGAAATTCTCAAACCGTTCAGCACAGTTTCCATTCATGTGAGCAACATGACCAGCCAATTACATCCTTTCTTTTTTTTTTTTTTTTTTTGACAAAGAAACCTTGAGATACAGTAATAAATGCAAAGAGATAAGGACACTACTGTACTGTCATCTTACTTAAAGTAGAACTATAGGCAAAACTTTTTTTTTTTCATTTTGGAGTGAGGGAGCATCCTAATCCCTGTTTTGCCATCTGTATCCCATTGGGGAGATTTACCTTCACTTCCTGCCTCACAGCCAAAACAGGAAGTGAGAGGAAATCCCAGTAACTTAAGGGAATCTCTCATTGGATGACTTCCTCTCTATTACTTTTCTTGGAGACAACCCAAAATTTGAGATTTTCTTTTACTTTCACTTTAAAAAAAAAAAATGGTAGGACAAATAGAGAGGGTAACTCTCCATAACGGCAGGCACGGAAAGCAATAAGAACTGACAGGTATTCTAATTCATCTCCACTCTGTCCAAAAATAAAAATAAAAACGTTTTGCCTTTAGTTGTACTTTAAACCATACTACACCAGGAATCATATGGCATGAAATATAATGTGTGTAAAAGAAAAGAATGTACAGTACTGTGCAAAAGTGTTAGTCAGGTGTGAAGAAATGCCGTAAATTAAGAATGCTTTCAAAAATATATTTTTTAATTGTTTATTTTTATCAATTTACGAAATGAAAAGTGAGCAAACAAAAGAAAAATCAAAATCAAGAGACTTGACCTAAGACTTCAGGAAAGGCAAGCACATGGCAGCCCTCCAGGCTGGACTGATCCTCTCCAGGAAAAGACCTAGAGCCCAGTGTGCTCAGAGAATATATACAGTCTCCCAGCATGCCTTCAGAGATCTGTTACCTGGGATTGGCCCAGGGCTGTATGAATATTCATGCTGCCATCTGCATAGCTCAACATCATTGATCCAGAAGGTTCTCATAGCTTTTCTGGACAGCAGGGGTCTAGCAGCAGCTGAGAACACTTAGCAGACCTAACTAGTCAAAGGCAGCTGCAATGACTACAGTGAACAACTAAATTTACCTTACAAAAACATGGCTCCACAAAAAACAGTGAACCAGACTAAATCTAACTGATCCTAGCGCCTATCTAGGACGGTGCTACAACTGAAACAGAAACAGCTTTGTAGGAGGCCTAAAACCGAGTGAGGAACAGCGAAACATTGCTACTAAGGTGAGGTTGTGGAAGACAGTTTCATGTCACAGGTCATACACTATGGCATGACTGAGCATACAAGGTAGTTATACTACATCATCTCTCCTATGCAAAGATTTCAAAGCAGACTGGGGTTCAAGATGTGCTGTTCAAGCTCTTTTGAAGAAGCCCAAACTAAATGGTCAATGTTGAGGAACGTAGATGCAGTGGTAGGCCAAGGAAACTTTATGAAGCAGATGAAAGACAGATCATGCTTACGTCCCTTTGTCACTGGAAAATGTCCAGTAGTGCCCTAGCGGAAACCAGTGGGACCCGGATCCACCCATCTACTGTCTGGAGAAGTCTGCCCTAGAAGTAGTCTTCATGGAAGAACTTCATCCAGAAAGCCATACTTCGGATGTGGAAATAAGGTTAAGCGACTCAACTATGTACAAAAATATAGGAGCTGGGGTGTAGAAAAATGGCAGCAGGTGCTTTGGACTGATAAGTCAAAATATGAAACGTTTGACTGTAGCAGGAGGCAGTTTGTTTGTGAAGGTCTGGAGAGGGGTACAATGATGAGTCTCTGCAGGCAACTGTGAAGCATAGTGGAGATTCCTTGCAAGTATGAATCCTCCCCGCTGTGTCATTGTATTCTGACAGCATGAGCCCCCCCTGTGCTGTCAGAATTCACTGATCAGTGAGGCATCCATTTCTTCTGCATCTATTGAGCATGCACAGCTTGCAATCTGGCGCCCCCCTTCCATCTTCCAAGATTGCACCCAGGGCAGTTGTCCCTTCCGCCCTCATCTTGTCCTGGCCCTGCATACCTGAAATCTGTTTTTATTATTTTAGCATGAGGGGGATGGTAAGGAGTTTGAGAATTGTGGGGTTGTGGTTTTGAAGTATTTCCCAATACCATCTCTACGCTGATGACACACAAATGTATCTCTCTACTTCTCAACTCACTCCTTAAGTAACTTCATATCAACATGGATGTCACACCACTTCCTCAAAATATTTCTAAAACTGAGCTGGTAACACGTGCCCTCCTCCCTGACTTTTCCATCAAGATTAATAATACAACTATCAGCCCCTCCCCTCATGCCAGTGTACTAGTTGTAATCCTAGATTCTGACCTGTCCTTTTAGCCCAAAATCCAAACATTGTGAGAAGCTTGTAGACTTCACCTTCGTAACATCTTTAAAATTGGCCCCTTTTTAACTAAAAAAAACAAGCTACTCATTCGCTCCCTTGTTACTGTATCTCTTGCCTTAACTGTTGCAACTCCCTTCTCATAAACCTACCTCTCCATAATCTCCTCTTCAGCCTAAAGTAAATTCAGAAAAAAATAGTAAAAAAATACTAACAACATAAAAAGCCATTCACACTCTGGCCTGAGCTATATCACCAATCCTGTCTCCAAATATCACCCAAACCATCCTCTCCTCTCCTCCTAAGACCTCCTGCTCTCTAGTCCTCTTGTCTCCTCCTTCCATGTTCTCCAGGACTTCTCCAGATCCTCTCCCATCCTCTGGAACGCTCTACCTCAATCTGCCTAGGTATCTCCTACTCTCCTACTAGGCGATCCCTGAAAACATATTTCTTTCACGCCTCTAACCAACAACTGAATATTTAACTGTTCATCAGCTCAATCCTGAGTTCATCAGCTCAATCATAACAGTTAAAACCTTTTGCACCGCTTGCCCCACCCTATTCGATTTTAAGCTCTTATGAGCTGGGCCTTCTTAACCTTAAAGCATGAAAGAAATAAAAGGGAAAGAAGAGAAAAAAAAGAAAGGGAGAGGAAAAAGAGGAGAGGGAGGTAGAGAAGGGGAGATGGGGGGGGGGGGTTAGGAGAAGGGGAGAGGGGGTGAGAGAGAAGGAAAGAGAGGGGAGGAGGGGGAGAGATGGAGGGAGAGAGTGAAATTTTTAGGCAGATGTGTATATGTACAGTGAGATCCCATCAGCTCTATGGTGTGTACAGAGGTATCCTCCAGAAGTGAGGCACTCCCCCACCTTCCTCACATACACCCAGAAAATGGCCTGCTCTGCTCCCCCACTCACATGTCTATGGGGGGGGGCTCCCACACCTGGCCAATTAAAGGTAAACTGTGCCCCCCAACTAATTGTAGGTGGTGCCCTTCCCTTAGCCACGGCAGGATGGGCTCAGCCTGCACTCCCACCTCCCCCAGGGGCTGAAGAAGCAGTGACACACAGGCAGGCTGGAGCAGTGGGATGGGGAGTGGCTGACACATGAAATTCTGTGCAGAGCCCAGGCCTGGTGCACCATTTCCCCACCTCACACACCGCTCAGCCGCGGACCCAGCACTCTTACCTGATGTCCAATAGATGTGTGCTGGGTGACCGCAACGAGGAGGGCTGACAGTGGCAGAAGTCGAGCAGTGCGTCCTATGGATGTGCTGAAGGTGAAGAAGAGGCAGCCAGTTCTGATTGGTCAGCGCCATCCATGTGACGGTGCTGACCAATTAAAATGCCTCTTGTTGGTAGAGAATTATGGATAGGAGCCGCAGGGATTTCAAATCTCTGCATCAGCAAAGCAGCGTCCCCATGCCTGACAGCAGATAGCTAAAATCCTAGGCGCCCAGACTCAGTTTCTAGTCGCCAATGCGAACTGGCGCCCGGGAATCGTCGAGCCCTGTTAATAATAATGATAATAATAATATAAACTTTTGTGGACTTTTTGATATTTATTAAATGTTTAAGATAGTGCAGTGTCACTCAGTAAAAAATAAGTCTATTAAACTGTTTTATATAAATTCAAGATCAGCCCAGGTTAATGAAAAAGAAAAGCTGCTAGCAATAATAATAATAATAATTCTCATATTTCCGTGTTCAAGGACCTTGAGCAAATCAGGATTCAAAAACTTCAAGAGGATAAACAATCTCTCATAGGGATGAAAAATCTTCTTGAGAGGAAAGACTTTGTAGTCCAACCTGCAGACAAAGGAGGGGCTGTGGTTATTTTAGATAAGGAGAACTATATGAAACAGATGTATGATATTTTGGAAGATAGGAAAACCTATTTACCTTTAAATAAAAAATTCTATGGGTATATACTTAAAAGAGTTAAAATTGCTAATAAATAAGGAGAGCAAATGTGGTATCTTGAATAAAAAAGAAAAATCGTTTTTGATCCCTGAAGCCCCTAGAATTCCCATTATGTATTGCTTACCAAAAATACATAAAGATCCGATTCACCCTCTGGGGAGGCCGATTATTAGTGGGATAGGGTCCCATACAGCTAAAATTGGGGAATATATGGATTCATTTTTGCAACAGCTGGTAGGTAAAACCAGTGGCGGCTGGTGAAGTTTTAAGATGGGGAGGCGCAAGACCCCGCCCTTCCATTTTGACCCCTCCTATTTCTCAGAAGCCCCACCCCTTATAGACTCCACCCATTTTGTCCCGTGTATTTTGCTCGCGTGAACCAATTCTCCCAATATATCACATATTAAGGGGTCCATCAGTACTAGTATATCCCATAATAGGGAACAGGGGCCCTATTATGGGATATACTGTGAGAGACACCCTATTCTGGGATACATGGACTGAGAGTGGCACAAACCCCACAGTACAGACCCCCCCAGCACAAACCCCTCAAGCACAAACCCCGCACAAACAACTCAAGCACAAACCCCACAGTACAGGCCCTCTAGCATAAACCCCACAGTACAGGCCCCTAGCACAAACCCCACAGTACATGCCCCCTTCAATATAGTGACCAGTATAAATGCCCCCTTTCAATGCAGCGACCAGCATACATGTCCCCAATGCAGTCACCAGTATACATGTCCCCAATGCAGAGCTATGCGTGCGTGCCTCCAATGCAGTGACCACCAGTGTACATGTCCCCAATGCAGAGATATGCGTGCGTGCCTCCAATGCAGTGACAGCCAGCGTACATGTCCCCAATGCAGAGCTTTGTGTGCGTGCCTCCAGTGCAGTGACCACCAGTATACATGTTCTCAATGCAGAGTTATGCGTGCGTGCCTCCAGTGCAGTGACCACCAGTATACATGTCCCCAATGCAGAGCTATGCGTGTGTGCCTCCAGTGCAGTGACCACCAGTATACATGTCCCCAATGCAGAGCTATGCGTGCGTGCCTCCAATGCAGTGACCACCAGTATACATGTCCCCAATGCAGAGCTATGCGTGCGTGCCTCCAGTGCAGTGACCACCAGTATACATGTCCCCAATGCAGAGCTATGCGTGCGTGCCTCCAGTGACCACCAGTATACATGTCCCCAATGCAGAGCTATGCATGTGTGCCTCCAGTGCAGTGACCACCAGTGTACATGTCCCCAATGCAGAGCTATGCATGCGTGCCTCCAGTGCAGTGACCACCAGTATACATGTCCCCAATGCAGAGCTATGCGTGCGTGCCTCCAGTGCAGCCAGTGACCACCAGTATACATGTCCCCAATGCAGAGCTATGTGTGCGTGCCTCCAGTGACCACCAGTATACATGTCCTCAATGCAGAGCTATGCGTGCGTGCCTCCAGTGCAGTGACCACCAGTATACATGTCCCCAATGCAGAGCTATGCGTGCGTGCCTCCAGTTCAGTGACCACCAGTATACATGTCCCCAATGCAGAGCTATGTGTGCGTGCCTCGAATGACCACCTGTATACATGTCCCCAATGCAGAGCTATGCGTGTGTGCCTCCAGTGCAGTGACCACCAGTGTACATGTCCCCAATGCAGAGCTATGCGTGCGTGCCTCCAATGCAGTGACCACCAGAATACACGTCCCCAATGCAGAGCTATGCGTGCGTGCCTCCAGTGCAGTGACCACCAGTATACATGTCCCCAATGCAGAGTTATGCGTGCGTGCCTCCAGTGCAGTGACCACCAGTGTACATGTCCCCAATGCAGAGCTATGCGTGCGTGCCTCCAGTGCAGTGACCACCAGTATACATGTCCTCAATGCAGAGCTATGCGTGCGTGCCTCCAGTGCAGTGACCACCAGTATACATGTCCCCAATGCAGAGCTATGCGTGCGTGCCTCCAATGCAGTGACCACCAGTATACATGTCCCCAATGCAGAGCTTTGTGTGCGTGCCTCCAGTGCAGTGACCACCAGTATACATGTTCTCAATGCAGAGTTATGTGTGCGTGCCTCCAGTGCAGTGACCACCAGTGTACATGTCCCCAATTCAGAGCTATGCGTGCGTGCCTCCAGTGCAGTGACCACCAGTATACATGTCCTCAATGCAGAGCTATGCGTGCGTGCCTCCAGTGCAGTGACCACCAGTATACATGTCCCCAATGCAGAGCTATGCGTGCGTGCCTCCAGTGCAGTGACCACCAGTATACATGTCCCCAATGCAGAGCTATGCGTGCGTGCCTCCAGTGACCACCAGTATACATGTCCCCAATGCAGAGCTATGCGTGTGTGCCTCCAGTGCAGTGACCACCAGTGTACATGTCCCCAATGCAGAGCTATGCATGCGTGCCTCCAGTGCAGTGACCACCAGTATACATGTCCCCAATGCAGAGCTATGCGTGCGTGCCTCCAGTGCAGCCAGTGACCACCAGTATACATGTCCCCAATGCAGAGCTATGTGTGCGTGCCTCCAGTGACCACCAGTATACATGTCCTCAATGCAGAGCTATGCGTGCGTGCCTCCAGTGCAGTGACCACCAGTATACATGTCCCCAATGCAGAGCTATGCGTGCGTGCCTCCAGTGCAGTGACCACCAGTATACATGTCCCCAATGCAGAGCTATGTGTGCGTGCCTCGAGTGACCACCTGTATACATGTCCCCAATGCAGAGCTATGCGTGTGTGCCTCCAGTGCAGTGACCACCAGTGTACATGTCCCCAATGCAGAGCTATGCGTGCGTGCCTCCAATGCAGTGACCACCAGAATACACGTCCCCAATGCAGAGCTATGCGTGCGTGCCTCCAGTGCAGTGACCACCAGTATACATGTCCCCAATGCAGAGTTATGCGTGCGTGCCTCCAGTGCAGTGACCACCAGTGTACATGTCCCCAATGCAGAGCTATGCGTGCGTGCCTCCAGTGCAGTGACCACCAGTATACATGTCCTCAATGCAGAGCTATGCGTGTGTGCCTCCAGTGCAGTGACCACCAGTATACATGTCCCCAATGCAGAGCTATGCGTGCGTGCCTCCAGTGCAGTGACCACCAGCATACATGTCCCCAATGCAGAGCTATGCGTGTGTGCCTCCAGTGACCACCAGTATACATGTCCCCAATGCAGAGCTATGCGTGTGTGCCTCCAGTGCAGTGACCACCAGTGTACATGTCCCCAATGCAGAGCTATGCATGCGTGCCTCCAGTGCAGTGACCACCAGTATAAATGTCCCCAATGCAGAGCTATGCGTGCGTGCCTCCAGTGCAGCCAGTGACCACCAGTATACATGTCCCCAATGCAGAGCTATGTGTGCGTGCCTCCAGTGACCACCAGTATACATGTCCCCAATGCAGAGCTATGCGTGCGTGCTTCCAGTGCAGTGACCACCAGTATACATGTCCCCAATGCAGAGCTATGCGTGCGTGCTTCCAGTGCAGTGACCACCAGTATACATGTCCCCAATGCAGAGCTATGCATGCGTGCCTCCAGTGCAGCCAGTGACCACCAGTATACATGTCCCCAATGCAGAGCTATGCGTTCGTGCCCGACTGAGAGCAGTGCACTTACCTGTGAGTCACGGCGGCTTCTCCCTCTCCTCTTCTTCGTTCGGCGGCGGGAAGGTGAGCGGCGCTTCTCCCTCCCGGCCTCTTCTGCGGCGGGCGGCGTCGCTGGCTTCTTCTCCGGACTGGACTCCTCTTCGGCGGTGGGAGGCTGACCGGGCGGTGGCGGTGAGTGACTGATGCACGCACCGGCACCGCCCCCATTGCGACGTCAGCGGGGTCACAATCGGATGTCCTGGATGATGATTGGTCCAGGCTGGAGACTGGACCAATCACAGCCAGGATATCACGAAAGTGGGGGTGTCCTAGCGCAATGACCTGCGCCCAGGATATGCCCCCAGAAGGCAGTCAATCGGCGCCTCTTCTGGGTCGTAAACCCCACCCCAGAAGCCGGCGAACGCAATTTTTTTTTAAACTTTATTGTTCTTTTTGTAATTTTTTTTCTCCTTTTTTTTAGGGGGGGGCGGCGCCCTGGCGCCCCCTATGCACAGGTCGCCACTGGGTAAAACCCCTGCACATTTACGAGATACGAAACATGTCCTAAATTAGCTAAAAAATCTTTAATTTAGAGAGGGTATGTTCCTAGTGACAGCGGATGTCACATCTCTTTATACAAATATTATACTTATGCCTGGATAAAGGGTTGCATTTACCCAGAGAAGATTTATTCTGGACCTGCTATTGTTTGCAATGACACAACTTTTGTTGGTTTAATAATATATTTTATTTATAACAAAGGAACAAAGTGGTGTGGCTTTGGGAGCTAAATTTGCCCCTAGCCAACTAGTTTATGTCTCATTGGGAGAGTGAAGTAATTTTTACTGGTATGGAATGGTGATGGGGATTCATTGGAGTATTTTATGAATATCTTAAATACCAATGAACGTAACATACAACTTTCCTTCTCTACAAGTTTAACTGAAAACAACTTCTTAGATTGAACAATTTCAATGAAGGAGGGAGTATTGTACACTAAAACATTCTTTAAAGCTACAGATAGGAATAACTATATACCAATGACAAGTTGTCATCATCCCACCTGGTTGTGAAATGTCCCAAAAGGACAGTTTATGAGGTTTAAATGTAAATGTACATCTAATTTGGATTATTACGAACAAGCAAGTATCCTGAGAGATTGTTTCTTAGAGAAAGGATATGAGGACAAGATTTTAGGAAAAACGATAGAAGATGTGGGAAATATGGAAAGAACTAGATTGTTAGAGATTAAAACCGCAAAAGAGAAAAATAATAAAATATGGCCTTTTATCACTGATTATATTACACAATAATATCAAGTTAAAGGAATTATTAAAAGAGATGGGCAATTCTTAGGTTGGATCCGGTTCTGAGTGGATTGCTTCCGGATAAGCCTATGGTAATCTTTAGAAGGGCTCCAAATTTGAGAGATAAACTGGCCCAGAATATTGTAAAAAAAGGTAACTTTTGTTAGAGAACTAAAAGGTTTTTATCCCTGTAACAACTGTTTCATATGTAAATTGAGCCATATGACACTAAAAGATTACCCAGTTCTCTTCTAAGAGTACAGGTAAAACTAATGATATAGACTAGTTTATTAAATGTGAGACTAGATATGTAGTTTATTTATTAGAATGTGATTGTCAAAAACAGTATATAAGTCAGACTTCCAGGAGGTTGAGGGACCGTTTAAGAGAACACGTGTACAAAATTAGAAAAGGCTTTCAGAAACACAGTTTATGTTTACATTTAAGGAAATATCATAATCATGATCCAAGTAGTTTGAAATACACTGCAATCTCCAAATTAAAGCCCCATTGGAGAGGGAGTAATCAAATTAGGGAAATTTCTAAACAAGAGATGTATGTATGTGTATGATGTATGAGCTTAAGTCTTATTTTCCCTTTGGGCACAATATTATATTCTACTATCTTCATCTTTTTATTACCTAATAATAGGAATGGGTGTTTAAGTTATGTTGGCTGCTTTGATTGTAATTGATGCTATGTACCTATGGAGAAATACATTTTTTTTTTTTTTTTTGCCTACAGGATTTTGTTTGTAAGTTATTATGGGAGTGGTGGAGGTTATATGTATTTCCGTGTTCTACATGAAAATGGCGCCTGGGGGTTACTTTTGGTAGACCGTTGAGATAATGGCACTGTCATCGTAAGAGATGTAGTGCTGGAATATAGTGGTTGTTTACATCTATATGCCTAAGGTAAAATAGCGCCGTAACCAGAAGTGATGTATCGTTCCACAGCAAAATGGCGCCAAAAGCGGATATGACATTTGTCGTGATTCCGCTACTAAGTTATAAATGTAGGGCCAATCACACTGGACACTAGAGGCCCCTGAAGACAAGCATTGGCTGGAAACGAGTTGGGCGGTGCTGCTCATGTGACATCATGCCACCGTGGGTGCCGTTCGTGACTCTTTACTTGATTTGTACAGATTTTTATACTATGGCTATCTTATAATAAATTATACTTCACCGTGACACATTGTTTGTTCTATTTGGATGCCATATGGCGAGGAGAGAGTGTGTGACTGTCCCCTTACCAGTCTCATGTTGGGATCCCTGTGGCGGTGACATTGTTGATGGAACATGGTGTAGAAGGTGATAGGCGTATTGCAAATTAACATCTGGTGAGTTTGCATTGCATGTGGGGTCAATGGAGTGAAGCACTGGAAGTTCACTTTAATTATCACGGGTGTACTTCTCCTTTCTGTTGTGCAAGAGTATAACAATATACTACACCATGATTGTTATTATTTGTCATGTTTTTCCCATGTTCTGATGTGTGGAAGAAGTACTCACAAACACCTACAGAACCTCCTCCTCTGGAGATTTGTACAGATATTTTCATTGAGCTAAGGAATTTGATTTTTATCACCTGCGGTTTTTTTTTGGTGAGTGACATTCTTCATTTTAAGAATTAACAAAACACAGTCAGACTGTATGGACTTATGCTGAATCTCAAGTAGCTGAGTATGGACTAATATACACAGTTTTTATTAGCGCTGCAATCTATTATTATAATTCTCAAACTGTTCTTGGTACTGGCCAATTTGTATGATGTTGAGGACATTTTCTTTATTTTTTAAGCATAAATATTCCATCGATTCACGCCTATTGCACTTGATTAGAATTCACATCTAAAACTACATAAATAAAACCCTTTTGTTCAAGTTGAAATGAGTACGTTTGATTGAAAACGAAATTACACAAAGTGATTCCAGATAACAGTGTAGTTGACACTGTCTGTGAAAATCATTCTGCTCTGTAACATCACAGTTTAAGGGCATATGGCAAGCATGCAATTAAAAATTCTGCTGTGATGAACAACATCCCTTGTAATAGCATTGGTCGTAACAGGTCCTCTTTATGGAGAGATCTGGGGTCTATTGGACCCCAAATCTCTCATCTGGCCTCCAATGCAGTCGATCACACACAGATCAGTCTGAGTGTCCACTACACTGACCACTACACTAACCTACCTGATTCCTATACTTAACTACCTGACCACTACACTAACCTACCTGATTCCTATAGTGACCTACCTGATCCCTACACTAATCAGGGCTCTCCCCAGCACCGGGTACTGTTCTGGAGTCCCACCATCCAGCCACTCCTCTGTATCTCCCAGCCCAGCGAGAGCTCCATCAACAGCCACCGTACACTCTGCACGCAGGACCGCCCCTCCCCCTCCGCCATTCTCACACACATGGTCCGGCCGCACCAGGGGGATCACAGGGGACAGGCTGGACCACAGGAGTACCTGGGTGGGGGGAGAGTGCTGTGGAGTAATGCCCGGGATATGCCTCGTCGGAAAGGGTAGAGGGCTGAGGGAGGCACTCGGCCGCAACACACAGCACACTTGGGACGGCACAGTCGGCATACTCAGTACAGCACAGTAATAATTTTGCACCCCCCACCACTGCCGACGGGCCCCCCCCCTTTCCCAGGTCGGGCCTTTGGAACCATGGCCAAACTGACCGGTCAGTCCGCCCTTGCTGCTAGGAGAAATGAAGAAGTAGGGAAGAGAAATACCACTGACAGCTGAAATGTCATCGGTTGTTAAGGACACGGCAGCCTCGCTCCTTAACAACCAATAATTGCCGGAATTCTTTTGCATAACTTTCAGCTGTCAGTGGGGGAATCCCGATGACGGACGATATCAGTTTCTAGTATCGGTGCATTTGCACGAGTACCGATACTCATGCAAATGCTTAGTATCGGCACGATACCAGTATGGGTATCGGTGCAACCCTAAAATTGGGAATAACTGCTAAGTTTGGATTTGATGAATATCAAGCAGGATTCAATGTACCCCCAGAGAGTCAAACCCAGGCAGATTCATCAGTTTTTGTTCCCCTCTACAGAATTATGCAGAACAGGAGATACCAAGTAAAGTCAGAAGTCCATGTCTGTATATTTGGATCAGGTCGGATGCTCAAAGTATCAAACCTATATGGTAAACATAACAACCAGGCATCTAGATTATTGTAGGAAAAGGAATAGCAAGATCCATTTTCTTTTTTAATAAGATTAATTTAAACCACAACCATTTATGTCTGTGTCTATTGTGTAATTTCACTGTGCAATTTACTGAGTATAAAATTTAATTTTTATCAAATGTCGGCTGTATGCCCAGAACTGGCTCCAGACCTCAAAGATTGATCATCAACGTTTTTTTAGAATTAATAAAAATGTTTATTAAAAAAATATGTTTATAGCACTCAAAAACAAAACAAGATTTGTGGCACCACTTAAAAAGTATTTTGGGCCAAGTTGATCATGTAACAGGATGGACTTCGGCCATCTATAGACTTTTATGGAACTGGAAATATATAAAAGATAGAGCTTTACTCAAGTTTTGCACATCATTCCTTTTCATGCGCTCCATTTGTCATACACTCTGTTGTGTCATCTTGGACAGCAGTTCCAGTGATTTCAATTCCTAAAGTTATCTATCGGAATAGATAGAAGATATAGAGAATGGAGTCCACCACGAAAAAACTTTACTCTGTTCATGGGTTTGATCCAAAGACTCTACTGGAAACCTACTTCTCACCAAAAGCTCCAAAACAGCTTTTTTATGTGAGCACTGAATTTATAATGATTGCTCTTCGTACGGCTTTTAAGTCAGGTATGTGTTTTTTTAAGGTCTGTCTGTGATGCCTGCATGTATGTTGTATTCGTGTTGTTAGTGTTGTTAAAGAGGGAAAATTCTGTATGAAGAGATTGGTGCAGTAGGGTTAGGTTAGTATTGTGGGGTAAAATGATTAGTAAAAAGCAGTGTGCTTTTAAACATAAATAAACAATAGTGCAGCGCTCAAGGTGATATATGTAACAAAAAGCAATATAAAACCTCGATTTAAGAATAAGTTACCAATAGCACCAATTATAAAGTGAATTAAATCATACTTATTGGGTCCATTAAATAATATACCAGTGATGCAATAAACAAAGGACTCGTAAATAAAACAAAACCAAAATGTAGATGCACAGTCCTAAAAAATCAGGAGTGTGATGCAATCCAAAAAAATGTAAACCAAAGTTTATAAATAAATCAAAAAAATCCTAAAGTGAAATAATCCTTTAAAGGAAATAAATTCCATAAGTTGATTAGAGGTCATCCGTGAAGAGACAAAATGTGATCAAACTTCACCATCTGTGTATGCTCCACCACCATAGTATTAAAAAAGCTCAGATCAAAATAGAGATATTAAGCACAGGTACCACCGTCTCAATATTGAATATAGAAAAGAGAACAGGGGGGGTGGGAGCTAAGTGGACTTTAAGGGTACCGTCATGGACAAATAGTATACATGAATACAGTAATTAGAAAAATATCAAAAGTTTATTAAACAAAACCACAGTAATATAAAATTGTCCATAACCTAGACACTATAGGCAACCAATTACACAATAGGTCAGTAATACCAGCAATATTCATATGATTGGTGCATCAACTACAATAGATGGGGCAGATGTTCAAAATGCCCTAAACTGACTGCCACAGTCAGACATGAGGAGTAGCTAGAGTGCTCATATGCCCGACATGTTTCGCGTGTTGTGCTTCTTCAGGGGCGAGCAAAAATGTGTACAGTTGATGTAACACACAAATGGCTACATGTAAGAGAAAGGATAAAATCAAATCACAGCTAGACAAAGAAAAAACATCATCATATCAGTTACTATAGCTTTAAGGCATGTCTGATACCCACATGATACATCTCCCACGGCTGAGCCAAACCCACCTCATCCTAGAGCGGCCCACAAGTCCAGCAATATGGAAGTGGCCAGGTGTAGGTCTCCCCCGGGGCGAGCATTGAGACTGCAGTATATACACGGACCACAGGTAATGGTTAAGAATAAAAGTATGTATCCAGCACTCTAAAATCAAGGATTATTATAATGGTAAGTGTTCCTATAGTAATTTAGCTAGGAGTACCGGTACGTCGCTTTGCCCAGGAGGGGCTGACCGCCGCAGTATATGTACTTGCGGCGGTCGGCAAGTGGTTAACCATTACCTGTGGGCTGTGTATATACTGCAGTCTCCATGCTCGCCCCGGGGGAGACCTACACCTGGCCGCTTCCATATTGCTGGGCTTGTGGGCTGCTCTCGGATGAGGTGGGTTTGGCTCAGCCGTGGGAGATGTATCATGTGGGTATCAGACATGCCTTAAAGCTATAGTAACTGATACAATGATGTTTTTTCTTTGTCTAACTGTGATTTGATTTTGTCCTTTCTCTTACATATAGCCATTTGTCTGTTACACCAACTGTACACTTTTTTGCTCGCCCCTGAAGAAGCGCAACATGCGAAACATGTCGGGCATATGAGCACTCTAGCTACTCCTCATGTCTGACCATGGCGGTCAGTTTAGGGCATTTTCAACATCTGCCCCATCTATTGTAGTTGATGCACCAATCATATGAATATTGCTGATATTACTGACCTATTGTGTAATTGGTTGCCTATAGTGTCTACATTATGGACAATTTTATATTACTGTGGCTTTGTTTAATAAACGTTTGATATTTTTTTTTTTTTCAAGAAAATTTTTATTTGTATTTCAAAAAAATTAACAATAACGCACAAAGTACCATGCATTTACAGAAACTCAAAACATTAATTGCATCAAGCAGTAAACTCTCAAACATGTTCTGTAAAAGCATTATGAAATCAGGAGGGTAGTAGCAATGTAGGGGGGTGATAAGGAGGGAGATGGGGTTAAGGGGGGGGGGGAGAAAGGGGGGGAGGGTAGTCATATGAATGCACTAGTGCATCCTTGTGATTATCTGATCACCAACGAACACGCCCCCTCACGGTGTGGGAATTGGAAGTGTTTTGGGCCTGAACCACGAAAGAGTATTAGTAGAGAGGCAAGCCATAAAAAAGGGGGGGGGAGGAGTGATGAGGGAAGGGGGGGGAGACCGAGTGATCAAACACTGAAAGAAATAGTGACATAACTAATCTTTTAAAATGCAAGCTGAGTACATATCCTAATACAACTGGACATGAACTAAATCGCTGTTACTAGATGGAGTCACTGGTTAGGTGGAACGTGGAAGGGGGGGATGTTCTCCCGTCTGTGTTGTCTGGGAAAGCTCCGTGTGGGCTACGGGGGAGATGGGTATGGTAAAGTTCCGCATATGCAGCCCATTTCCTCCAAAACTTGACTGAGCTGGCTTTGTTCAAGGTCAGGTCCAATTGCTCTTTTTGTAGGAGGGCGGTGAGGTCAGACTTGACTTCCCCCACCCGGGGCGGCGCAGAGGACAACTCTCCTGGACACCATGAAGCAGGTAACCAACCAGGGTTTGTGTTTCCGTACAACCAAAGATCTTTGTTTAAGGTCCACCCCTGGAGCAGGCTTGGGTGTCCCATCCAAGTATCCAAACAGAAGGGGGAGAGGGTCCCTGGTGGGTTGGAGGGTGGTGGTAACCCTAAGGGTCAAAAGTTCCACTTGGTCCCAGAACTTCGATACATGTGGGCACGACAACAACTTATGCAGCAGGGTGGGACGAGGGGATAGACACCAGGAGCAAGCCTGGTAGGGGGAGTCCAGCCGGGAGGAGGAGAAGGGAGCATAGGCATGGTGGAGTATTTTTAGTTGTTACTCTCTCCAGAAGGCATTGCAGATGTAAGTGCAGGTGGTGTTGAATCCTGCCAACAGGAGAGGTTTTGTGGGCGTGAGCGAAAGAGCCTTGACCCAGGATGAAGTGTGGTAGTCTTTGGATTTGGATTCCAATTCGAACTGAAGGGGGCGGTAGATCTGCGACAACTTCAAGGGGGGTTCCATATGCAAAGAGTCCAGAGGGTCAAGGGCAAAACGTCCATTTGGTTAAGAACAGAGAGAGTTTACAAAGCCATGTAGTTGGTGCACGTAGAGGTACTGAATTGAGGGTATTCCAAAGGATGATCGAATGGTAGTGAAGGAAAGTAGAGGTCCAGAAACGGGGTCATAGAGTTGAAACAGGAATTTTAAACCACGGGTTGCCCAGAGGGAGTAGATCCATTCCAGGTTGAGGTGGAAGAGGGCAGGGTGATCTCCAATAGGCAGATATCGGGATACATGTTTAGGTAAACTGAGTTTCTTGCGTACTTCCTTCCATGCAGCCCCAGTGTCTCTGAGCAGGATATGCTGTCTTAGGTGCACAGGTAAGTCACCCAGTTTGCAGTGCAGAATAGCACCAAGACTAAATGGCTGTGCAATTTGCGATTCCAATAGAAAATTTGAGACAGTAGAGGTACCATGGATCCAGTCTAGCCCTACCCTCAATAGGCTACACAAGTTATAAAGTCTGATATCAGGGAGATTCATGCCGCCTCTGGGTCGTGGAGGGTACAACTTATGCAGGGCGATACGGGGTTTCTTAGAAGACCATAGGAAGACAGTGAGAGACTTGTGAAACACGACCAAATCTTTGTGTTTAATTAGGAGGGGTAGGATCTGTATCACATATAATAATTTAGGGAAGGAGACCATTTTATAAAGGTGACATCTCCCAATGAGGGAAATAGGAAGTTTGGACCATCGGGATAGTTCTTTGGTGATTTTCAGGAAAAGTGGGGAATAATTCAGGTTGTACAAGGACGACGGGGTCTTACCAATTTGGATCCCCAGGTATTTAATGTGAGTTTTGGCTATCGGAAAAGGAGAGGACTGTGACCAAGGGGGTGACTGTGTGTATTTCAGGGATAAGATCTCGCTCTTAGCGTAATTTATGCGAAGTCCAGAGCAAAGACTGAACCTGTCAAAGATACTCTTGACCCTTCCTGCGTCCTGTGCCGGATTAGAAGTGAAAAGTAATATATCGTCGGCAAATAGAACCGAACGCAGTTCCATATTACCAACCTGGACTCCTGATAGGGATGCATGATCCGCAAGATAACGGGATAGGGGTTCCAGAGCTAAGTTAAAAGGAGGGGAGAGAGGGGGCAGCCTTGGCGGGTGCCTTCGTGTAGGGGGATGTTGTTTGACAGAAAATTGGAAGTGACTACCTTTGCAGTGGGAGACTTTTGAAGGACAAAACGCAACCACTGAAAACTAACGTTATCAAACGCTTTTTCGGCGTCTAATGTGAGGATGGCAATATCTGCTTGCGGGTAAAGTTGTTGTTGGGATAACACGGCTAGAACTTTTCGAATGTTGGCTGTGGCAGATCAGCCTTTGGTAAAGCCTGATTGAGAGGGATGGAGGATCGTGGGCATTATGTGTGCCAGTCTGCGGGCTATGATTTTTGATAACAGCTTGGCATCAAGGTTGATCAGGGATATGGGGCGGTATGACCCAGGTTTGGACGGGTCCTTACCCGGCTTGGGGATTCGTTTTATATAAGCCTGGGAGCCTGTGGGAATGTAGGGACCACCGTCTAAGATAAACTGGAAAAGGGACAATAGAGAGGGGGACAGGGCCTGTGTCATTAATTTAAAAAATTCTGAAGAGAAGCCGTCTGGGCCAGGGGCTTTACCAGGGGATAATGAGGAAATGGCATCTAAGACTTCTGAGATGTCAATGGGGGCATTAAGTTGCGAGAGTTGTGAGTCCGAGATCGTGGGCAAGGTTACTTCCCGGAGGAAGGTGAAAGCTTCAGCCTCATCTATGGGGTCCTCACCGTAGAGTGAGGCATAGAATTTTTCAATGATCAAATTCATGCCTTCGGGAGACAAGATTTGGGAGCCCATGTGATATTTTAATGATTTGATTGGTACGACTGTGTGCTGACTCTTGCAGAGGCGCGCTAAGAATTTACCCGACTTGTTCCCAAATTTATGGTATTGTAAGTCGTGGACCGACTTATGAAACTGTTCCAGTGACAGTGCCCATTTATCAAAGTCCTGTTTAGCTTCCTTCCACTGTGCTACATGTGAAGGCGTGTGTTGCTGTTGGAGACGGGCGTGCGCAACTTGGAGCACCGCACTGGCCTTAACATAGCCAGCCGCCGCTCTTTTTTTATATGCTGAGGCGAAGGCGATGATACGCCCTCAAAGTACAGCCTTGCCCGTCTCCCAGAGCAGCACCGGGTTATCAGCATGTTGGACATTATCTGAAAGAAAGGCCTGCCACGTGACCTCCAATGCCCTACGCAGATCAGCGTTGTCTGCCAAATACGAGGGGAAACGCCAAGGTTTGTAGGTAGACTGTGGAGTAGAGAGCGATAGGGTGGCCGAGAGGGGGGAATGGTCAGAGATGACCATGTCATGGATCTCAGGTCTATGTCTGATTGGGATAAGTGCGATTCTTGGAGGAGAGCTATGTCCGCGTTTAGGTGGCGTAAGTGGCGTAGTACAGTCATACGTTTATGGGGAGAGCGGAGATCCTTCTCACATTCCATGAGACTCTGCATAAATCAAGGGGGGTGTAATATGAGGATGAGAAGCTTGCAGGGAGGTAGTGACATGAGATGAGTATTGTAGGTCACTCGGAAGGAGTAGAGAGGGGCAATAAAGGGAGACACCTGGGGGTGAGTTTCGTACCGTTCACACTCCAGCATAGCCAGAGTGGGAAGGGGCGAAACAAACAGGAAAGCAAACAAAACAGTAAAACATACCATAAGGAATGTGGACTTCACTTTTTCCGTATGGAGACAAAACCTCCGACAGCGTTACCGATTGATAGCTAAGTCCGATCGCTCTAATGTCAGGTGAGGTGCACTGCAGAGAAGGATGCAGAGTACATGCCAGGCACGGTACGCCATTTGTAGAGACGAAGAGGCATCAGAACTCCGGTAAGGCTGTACATTGGAGGACAACAAACATAGCAGTGTAAAACATAAATACCTTAGTACTGACAGAAAGGCAGAATCAAGTAAAGGCAAACACGGGTTAAGAAGTAGCAGAGGGCTTGGACCAAGTCAGAGAGCTAAATAACATTGGGGATCCAGGAGTGTAGATAGGGCTAGGCAGTAGTGGCAACATAGCTCACATATGCAGAGATAAGCTAACGTGGTCGAGCCAGTGAAGAATAAAGAGTTCAGCGGCGCCTGTCCCTGTCTGAGGAGTTAGAAGAAAAACGACCCCTCTTGGGAGACTCCTTGCGGGGACTGCGAAGGTCTCTGTGAGAGGGCGAGGCGGACGACGCCGCAGGGGGCTGCGTATCCATTGAGAGATGTAGGTGGGTCTGGATGTATTCCGTGGCTTCTTCCGGAAGGGAGAAGGCTTTTGATTCGCCAAATTGGTCTGTGAACCTAAGAGTGGCTGGATAGGCTAGAGTAAACTTTAGGCCTTTTTGGAACAAGGCGTTGCAAGCTGGCTGAAATGCTTTGCGTCGGCGTGCCACTTCTTGGGAGTAGTCCGCGAATAGTAATAGTTTATTGCCATCCAAGATAAGTGATTTGGCATTCTTAAAGGATCACAGGATGGACAATCTGTCAGCATAGTTTAAGTAACGGACTATGACCGGGCAGGGGGTCTTGCGTTCGTTGGAGGGTGCTCCCAGGCGATGAGCTCGTTCAACCATGCGTGGAACAGAGAGACCAAGTGCCTGGGGGATGCGAGTGGAACAAATGTCAGAGAGGTGACCCGTATTAAATGATTCCGGCAGGCCGATGATCCGTAAATTGTTCCTACGTGACCTGTTCTCAAGGTCGTCAATTTTATCCAACAGGTATTGCTGCGTCTGTGCCGTCTTGGCTTCATTGGTAAACGAGGATTGTAGTTCCTCTTCCAGATCAGAGACTCTGGATTCCACCTCCGTAAGGCGTTTGGCCTGGTCACCCAGCTCCTTTCTTAACTGGGTGATCCCTGCGGTTACTGCCCGCTCCACCGCCTCAGTTATGGTAGGCGTAAAGATGGAGGCCACCGCCTGCGCCATTAGCTGGTATTGGGGGTCTGTGGTTATATGCGGTGCGAGTGCTGTGTGCTGCAGGGCCGCGCCATCCACTACAGGTGCGGCGGCCATATTGCCAGGGGGATGGGGAGCGGCCTGGAGCAGCGGATCTGGAGGCAGCGCAGCCAGGTTACCGGAGGCTCCGTGGACTACGAAGCGATCCATCGATGCGGGTAGGTGCAGGGAGACTCACCGGCACTTGAGGAGCTGCGGATGGCAGTCGGCGAGCGGTATGCAAGGAATTTATAAGACAGGCTTGTCGGAGCCGCTGCGCTTACTCTCTGCTCCATACGGCGCCGGAACCGGAAGTCTTGATATTTTTTTAATTACTGTATTCATGTATACTATTTGTCCATGATGGTACCCTTAAAGTCCACTTAACCCCCCCGTTCTCTTTTCTATATTAGGGATAGACCAATTATCGGCAAGGCTGATATATCGGGGGCCGATATGCACTTTCCCCGATATATCGGCACCGGAACTGGCCGATATTGCCGATATTTTTGTGATGTCATTCTGCCTTCTTAGGCCGCCTCCCTCACCTTTGACAGCCTCGTCTGGAGTCGGGACTAGTCTGGCGGGAGTGTATCACAGCCATACACCCACCCACAGCAGCCCGGTGCCAGACAGTCACCTACATCCACAGGCCCTATACCAGCCAGCTAGCCACAGGCACTGTACCAGTGAGTCAGCCAGCCACCCACAGGCCCTGTACCAGCCAGCCACCCACAGCCCCTGTGCCAGCCAGCCACCCACCCCAGGGTGCCAGCCACCCACCACAGGGTGCCAGACAGCCAGCCACCCACAGACAGGGTGCCAGACAGCCAGCCACCCACAGGCCCTGTGCCAGCCAGCCACCCACCACAGGCCCTGTGCCAGCCAGCCACCCACCACAGGCCCTGTGCCAGCCAGCCATCCACCACAGGCCCTGTGCCAGTCAGCCACCCACCACAGGGTGTCAGCCAGCCACCCACCACAAGGTGCCAGCACGCCAGCCAGCCACCCACCACAGGGTGCCAGTAAGCCAGCCATTAAGCAGTAAACAAAAATTAACATGTTCAGTACCAGATTTGTGTCAAAAATTTTCTTTATTTTTCAAAATTTTAAATGTACAAAATATCGGCCCATATCGGCCGATACCAATACGTTGTGACCAAAATGTCGGTATCGGCCCTGAAAAAAACATATCTGTCTATCCCTAAAATAAATATATATACAGTGTATATATATATATATATATATATATATTATGTACTGAGTCAACCACGCAGTTATGGGGACTCACCTCAATCATATCCAGCACTCCCAGATAGTTGGTAGGGAAAGGGACATACTAAAACATTTAATGTGAAAATGGCTTAATGTAGCTTAATGTGTAATAAAGTGCCTAAACCATAACCAATTGCCCTGAAACTTTGCACAGACCAAGTTTTTAACTTTCCTAATATATCCTAGAAGTTTCATGTAGTTTGGTCTTCCAGGAGGCAAACAATGGACATTAAGCTTGTTTTTTGGGGAGCTTAATGTGGCTTAACGTACAAAAAAGAGCTTAGATGTGAACCAATTTCCCCCAAACTTCACACAATAGAAGACTCTATTGATGCTAAGATAGTCTGAAAATTTTAGCTCATTTGGTAAATCACACCAAAAGTTATTCACATTAAGCTATTTTTTTACAATACTAAAACGTTTAATGTCCACGGCTTAATGTAAAAAGAGCTTAATGTACCAAAATGGGCCTTAACCTCAACCAATTGTCCTGAAACTTTGCACAGCCCAAGTTCTGCACTTCCCAAAGCTATCCTGGAGGTTTCATCGATTTTGGTCTCCCAGGTGGAAAACTGGAGACATTAAGCTCTTTTTTTGGGGAGCTTAATGTGGCTTAACGTACAAAAAAGAGCTTAGATGTGAATCAATATCCCCAAACTTGGCACAATAGAAGAGTCTATCTATTCCAACATATTCTAAAAATTTCAGATCATTTGGTAAATCACACCAAAAGTTATTCACATTAAGCTCTTTTTGTACAATACTAAAACGTTTAATGTCCTTAGTATTAATGTGAAAAGAGCTTAATGTACCAAAATGTGCCTAAACCTCAACCAATTGTCTTGAAACTTTGCACAGCCCAAGTTCTGCACTTCCCAAAGCTATCCTGGAGGTTTCATCGATTTTGGTGTCCCACACGGAAAACTGGGGACATTAAGCTCTTTTTTTGGGGAGCTTAATGTGGCTTAACGTACAAAAAAGAGCTTAGATGTTAACCAATTTCCCCCAAACTTCACACAATAGAAGACTCTATTGATGCTAAGATAGTCTGAAAATTTTAGCTCATTTGGTAAATCACACCAAAAGTTATTCACATTAAGCTATTTTTTTACAATACTAAAACGTTTAATGTCCACGGCTTAATGTAAAAAGAGCTTAATGTACCAAAATGGGCCTTAACCTCAACCAATTGTCCTGAAACTTTGCACAGCCCAAGTTCTGCACTTCCCAAAGCTATCCTAGAGGTTTCATCGATTTTGGTCTCCCAGGTGGAAAACTGGAGACATTAAGCTCTTTTTTTGGGGAGCTTAATGTGGCTTAACGTACAAAAAAGAGCTTAGATGTGAATCAATATCCCCCAAACTTGGCACAATAGAAGAGTCTATCTATTCCAACATATTCTAAAAATTTCAGATCATTTGGTAAATCACACCAAAAGTTATTCACATTAAGCTCTTTTTGTACAATACTAAAACGTTTAATGTCCTTAGCTTAATGTGAAAAGAGCTTAATGTACCAAAATGTGCCTAAACCTCAACCAATTGTCTTGAAACTTTGCACAGCCCAAGTTCTGCACTTCCCAAAGCTATCCTGGAGGTTTCATCGATTTTGGTGTCCCACACGGAAAACTGGAGACATTAAGCTCTTTTTTTGGGGAGCTTAATGTGGCTTAACGTACAAAAAAGAGCTTAGATGTGAATCAATATCCCCCAAACTTGGCACAATAGAAGAGTCTATCTATTCCAACATATTCTAAAAATTTCAGATCATTTGGTAAATCACACCAAAAGTTATTCACATTAAGCTCTTTTTGTACAATACTAAAACGTTTAATGTCCTTAGCTTAATGTGAAAAGAGCTTAATGTACCAAAATGTGCCTAAACCTCAACCAATTGTCTTGAAACTTTGCACAGCCCAAGTTCTGCCCTTCCCAAAGCTATCCAGGAGGTTTCATCGATTTTGGTGTCCCACACGGAAAACTGGGGACATTAAGCTCTTTTTTTGGGGAGCTTAATGTGGCTTAACGTACAAAAAAGAGCTTAGATGTGAACCAATTTCCCCCGAACTTGGCACAATAGAATAGTTTATCAATTCCAACATATTCTGAAAATTTCAGATCATTTGGTAAATCACACCAAAAGTTATTCACATTAAGCTGTTTTTAGCAATCATAAAAACACGTGGCTTAATGTGAAAAGAGCTTAACGTACCAAAATGTGCCTAAACCTCAACCAATTGTCTTGAAACTTTGCACAGCCCAAGTTCTGCACTTCCCAAAGCTATCCTGGAGGTTTCATCTATTTTGGTCTCCCACGTGGAAAACTGGAGACATTAAGCTCTTTTTTTGGGGAGCTTAATGTGGCTTAACGTACAAAAAAGAGCTTAGATGTGAACCAATTTCCCCCAAACTTGGCACAATAGAAGTGCCTATCAATTCCAACATATTCTGAAAATTTCAGATCATTTGGTAAATCACACCAAAAGTTATTCACATTAAGCTCTTTTTTGCAATCATAAAAACGCATGGCTTAATGTGAAAAGAGCTTAATGTACCAAAATGTGCCTAAACCTCAACCAATTGTCTTGAAACTTTGCACAGCCCAAGCTCTGCACTTCCCAAAGCTATCCTGGAGGTTTCATCTATTTTGGTCTCCCACGTGGAAAACTGGGGACATTAAGCTCTTTTTTTGGGGAGCTTAATGTGGCTTAACGTACAGAAAAGAGCTTAGATGTGAACCAATTTCCCCCAAACTTGGCACGATAGAAGAGTCTATCAATTCCAACATATTCTGAAAATTTCACATAATTTGGTAAATCACACCAAAAGTTATTCACATTAAGCTCTTTTTTGCAATCATAAAAACGCATGGCTTAATGTGAAAAGAGCTTAATGTACCAAAATGTGCCTAAACCTCAACCAATTGTCTTGAAACTTTGCACAGCCCAAGTTCTGCACTTCCCAAAGCTATCCTGGAGGTTTCATCTATTTTGGTCTCCCACTTGGAAAACTGGGGACATTAAGCTCTTTTTTTGGGGAGCTTAATGTGGCTTAACGTACAAAAAAGAGCTTAGATATGAACCAATTCCCCCCAAACTTGGCGCAATAAAAGAGCCTATCAATTCCAACATATTCTAAAAATTTCAGATCATTTGGTAAATCACACCAAAAGTTATTCACATTAAGCTCTATTTTGCAATCATAAAAACACATAGCTTAATGTGAAAAGAGCCCAAGTTCTGCACTTCCCAAAGCTATCCTGGAGGTTTCATCGATTTTGGTCTCCCACATGGAAATTGGTTCACATCTAGGCTCTTTTTTGTACGTTAAGCCACATTAAGCTCCCCAAAAAAAGAGCTTAATGTCCCCAGTTTTCCGTGTGGGAGACCTAAATCGATGAAACCTCCAGGATAGCTGAGGGAAGTGCAGAACTTGGGCTGTGCAAAGTTTCAAGACAATTGGTTGAGGTTTAGGCACATTTTGGTACGTTAAGCTCGTTTCACATTAAGCTATGCGTTTTTATGATTGCAAAATAGAGCTTAATGTGAATAACTTTTGGTGTGATTTACCAAATGATCTGAAATTTTCAGAATATGTTGGAATTGATAGGCTCTTTTATTGCGCCAAGTTTGGGGGAAATTGGTTCACATCTAAGTTCTTTTTTGTACGTTAAGCCACATTAAGTGCCCCAAAAAAAGAGCTTAATGTCCCCAGTTTTCCACGCGGGAGACCAAAATCGATGAAACCTCCAGGATAGCTTTGAGAAGTGCAGAACTTGGGCTGTGCAAAGTTTCAAGACAATTGGTTGAGGTTTAGGCACATTTTGGTACGTTAAGCTCTTTTCACATTAAGCCACGTGTTTTTATGATTGCTAAAAACAGCTTAATGTGAATAACTTTTGGTGTGATTTACCAAATGATCTGAAATTTTCAGAATATGTTGGAATTGATAGACTCTTCTATTGTGCCAAGTTTGGGGGAAATTGGTTCACATCTAAGCTCTTTTTTGTACGTTAAGCCACATTAAGCTCCCCAAATAAAGAGCTTAATGTCCCCAGTTTTCCATGTGGGAGACCTAAATCGATGAAACCTCCAGTATAGCTTTGGGAAGTGCAGAACTTGGGCTGTGCAAAGTTTCAAGACAATTGGTTGAGGTTTAGGTACATTTTGGTACGTTAAGCTCTTTTCACATTAAGCCACGTGTTTTTATGATTGCTAAAAACAGCTTAATGTGAATAACTTTTGGTGTGATTTGCCAAATGATCTGAAATTTTCAGAATATGTTGGAATTGATACACTATTCTATTGTGCCAAGTTTGGGGGAAATTGGTTCACATCTAAGCTCTTTTTTGTACGTTAAGCCACATTAAGCGCCCCAAAAAAAGAGCTTAATGTCCCCAGTTTTCCGTGTGGGAGACCAAAATCGATGAAACCTCCAGGATAGCTTTGGGAAGTGCAGAACTTGGGCTGTGCAAAGTTTCAAGACAATTGGTTGAGGTTTAGGCACATTTTGGTACATTAAGCTCTTTTCACATTAAGCTAAGGACATTAAACGTTTTAGTATTGTACAAAAAGAGCTTAATGTGAATAACTTTTGGTGTGATTTACCAAATGATCTGAAATTTTCAGAATATGTTGGAATTGATAGGCTCTTCTATTGTGCCAAGTTTGGGGGAAATTGGTTCACATCTAAGCTCTTTTTTGTACGTTAAGCCACATTAAGCGCCCCAAAAAAAGAGCTTAATGTCCCCAGTTTTCCGTGTGGGAGACCAAAATCGATGAAACCTCCAGGATAGCTTTGGGAAGTGCAGGACTTGGGCTGTGCAAAGTTTCAAGACAATTGGTTGAGGTTTAGGCACATTTTGGTACGTTAAGCTCTTTTCACATTAAGCTATGTGTTTTTATGATTGCAAAATAGAGCTTAATGTGAATAACTTTTGGTGTGATTTACCAAAAGATCTGAAATTTTCAGAATATGTTGGAATTGATAGGCTCTTTTATTGTGCCAAGTTTGGGGGAAATTGGTTCACATCTAAGCTCTTTTTTGTACGTTAAGCCACATTAAGCTCCCCAAAAAAAGAGCTTAATGTCCCCAGTTTTCCGTATGGGAGACCAAAATCGATGAAACCACCAGGATAGCTTTGGGAAGTGCAGAACTTGGGCTGTGCAAAGTTTCAAGACAATTGGTTGAGGTTTAGGCACATTTTGGTACATTAAGCTCTTTTCACATTAAGCTATGCGTTTTTATGATTGCAAAATAGAGCTTAATGTAAATAACTTTTGGTGTGATTTACCAAATGATCTGAAATTTTCAGAATATGTTGGAATTGATAGACTCTTCTATTGTGCCAAGTTTGGGGGAAATTGGTTCACATCTAAGCTCTTTTTTGTACGTTAAGCCACATTAAGTGCCCCAAAAAAAGAGCTTAATGTCCCCAGTTTTCCACGTGGGAGACCAAAATCGATGAAACCTCCAGGATAGCTTTGGGAAGTGCAGAACTTGGGCTGTGCAAAGTTTCAAGACAATTGGTTGAGGTTTAGGCACATTTTGGTACGTTAAGCTCTTTTCACATTAAGCCACGTGTTTTTATGATTGCTAAAAACAGCTTAATGTGAATAACTTTTGGTGTGATTTGCCAAATGATCTGAAATTTTCAGAATATGTTGGAATTGATACACTATTCTATTGTGCCAAGTTTGGGGGAAATTGGTTCACATCTAAGCTCTTTTTTGTACGTTAAGCCACATTAAGCGCCCCAAAAAAAGAGCTTAATGTCCCCAGTTTTCCGTGTGGGAGACCAAAATCGATGAAACCTCCAGGATAGCTTTGGGAAGTGCAGAACTTGGGCTGTGCAAAGTTTCAAGACAATTGGTTGAGGTTTAGGCACATTTTGGTACATTAAGCTCTTTTCACATTAAGCTAAGGACATTAAACGTTTTAGTATTGTACAAAAAGAGCTTAATGTGAATAACTTTTGGTGTGATTTACCAAATGATCTGAAATTTTCAGAATATGTTGGAATTGATAGGCTCTTCTATTGTGCCAAGTTTGGGGGAAATTGGTTCACATCTAAGCTCTTTTTTGTACGTTAAGCCACATTAAGCGCCCCAAAAAAAGAGCTTAATGTCCCCAGTTTTCCGTGTGGGAGACCAAAATCGATGAAACCTCCAGGATAGCTTTGGGAAGTGCAGGACTTGGGCTGTGCAAAGTTTCAAGACAATTGGTTGAGGTTTAGGCACATTTTGGTACGTTAAGCTCTTTTCACATTAAGCTATGTGTTTTTATGATTGCAAAATAGAGCTTAATGTGAATAACTTTTGGTGTGATTTACCAAAAGATCTGAAATTTTCAGAATATGTTGGAATTGATAGGCTCTTTTATTGTGCCAAGTTTGGGGGAAATTGGTTCACATCTAAGCTCTTTTTTGTACGTTAAGCCACATTAAGCTCCCCAAAAAAAGAGCTTAATGTCCCCAGTTTTCCGTATGGGAGACCAAAATCGATGAAACCACCAGGATAGCTTTGGGAAGTGCAGAACTTGGGCTGTGCAAAGTTTCAAGACAATTGGTTGAGGTTTAGGCACATTTTGGTACATTAAGCTCTTTTCACATTAAGCTATGCGTTTTTATGATTGCAAAATAGAGCTTAATGTGAATAACTTTTGGTGTGATTTACCAAATGATCTGAAATTTTCAGAATATGTTGGAATTGATAGACTCTTCTATTGTGCCAAGTTTGGGGGAAATTGGTTCACATCTAAGCTCTTTTTTGTACGTTAAGCCACATTAAGTGCCCCAAAAAAAGAGCTTAATGTCCCCAGTTTTCCACGTGGGAAACCAAAATCGATGAAACCTCCAGGATAGCTTTGGGAAGTGCAGAACTTGGGCTGTGCAAAGTTTCAAGACAATTGGTTGAGGTTTAGGCACATTTTGGTACGTTAAGCTCTTTTCACATTAAGCCACGTGTTTTTATGATTGCTAAAAACAGCTTAATGTGAATAACTTTTGGTGTGATTTACCAAATGATCTGAAATTTTCAGAATATGTTGGAATTGATAGACTCTTCTATTGTGCCAAGTTTGGGGGAAATTGGTTCACATCTAAGCTCTTTTTTGTACGTTAAGCCACATTAAGCTCCCCAAATAAAGAGCTTAATGTCCCCAGTTTTCCATGTGGGAGACCTAAATCGATGAAACCTCCAGTATAGCTTTAGGAAGTGCAGAACTTGGGCTGTGCAAAGTTTCAAGACAATTGGTTGAGGTTTAGGCACATTTTGGTACATTAAGCTCTTTTCACATTAAGCTAAGGACATTAAACGTTTTAGTATTGTACAAAAAGAGCTTAATGTGAATAACTTTTACTGTAATTTATCAAATGATCTGGAATTTTCAGAATATGTTGGAATATATAGACTCTTCTATTGTGCCAAGTTTGGGGGAAATTGGTTCACATCTAAGCTCTTTTTTGTACGTTAAGCCACATTAAGCTCCCCAAATAAAGAGCTTAATGTCCCCAGTTTTCCATGTGGGAGACCTAAATCGATGAAACCTCCAGTATAGCTTTGGGAGGTGCAGAACTTGGGCTGTGCAAAGTTTCAAGACAATTGGTTGAGGTTTAGGTACATTTTGGTACGTTAAGCTCTTTTCACATTAAGCCACGTGTTTTTATGATTGCTAAAAACAGCTTAATGTGAATAACTTTTGGTGTGATTTGCCAAATGATCTGAAATTTTCAGAATATGTTGGAATTGATACACTATTCTATTGTGCCAAGTTTGGGGGAAATTGGTTCACATCTAAGCTCTTTTTTGTACGTTAAGCCACATTAAGCGCCCCAAAAAAAGAGCTTAATGTCCCCAGTTTTCCGTGTGGGAGACCAAAATCGATGAAACCTCCAGGATAGCTTTGGGAAGTGCAGAACTTGGGCTGTGCAAAGTTTCAAGACAATTGGTTGAGGTTTAGGCACATTTTGGTACATTAAGCTCTTTTCACATTAAGCTAAGGACATTAAACGTTTTAGTATTGTACAAAAAGAGCTTAATGTGAATAACTTTTGGTGTGATTTACCAAATGATCTGAAATTTTCAGAATATGTTGGAATAGATAGACTCTTCTATTGTGCCAAGTTTGGGGGAAATTGGTTCACATCTAAGCTCTTTTTTGTACGTTAAGCCACATTAAGCGCCCCAAAAAAAGAGCTTAATGTCCCCAGTTTTCCGTGTGGGAGACCAAAATCGATGAAACCTCCAGGATAGCTTTGGGAAGTGCAGGACTTGGGCTGTGCAAAGTTTCAAGACAATTGGTTGAGGTTTAGGCACATTTTGGTACGTTAAGCTCTTTTCACATTAAGCTATGCGTTTTTATGATTGCAAAATAGAGCTTAATGTGAATAACTTTTGGTGTGATTTACCAAAAGATCTGAAATTTTCAGAATATGTTGGAATTGATAGGCTCTTTTATTGTGCCAAGTTTGGGGGAAATTGGTTCACATCTAAGCTCTTTTTTGTACGTTAAGCCACATTAAGCTCCCCAAAAAAAGAGCTTAATGTCCCCAGTTTTCCGTGTGGGAGACCAAAATCGATGAAACCTCCAGGATAGCTTTGGGAAGTGCAGAACTTGGGCTGTGCAAAGTTTCAAGACAATTGGTTGAGGTTTAGGCACATTTTGGTACATTAAGCTCTTTTCACATTAAGCTATGCGTTTTTATGATTGCAAAATAGAGCTTAATGTGAATAACTTTTGGTGTGATTTACCAAATGATCTGAAATTTTCAGAATATGTTGGAATTGATAGACTCTTCTATTGTGCCAAGTTTGGGGGAAATTGGTTCACATCTAAGCTCTTTTTTGTACGTTAAGCCACATTAAGTGCCCCAAAAAAAGAGCTTAATGTCCCCAGTTTTCCACGTGGGAGACCAAAATCGATGAAACCTCCAGGATAGCTTTGGGAAGTGCAGAACTTGGGCTGTGCAAAGTTTCAAGACAATTGGTTGAGGTTTAGGCACATTTTGGTACGTTAAGCTCTTTTCACATTAAGCCACGTGTTTTTATGATTGCTAAAAACAGCTTAATGTGAATAACTTTTGGTGTGATTTACCAAATGATCTGAAATTTTCAGAATATGTTGGAATTGATAGACTCTTCTATTGTGCCAAGATTGGGGGAAATTGGTTCACATCTAAGCTCTTTTTTGTACGTTAAGCCACATTAAGCTCCCCAAATAAAGAGCTTAATGTCCCCAGTTTTCCATGTGGGAGACCTAAATCGATGAAACCTCCAGTATAGCTTTAGGAAGTGCAGAACTTGGGCTGTGCAAAGTTTCAAGACAATTGGTTGAGGTTTAGGCACATTTTGGTACATTAAGCTCTTTTCACATTAAGCTAAGGACATTAAACGTTTTAGTATTGTACAAAAAGAGCTTAATGTGAATAACTTTTACTGTAATTTATCAAATGATCTGGAATTTTCAGAATATGTTGGAATATATAGACTCTTCTATTGTGCCAAGTTTGGGGGAAATTGGTTCACATCTAAGCTCTTTTTTGTACGTTAAGCCACATTAAGCTCCCCAAAAAAAGAGCTTAATGTCCCCAGTTTTCCATGTGGGAGACCTAAATCGATGAAACCTCCAGGATAGCTTTGGGAAGTGCAGAACTTGGGCTGTGCAAAGTTTCAAGACAATTGGTTGAGGTTTAGGCACATTTTGGTACGTTAAGCTCTTTTCACATTAAGCCACGTGTTTTTATGATTGCTAAAAACAGCTTAATGTGAATAACTTTTGGTGTGATTTACCAAATGATCTGAAATTTTCAGAATATGTTGGAATTGATAAACTATTCTATTGTGCCAAGTTTGGGGGAAATTGGTTCACATCTAAGCTCTTTTTTGTACGTTAAGCCACATTAAGCTCCCCAAAAAAAGAGCTTAATGTCCCCAGTTTTCCGTGTGGGAGACCAAAATCGATGAAACCTCCAGGATAGCTTTGGGAAGTGCAGAACTTGGGCTGTGCAAAGTTTCAAGACAATTGGTTGAGGTTTAGGCACATTTTGGTACATTAAGCTCTTTTCACATTAAGCTAAGGACATTAAACGTTTTAGTATTGTACAAAAAGAGCTTAATGTGAATAACTTTTGGTGTGATTTACCAAATGATCTGAAATTTTCAGAATATGTTGGAATAGATAGACTCTTCTATTTTGCCAAGTTTGGGGGAAATTGGTTCACATCTAAGCTCTTTTTTGTACGTTAAGCCACATTAAGCTCCCCAAAAAAAGAGCTTAATGTCTCCAGTTTTCCACGTGGGAGACCAAAATCGATGAAACCTCCAGGATAGCTTTGTGAAGTGCAGAACTTGGGCTGTGCAAAGTTTCAGAACAATTGGTTGAGGTTAAGGCACATTTTGGTACATTAAGCTCTTTTTACATTAAGCCATGGACATTAAACGTTTTAGTATTGTAAAAAAATAGCTTAATGTGAATAACTTTTGGTGTGATTTACCAAATGAGCTAAAATTTTCAGACTATCTTAGCATCAATAGAGTCTTCTATTGTGTGAAGTTTGGGGGAAATTGGTTAACATCTAAGCTCTTTTTTGTACGTTAAGCCACATTAAGCTCCCCAAAAAACAAGCTTAATGTCCCTTGTTTGCCTCCTGGAAGACCAAACTACATGAAACTTCTAGGATATATTAGGAAAGTTAAAAACTTAGTCTGTGCAAAGTTTCAGGGCAATTGGTTATGGTTTAGGCACTTTATTACACATTAAGCTACATTAAGCCATTTTCACATTAAATGTTTTAGTATGTCCCGTAGGGAAATCCACCCGCCCAGAATTGGAAGAAAGGATTCACCTTCAGAAGGCAAACTCCCGACATATGGCAAACCACATCAGTTTGGCAGGCAATTCTCAAACACGTCTGGAGGAAACATCAAGCAACCGCACATAGTGTAAAACTGTAATTATACGTAGCAGCAGTGTGCTTTTACCTTGAACGCTGAGCAGTTTCCAGGTGGCCAGCTCCTCACATGCCTCGATGGGTGGGGTGTGAGAAGTGTCAATTTGAGACCCTTTTGAGATCATTCAGAGTTCATTGGCAGATGCATTTGACCACCCTCTGATCTTCATTTGACCTGCTTCAAGCAGTTTTTGTATTAACATAGACTTATATGGAAATGCAAAGCCCACATGAAGCTAACAAAAGCCCATTGACACAAAACTTTTCATCTGCTTCTACATTTGTTATCATTAGATGTGTCAGGTCAGTTTTCAAGCTTTATTGCCTAATGGACTGTATACTTTGTCTACTGCAGCCAATGTCCTTTGCGTCATATTAACTCTTCTGCCACATAAGCACATTTCTTAGACTTTGATAAGAAACTATTCCACCTACAACCAATAGCATGGTAATAAAAAAACTGAAATGCACTGAATAAACAGAACAGTTATTTGGAAAGATGCTGGGTGTATCTTTTTTAGTCTGTTCCCTATTGCAGTAGGTAATAATACTTTGAAACTACTGATCAATATTAGGATAAGAGTTGGCGTCCCTGACATACTGATGAACCTGTTTTTTTGGCTACTAAATGTAAGTGGCCCTACATTGGGTATAAGAAATCCTTGGTCCTACTACACTTTCTTTGTTTTCTCCTGTGTACCATATAGTCTGCCTCTACTCCGGGATCAACTTGCCCTAGTGATGGACCTTATAGACGTTTATATTATTCTATGAATTATATTAAATCATATCCCATTGAGGGGTGATATTTTTACCTCTTGTGCCTCTCACTCTATCTTCTTTTTTCCTTTCTTCTCTTTTCTTAGTATAAGAGTTGCCTATCTATACAATTTCCAAGACAAGTATATATAAAAACAAATTGAAAAGGATTAAAGGAGTTGCATGGAAGCCAGCCAGCCCCCAGTCTGATGTACTCACCCTCCAGTCTGCCACTAACCAAGTGATTGGAGGTGTACGCTTCTCAGCTGGTCGTTTTCAGTTTGTACCATCTGAAGAACATTGCTATTAGAGCATTGAGATACTATACCAGTCGTGGATGGAGGTGGGTTGGGGGAAGTTTGGGCTGCTCCCTCCCACCTGCCTCCTATCCACCCATTAGCAGCCATGTGCTCCCAGAGTGGACACTCAAATTTAAAAGTGTTAGGGACTGCAGATAAAACAGGGTGCCGTGTCGTGGCTCTGCAGCTTACACATGCGTTTGCAAATGCGTGTCAACTAAACCCCTGTTCTTTATTTATATCGAGACAGGTCTACTTGGTTGGTGGTAGACTGGAGGGTGAGTACATCAGACTTGGGGCTGGCTGGCTTCCATGCACCTCTTTTAATCCTTTTCAATTTGTTTTTTCCGATACAGGGATGGAGACGCTGGGCATACCTGCCGGTGTCTCACTTAAAGTCCCACATAGCCCACATTGTCTAGACAAGTATATATAAAACAAAACACTTAACCTAAAAATATACTTGCACATGGTAACACTTATGTTAATCTTTCATTCCTTTTTTAATATTTTCTGTTTTCAATTAAATCATACATGGCAATCCTACCAGCAATGTTTATCCACAGGAACCTTTTTTTAAGGGTGACAACACTTAATACAGCTGCAGAGGATCTTAAATCTTGTGAGACTGCGCACTTGTGAGATCTCTTGTAGGATTTGGGATCCTCAGCTTTTCAAGGATCTCATGAGAAGGTCCAGAGATGTCAATCTCACCAAGGTGAAAGTGCATTTTTCAGAGAAACTTACACTTTGCCCTGCATGGGCAAGGGGACAGTGGCTGGCTCTTCACAAACAGTCCAGAGGCTGCTCATCCCCACAACCACCAGTCCACACACAAATGAGCTCCAATAATTCAGTCTAGGGGATGTCTTTCTGTAATCTATTGCTTGTAGAACTCTAAATAGGAGAGGGGTAAGGGCATGGGATACTTCAAAATGCTTGCACAGTAACATGAGGATACTCTGTTCTAAGCTCCTACTCCAGGATTCTGCTGAGGACAAGGGAATGGCCAGTATTCTGAGACCCTATGAGAGCCGTCTCAGTCTAAGCTACCTCTGGTACTTATATCCCAAAAGCACATAGTCACCAGGAATTAATATACCGTATATACTCGAGTATAAGCCGACCCGAGTATAAGCCGAGGCCCCTACTTTTACCACAAAAAGATGGGAAAAATGATTGACTCGAGTATAAGCCTAGGGTGGGAAATGCAGCAGCTACTGGTAAATTTTAAAAATAAAAACAGATACCAATAAAATTACATTAATTGAGGCATCAGTAGGTTAAATGTTTTTGAATCTTTATTTCAAAGAACAACAGTAAATTAGCTCTATAAGTGGAAAAGAGGGTCAATAAAAACAATATATAACAATATTGATACCAATCAACAATAACTTTACAAGTACAAAAACCTTAGCTCAATCAGCAACCAAGCTAAAGCGCAAGAGTTAAAATCCTTCAAAACTGGATTCCTCCTCATCATCTGTATGTCCAAACAGAGCTTCAGCTATAGCTGGTGTGAGGTTATCAGCATAGACATTGTCATCATCATCATTGAATTCGCAGTCATCGCCATCACTGCTGTCGTTCTCATACAAAGCGCTGTCTTCACTGCCATCCATAGCATTACTAATGCCACATTTCTTGAAGGCGCGTTGCACCATGTCCTCTGGAATCTCTTCCCATGCATCACGAACCCACTTTGCTATTAATTCAATGTCGGGCTTCATCAAATTTCCAGTTTTTGTCAGTCGGGCCTGACCAGATGACATCCATTCATGCCACATCTTTCGCACACGGTCTTTGAAAGGTTTATTTAAACACACATCTAGGGGCTGCAATACAGATGTAAGCCCACCTGGAATAACAGCCAAAGTAACTTGAGAAGACTTTGCCAATTTTTTTATTTCATCAGAGGTGTGGCCTCTGAACATATCCCAAACTAGCAATGATGTTTTTTTCTTTAAGGCTGCTCCTGGTCGTTCATTCCAAATTTCTTCCAGCCATTTTTTTGTTCCGTCTTCATCCATCCAGCCTTTAATATGTGCGCGCACTATAATTCGTGGTGGGAATTTGACTTTTTTAGGCAAGGTCTTTCTTTTAAAAATAATGACAGGCCGCAGCTTAGTTCCATTAGCCAAACATGACAGAACGACTGTGAAATGTTTTTTTTCATTTCCTGTGGTTCTGAGTAAAATAGTTTTTTCTCCCAAACTTGCCACGGTTCTGTTGCTTGGAAGATCAAAGGTCATAGGTGTTTCATCCATGTTTCCAATATCTCCCAAGTCAAAGTTATGGATCCTTCTTTGTTTTATGATGAATGAATGGAATGACATCACTTTTTCATTAAGGTCTTTTGGCAACTTCTGCGAAATCTTAGTTTTTTGCCTCAAACATAAAGAAAACCTATTCATAAAGCGGGTACACCATCCTGCTGACGCAACAAAATTTTCAATGCCTGGTGCTTTTAATTTTTCATCCTTAGCCATTTGAAGGGCACGTAAGCGAATTCCCATGCGTGTTACGCAGTAACCATTTTGACGACACTCCATAACCCATTTATGCAATTCTGTCTCTAGAGCTTCATATGAAGTCGTTAAACCACGTCAAGCTTTTTTTGCCTTTGGAATCTTTTCCAAGTCAGCTTTCATTTTCCGCCGCTCCCTCACTTGTTTTTCATCAACACAAAATTCCCTACTTGCAATACTGTTATTGCTTTCTTCTGCTCTTGACACAACCTTAAGTTTGAAACCAGCTTCGTATGACCTGCGTTTTTGTTTTGATCCAGGATTGGTAGAAGTATTGGGATCCATTTCTAACAGGATAAAAAAAAAAGAGACTCTGAAAAGGAATGCCATACTAAGGTATAGCGATTGAATTCTCAAAATAAACTGTAAGCCCTAGTTATAGTTCTTAAAAGAAGTCCATTTACAGTAGAAACTGTATGCGGTCCACCCCAGGTACCAGCACACAGATGCGGGCAGGTTCTTGCCCAGTACGACACGGACAATACAGAGGCTGCTGGCGTGCAGGAGAAAAGAAGAGCGGTGATATCAGTAGTCATCGGACTTCTCACAGAGGCCGCAGGCGCCCGCAAATGAGCGGGATAGACCAGAGAACACCCGCACTGCACCAGAAACACACCTACGCATTACAGCACATTACATTACAGTACATTATACAGTACATTACAGTACATTACAGCACATTACATTACAGTACATTATACAGTACATTACAGTACAGTACATTATACAGTACATTACACAGTACATTACAGCACATTACATTACAGTACATTACAGTACATTACACATTACATTACAGCACATTACACAGTACATTACAGCACAGCACATTACACAGCACATTACAGCACATTACACAGTACATTACGCCTCCCCCCTCCCCCCCCCCCCCTCAACCCACGTCAACCATAAAGAGAAATGTTACCGTAAAAAAAATAAAAATCTATAAAATAAAATATTACTGTAAATATCATATTAAAAAAAAAAGGAAACCTTGAGTTGTGGTCAGTGGTACATTACACCTCCAACCCCCCCCCCCCTCAACCCACATTAGGCCTTCACCTCCCCTCCACCCCCCCCCCCCCCAACTCACATTAAGCCTACACCTCCAACCCAAGTATACCATAATTAATAAATATATATATATATACTGAATAAATAAAATTAGGAACCTTGGGGTGCTGATGATGTGCAGAATAGATGGTGACAGTTTCCTCAGTTTCTCCCGCTCTTCACTTCCTCTTCAGCAGCGCGGCTGCCAGCACTGGCTCCTCCCACAGTGTGACGTGCGGGTGCAGCTCGTCCACTGTCTCTCCGCTGACTGTCTCCTCCTCTCCTCTGCTACAGAGGAGACAGCGGCGGCGGGTCATGTTATTCGGGCAAATGACTTAACGGCAGCAGATGCGGGGCGGGTGGGTCGCGATGGTGACATACAAAGCCATTGCTGCGGGCGCAGCTCGTCCACTGTCTCTCCGCTGACTGTCTCCTCCGCTCCTCTGCTACAGAGGAGACAGCGGTGGCGGCGGGTCATGTTAATCGGCAAAATACTGTATTCACAGCAGCAGATGCGGGGCTGGTGGGTCGGGGGTGACATACAAAGCCATTCCTGATCGTTCCTGGCATTTCTCCATTTTCATTTTTTTTCTCACTCGAGTATAAGCCGAGGGGGTGCTTTTTCAGCATAAAAAATGTGCTGAAAAAATCGGCTTATACTCGAGTATATACGGTAGCGTCATTACACATAGTCCCCAGGACAGCTGCATACCGTCCAGCTTCCTCCGGACACAGTCCAGTTAGGGGGACAATTCCTCTTTTGGCCAGAACCCTGATGATGAAGTCCCACAGCCAGCTCCTCAGAAGATCACTTCAGGTCCCTAGTTTTGCCACAGCTGAGGCCTCAAAGAACATAAACTCAGTACACAGACTGCCTCTTAGGGCAGCAGCCCTAGAGGATTTGGAACCCTCCCTGCTGAGGAGAGAACAATCTCCCCAGGGCCTCTGATTATTTATCACCTCTCCAGTCACCTTCTGGACACTACAAATCCAGGGATTGACTAGGGCTTGATAAATATTGAGGCTGGTCAGTTGAATCTCCCTCTCTATATTCTGGAGGCTTCTTCCAGAGGCAGGGGAAAGCATTCAAATTCCAAGCCTGTGAAACCTTGAACAGAACAGATTAAACAATTACTGACACTTGACTATAGGAGCCAAAAACTAGATTTGCCTAGCATCCTATACTAGGAGGGTGCTACATATTCTTTAGTGAACACTACAGATAAGCTGAGATATCAAACTGACTTAAAGAAAAACTTTGCCAAAACTGTGCCAAAGCTGCATTGTACCACAACCCAACCTTTGGCCCAGCCTATTTAAGAGAAACCTCAATACTGTTGTAAGTACCTGATCCCACGGTAGACAGAATGGTGGAACCCCACCCTGCTGTCTATACTAGCTGTTAACAGTCGCCATAGCAATTTTTTATGACTCTTATGTGAAACATAGCTGTCTCTTCAGTTCCCTTGACATTGAGGGTTTCTTTAGTAATGGAGGATTTTATAGGAATACTTTTTACGTATGTAGATATTTTGAAGATTTAATCCATGCATTCATCTCTCCTTGTAGGTTTGGTTAAAGGGAAACATTTGATTGATATTAGTCTTGGCTCTATTATCCATCACCTGGCAGCAATCTGTGAGTTCTTAGAAGACATTACTGTTCTAGAACTGAATGATGGTTGTGTCAAGGAACTGGAAAAATGGTTACATAAAGAACCAGATGCCAATGATTGGACACACGTCTCAAAGGTTATGAAGGAGATAGCAGATGGCAGGTTTGTATCAAATGTCATTCTTTATGTCACTTTCTACTACCATTTTACATTAAAGCAGAATTACGCTGTATCTGAGCACCACAAACCAAAAACTATATATAAATGGTTTTTAATATCCAAAGTAAACTCCTACATTCATCCATGTCTCCATGCTTCATTTTGCTAAGAAATCAAATTGAAAAACACCCCCTTATCAGTTCTGGCCATGGCCATCTTCATCATTCATGTAGCATTTGGAATCTATCTTCCCTTAGCTGAGGCATGCAGGCAGGAGGGTGTGCTTAGCTGAGAAATTCCCTCCTGAAGAAGAAAAAATTAAAACAAATAAATATGATATACTTTACTATCTATATACTAATTCTAGCAGCATGAGGATTAAAAATAGTCAGTGCTGATTGAGAGAGTTTAGTTCTGCTTTACTGTAAAGTTTACTTAGCTAACAGTTCGCAAAGCCCACTCTAAGGAATACATTCACTCCACAACTCAATATACTTTATACAGTAATATGATTTTTTTTTCATACATACAATAAATAGCACATATAAAGCCCATTCCAGGCAACTACAAAAGTACAGTTTGCAGAGGAGTTATTTGCTTGTTTAGGTCTAGGGGAACAATTAAAAAAAATTGACTTATCCAAACCGCTGCTCATCCACGCTGTGAGACCAAACCCCACAGAGTCTTCTTCTCCATGCTTTTGTGGTCTAGGGTCCTGACATCATCAAGACCAAAGCAGGGTCCCTACCCCTACATTCGACATGTTGATTTTGAGGGACAGGCCACTGCTGAAGAGTTGGGGATCACCTTCTGGCAGGGAGTGGAGGATCAGGTAAGCAAAAGTGTTCTACTCTCCCCTAGACAAAAAGAGCAATCAACCTTTGCAGTGCAGCCCTATTCCAAGGATAATTTTACATTATTCCGGAGTTGGTCTTGAAGCATTGTTAAATCCAAAAACAAAAATGTGATATACTGTATTGCAGCTTACCACACCTTAAAGCGGAGCTCCACCCAAAAGGGGAAGCACCACTTGTTTGCACCCTCCCCCCTCCACTGCCACATTTGGCACCATTTGGAGGGGAGCGGGTACATGGTTTTGAAAGGTACCTGCTCCCACTTGCAGGTAAGATTGCCAATTTATGTGCATTTCCGGCCCTTCCTCCTTCCCCCCGCTGCTTTCTGGGACACACACAGGTCCCAGAAGACAATGGGACCATTCAGAAAGCGCAGATTGACTCGCGCATGAGCAGTAGGAAATGGCTGTGAAGCCTGAAGGCATCACTGCTGGTTTCCCTTACTTTTAATGCTGGTGCCTGCACCAAAGCTGGTTGACGAATCGGCTTGGGGTGCCGACATTGCCGAATCCCTGGACAGGTAAGTGTCCTTATATTAAAAGTCAGCAGCTACAGTACTTAGTATTTTTCCAGACTGGAGCTCCTCTTTAAATTTAGTAATTAGTAATGAATTAGTAACCAATCGGCTTCCAGGTTTTATTGTCAAAGCTTAACTGAAAAAGCTGAAGTTAAAAAATGATTGGTTACCATGCATATCTGCATTTGGAAAGATTTGAATTATATGCAATTACAGAAACGGCTTCTTTTTTACTTCTAGGATAAAGGTTTTACATAAATGAATAAATGCTGACCATGGTAGGCACCCCAGTCAGACGTAAGTGGTTTGTCTCAACCTTCTAACTGCCACTTTTGCTGGACGGTTTGGCCTGTTAGAGGAAGTTGAAAAAAATAATTACTGGCAGGATCAATGGGTGAAAAAAAGGGAAAGAAAAGAAAATATCGCATCAGCCTGCTCACATTTATCTCTCATGTACTGGCTACCTCTCTTTTTTAAAAATGCACCACACTAATTCGCATTGTACTGTGCTACTGTGTGATCTGGTGCAGGCAAAGGCACTGTAATTGTGACTTGCATTTGGGGTGCCCTTAACAATGTATAAGCACCCGCAGCAGATCGCAAACACAGTGCGTTTTTGAACACGTTGTAGGAAACAAACACAGAACACACCTTTCCGGCACAGCATTTTGGTGTGAACCAGCCCTCAGTCAGTGTAGTACTTCGCAAAGGCAGGGTTTAGAAAAGTCATTGTATTGTTACACTTCCAAAGACTGGAAATACATTCTCTGTACAGTATTTACTGAAAGTAAAATTGTGTTGGATTCAACTTCTGTGACTGACTCAAGAAATAAGCTGTTTGTGGATGGTGCCAAGTCAGCAGGTGATACATACAATGCATAAAGTGGCATCTAAGAGTAAGAATCTGACTGTAACTCCCTTCTGTAGCTAAATATATCAAACTGACATCATGTGAGAATCATGGTATTATTATATGACAATGATCCTTTGCCATAATGGTGTCAACAGTAGTTAGACTGTTGGATAGCATTACCCGCTCTTTACATATGGCTGCTCTCATTTTCCTCTCTCCATTCCTGGACATTGATGCTTTCAGTGTAGCAGGATGGGTAATCAGACAGAATTCTGGAAAAAGAAATGAACAAATTTCAGAAAACCAAATATTCTGGGACACCCAGGCTATAAACTGGAGACAGTTGCCATGCTTGCAAGGCATAGAAATCTTAAAGTAGAGCTAAAGGCAAACTTTTTTTTAGTTTTGGATATAGAGTATAGAGGATTAGAGCACCTGTTGGTTTTTATTGCTGTCTGTGCCCCTATTAGGGAGATTCGCCATTTCTATTTGTCCTGTTTACCATCATTGCAAGTAAAAAAAAATCCCAAATTTTGGGTTGACCCTAGAAAAGTAATAGCGGGGAAATCTTCCAATGGGGACAAGAGATTCCCTTAATTCGTAAGGATTTCCTCTCATGTCCTGTTTTAGCCATGAGACAGGAAGTGAAGGAAAATCTCCCCAATGGGACAAAGTTGGCAAAAATAAACCTTACAGGGGTTATAACCCTCCTTTACTATATCCAAAATGAACAAAAATGTGACAAATGCAACCTGGACAGGGGCTTCTGGAGGGGACTAGGGGCTAGCTTTCTACCCACTGGTTATGGCCCATGGAGGAGACCAGGGATTTTGTCTGCTTCTCCCTGTCAGATCATGGAAAAGAGCTCAGTTCAGACTTTGATCCCATGGAGAAAGCAGAATATTCTCTAATGATGGACAACAATGTAATGAATGCTGAAAGCCAGGTTTGGAATAATTCTCTGAATAAAGACAATAAACGCTTCCCTTCTAGAGTGGATGGAAAGGTGTAATAGTAAAATTGTACAGGTTAATGGTCAGAGGGAATACGGTGGCCCTCCTGCAGACTGGGTTGGAGAAGCCCTTCCACTTGGGACAGAAATATGTATCAACAATCTCCCTCAAAAAATCTATGAAGATAAATGAATTCCACTTGTTCAGACTGCTGCAACATTGTATGATTTTTGTCTTATGATGACTTGTCTAGTGGACAGAATTCACAAGTGAAAGTTGGTTTATGAGTGTTGGATAGCCCTGGGTCTCCTTTCTGGGGAACTGGTGCCGAACTGTCTGGGTGGGCACTGACTAGAGTCACCTAGGCTTGTCTATGTGACTAGTTGTCAATTAGCTTACTGTTTAGCTGTTAAATGGATTGTTGTTTGAAGTTCTATGAGTGAAGGAGTTCTTTGGAGTGAGAAAGGGGAGAAGGTAAATTAGACTTTCAAGAGAGATGAAGATGGGCAGTGCAATGGAAAGTTGAGGGAATAGGAGAGGAGATGAGCAGTGCTATAGAAGGGGGAGGAGATGAGCAGTGCTTTGGAGTGAGGAGGTGCTACTTGCTATCAATTGTTAATAATTTAACTGTAGTTCCACATTAAAAGCAACCCTATAGTGCAGGGGTGGGGAACCTACGACCTGCGGGCCGTATGCGGCCCGCAAAGTCATCTGATCCGGCCCCTTGTGCTTGGATGACCAGACGTCCCCAGACTGAGGACACTGTCCCCGCTTTGCATGGCCGATCCTGGGCGGGGGCGCCCAGGATCGGCCCTACCATCAGTGGCGTAGCGTGGGGGGTGCGGGGGGGGGGTGGTGTAAAATGTAGGGGGGCGAAATCCCACGCCGCCGTGTCACTCCAGGCCGCCATGTCCCCTGTCAGGCTGCGCCCTGTTATTGGGCGAATAGTGTCATGTGCAGCAACAGGGGTCTGGCCTGTCTCAGATCCTGCTCCTGGAGTCCCGCCTCCGCATCTGTGAACCGCGAACGTCCCTTCTCCTCCTCAAGCCTGGATCTCCGGTAAGTCAGCATCCACACAGCCAGACAGAGTGAGTTAGGGGAGAGCAGTTCGGGTCATGCTGTGTAGTTCAGTATAGGAAAATTGTAGGTAGGACAGTGTACTGTAATGGTTAGTGTAGTGGGCAGTGTAGTTTAGTGTAGTGGGCAGTGTAGTGCAGTGGGCAGTGTAGTGTAGTGGGCAGTGTAGTGCAGTGGGCAGTGTTGTGCAGTGGGCAGTTTAGTGTAGTTGGTAGTGTAGTGGGCAGTGTAGTGTAGTGGGCAGTGTAGTGCAGTGGGCAGTGTAGTGCAGTGGGCAGTGTAGTGGGCAGTGTAGTGCAGTGTAGTGGGCAGTGTAGTGTAGTGGGCAGTGTAGTGCAGTGGGCAGTGTAGTGTAGTGGGCAGTATAGTGCAGTGCAGTGGGCAGTGTAGTGCAGTGGGCAGTGTAGTGTAGTGTAGTGGGCAGTGTAGTGTAGTGTGGTGGGCAGTGTAGTGCACTGTAGTGGGCAGTGTAGTGCAGTGTAGTGGGCATTAATCACTCTGCATTAAGGGGGGCACTGATCACTCTGCATTAAGGGGGGCACTAATCACTCTGCATTAAGGGGGCACTAATCACTCTGCATTAAGGGGGGGCACTAATCACTCTGCATTAAGGGGGGGGGCACTAATCACTCTGCATTAAGGGGGCACTAAGATCCAGCAGTACCAGCCAGAGCCAACAATACCCACAGCAGAACCAGCCAGAGCCAGCAGTACCCACATCAGTACCAGCCAGAGTCAGCAGCACCCACAACAGTACCCGCCAGCAGCACCCACAGCAGTACCAGCCAGCAGCACCCACAGCAGTACCAGCCAGCAGTACATACAGCACAGTATCAGCCAGCAGAACCAGCCTGAGCCAGCAGAACCAGCCTGAGCCAGCAGTACCCACAGCAATATTAGCCAGCAGTACCAGCCTGAGCCAGAAGTAGCCACAGCAGTACCAGCCAGCAGTACCTACAGCGCAGTACCAGCCTGAGTCAGCAGTACCCACAGCAGTACCAGCCTGAGCCAGCAGTACCCACAGCACAGTACCAGCCTGAGCCAGCAGTACCCACAGCATTACCAGCCAGCAGTACCAGCCAGCTGTACCAACCAGCAGTACCAGCCAGCTGTACCCGCCAGCAGTTCTTTTCAAAACTTACCACCACAAAGAGCCGACTGCGCTCAAGACTGACCGACGCAAACCTGGAAAACCAGTTGCCAGTAGCAACATCATCAATACCAGCTAACATCACACACCTCACCAAAGAGACGCAGTTGCAGCCATCACATTAGGGGTGAGTTAATTAAATGTTTGACCAAATATAATAGGCGCATTTTTAAGTTGATAATTTTGTGCGGCCCCCGAATGATTTTATAAATACCCAAATGGCCCTTGGCAGAAAAAAGGTTCCCCACCCCTGCTATAGTGGAACTCTCAGGACAAAAAAGCAAAAATACATTTAAAAAAAATCCAAGGCAGAACTAAGACTTTACTCATGCACATGTGTTGACAGGAGTAAAGAGCAGAGTGAGTAAAGTTGGTGCTGTCAGCATCACTACAGGACACACTGTTGAAGAGGTCAGTAAATGGAACTGCAGTGAGTAGCAGGAAAAGAGGCATCTAATAATCAGAGAAAAGTCAAATACTGAAGGTTCTGATGGATGTTGTAGCCAGGGCTCAAAATTTCAAGTCCTGAGCTACTAGCCAGGCCTTAAGGGTTACTCGCCACCAGTTGCCCCACCTAACTCCTACCCTGCCCCGCCCCTAAATGCGCCCTCAAAAAATTATTTTATAAAATGACACTGTTAAATGTTTTTGCATGAATACAGAAGTTGCACAAATAAATAATAATAACAACAGTGTGATTGTATGTGCGTTTTACCTGGATTTTAGGTGCACTTCTATTGAATTCTATTACACAGTGCATTTTCTGAAGCCGCATCAAAGATGCAGCATGCAGGACTTTAAAGCGCTTTCATGAAAACGCATTTGTAATAGAAATTCAATAGAAATGCACCTAAAATCCAGGTAAAACACACATACAATTACACTGGCCAAACCACAGTTCACCAGTTATTAGGGATAAGAGAGTGAATAGGGGGGGGGGGTCTGGGTTGTAATAATATATGTTAATGAAGAGCAGAGTGAAGGACTGTAGAGAAAGTGCTAAGGCTGTATTTTGGGACAGGACAGGGTCAGCTAAATGGCTGCTTGGAATGCTCAGAGCTGGGACCAGAGGCTGCAGGACATACAGTACAGATTTATGGAGAGGACAGCTGAAAGATAGAAGTAGATGAAGGGTTAATGTGAACAGAGAGTACAAGAATCACTGCTGACTTACAATTGTGCAGGGAAGATAAAGACAAGTGCGAGGAGACAAAGTGAAAGTGACCTGGCCGGGAAGGAGAACAAACCAACAGGGGGAGGGGAGCTTGGAAGGAGAGAAGTGATTAACGGCTGCAGGAGAGATAAGTGGCTGGAATGGAGGAGTCCAGAAATCATGTATTGTGCTGCTGCAATAACAGGAGGGAGAATGACATTCACTCCTGTCAGGCAGGTGAAGGCAGAAGCTCCTAGTGCGCCCCCCCCCCCCCCATCACAGATATGGGCACTGCCCACCCCTGCACTTACCGACAGTGTTCTGTCTCTTCCTCTCCTCTCTCGCCTTCAATCATTTTCCACTCGCATTTGCGAGCAGGCGAGTGGAAAATTTGAGGGCTGTTGTAGCCATTGGTCATCAGAATCTGCCTATATTGCAGCAAACTGATGCTAATACGTGTTTTGGTGACAACAGTGTTTAGCTCTGAGAATGCAGAGCCACTTTCCTGTATGTGCTGTATGACAGAGAGGTAAGAATCACAAAATTGGCTCAACAGAATTACAAGATATAAGCAGGGCCGCCATCAGGGGGGTACAGCCCATACACATGTAGGGGGCCCGGGCGTCCTGAGGGGCCCCAAACAGGGAATGGTTGCCACCTGTCCTCGCAATGCCATTCAATTGTATGCTCCGCCGTTCCCTTACAGACTGGCACTATGTTGTGGGTCCTGTCCCTCACTAGCCCTCACACACAGCTGTAGGCCCTGCCCTCCCCTGTTCTCCAGTTGTTCACCCCTGGACAGGAGGGGCGGCATTTACTAGAACCATTCACCTTTATTTTCCTGGGATGGATAAGATGGGACTGGAGGAGGAGGACGACATGGAATGCAGGAGGACATGGGACTGTAGGAGGACAATGACACGGTAGGTGGGCCCTGTGGAATGTTGGTGGTCAGGCCTAGGGGGGGGCCCAGGCCAAAAACTGTGTAAGGGGCCCCAAAATTTCTGATGGCTGCCCTGATATAAGTGTTTTAAGCTGCTTGCCCGGAGTCCAGTTTTATATATACTAATGACGGTAACGCGGTTAATAATGTTTTTATGAAGTTATGGCTGTTTTTAAAACTTTTAGTGTTTGTATTTTTCAGTGATAACTGGCAAGCCAGAGAGGAAACATTAAGAGCTAAATTGACACACGTCAGTAAATGTGACTTCACAGAAGAAAAGCCCACAGGGTCACTAGTATTGCCAAAAGCCGACTGTCTTCTGAGCATGTGGGCGCTACAATCGATCAGCAAAGACCAAGAGGATTACTCCAAGTACCTGAAGAAGTTCTCCTCCTACATTAAACTAGGAGGATATCTCTTGATCTATGGTGATATCAACGTGACTTTTTTTAAAGTTGGGGAATACAAATACCATCTCCTGACACATGACGATGATTTTGTAAAAAAGGCTTTAACTGATGGAGGCTTCAAAATTTTACAGTACGACAATGTGGAGAGGAAAACTCCAAGGGATCTTGTAGATGTGGATAAATCTTTCTTTGTCATTGCCCAAAAAGTGAAGGAAGTGTAAAAATGGACAAAGACCACCACTCAGGGAATTTCCCAGTCTGCATTTGCCACTTCAATCTCCACTCGCTGGAAAACAATCAGGATTCACTGAGATCAGCAACACATATAACATACTGTACCTTGGCCATTGCTTTACCACAGACTCATTGCTTTCTATTTCTCAACATTTGTCACAGGTGCATTGAAAATGCTGAGAAATGTTGGCAGATCCAAGCAGATGAATGTTGCTTGTTATACAGTGCCTTGAAAAAGTATTAATACCACATGATATTGTCCACGTTTTGTCATGTTACAACCAAATACGTGAGACTGGAGCTTCACCTTCCAGCAGGTAAACAACCTTAACCACTTAAGCCCCGGAGGATTTGGCTGCTAAAAGACCAGGGGTTTTTTGCGATTTTTTACTGCGTGACTTTAACGGACAATTGCGGGGTCGTGCGACGCTGTACCTAAACGAATTTGACGTCCTTTTTTTCCCACAAACAGAGCTTTCTTTTGGTGGTATTTGACCACCTGTGCGATTTTTGATCATGCGCTATAAACAAAAAAAGAGCGTCAATTTTGCAAGAATAACAATATTTTTCACATTTTTTTATATGAAATTCCCCAAAAAAAATGTAAAAATCAAAATTTTTTAACATTTTCGGCCAATTTATTTTATGCTACATATGTTTGGTAAAAAAAAATCGCAAAAAGCGTATTTTGATTGGTTTGCGCAAAAGTTATCGCATTTACTAACAAAGGGAAAGATTTTTGTCATTTTTGGTGTTTTTTTTAACGCGTAATGGCGGCGATCTGCGATTTCTTTTGCGGGACTGCGACATTGCGGCAGACAGATCGGACCCTTGACTGACATTTTTGACACTTTTGGGGTTACCAGTGACATTACTGCAGTAATCAGTGCTATACATATGCACTGTTACTGCAAAAATGACACTGGCAGGGAAGGGGTTAACTGTATTGGATAGGGAGGGGTTAAGTGTGTCCTAGGGGCGTGATTCTAACTGTATAGGGACATTGCTATTGGTGTAAAAACAAAGATCAACGGTCCTACATAGTAGAACCATCTGATCTTCATTTTTACACCAGGGAGAATGACGGGCGGCTTGTTTACATAAGCTGCTCCGCCTTTCTCCCTTCACCGGAGCGATCGTAGTGTGACCGGCGGACATCGGGTCCGCCGGTCACACGCACTGACTTGTCAGTGAACGAGCCGCGGCGCGCGCGCGCCCGCCCGCAATTGGCTCTCAAGTCAGTGACAGGTGAGTGACGTATCCATACGTCACTCTGCCTGGCCGGGGCTGACCGCCGCAGTATATAGTTGTGCGGCGGTCGGCAACCGGTTAAACATACAGCCAGAGCTACAATAAAATAGTTTAGATCAAAGCATATTAAGGTGTTAGAATGGTCCAGTCAAAGTCAAGACCTAAATCCAATTGAGAATATGTGGCAAGATTTGAAAATTGCTGTTCACAGACACTCTCCATCCAATCTGACAGAGCTTGAGCTATTTTGCAGAAGAATGGGCAAAAAATTCACTCTCTAGATGTTACTTGCAGCTGTAATTGCAGCAAAAGGTTTTTCTACAAAGTATTGATTAATGGGGGCTGAATACAAATGCATGCCACACTTTTCAGATATTTATTTGAAATTTTTTTTTTATAATTTTTTTATAATTTTTCTTCCACTTCACACTTATGTGCCACTTTGTGTTAGTCGATCACATAAAATCCCAATAAAATACATTTATGTTTTTGGTTGTAACATGACAAAATGTGGTAAATTTCAGGGGGTATGAATACTTTTTCAAGCCACTGTTTATAGCCCAATACAAATTGCTGGTACAGTGGCACAGTTGTTCACCAGTCATCCTATCAGACATCAGAATGTCACCTGTCCAACTACAGGTAAGGTGTCCACACATTCACTTGTGGATTGATGCACCACATTTTCTCTCTGATGGTAAGATTCGATGATAAAACAGTCACTTGATGTTACTCTTATGCCTGGCCTGCATGGCTTTGGGCAGTGGGACCCACGATCTTGCAATAATTGACACAGAGCTCCATTTATAAATGTTGCACCATGGCAAAATCACTGCTTTATATGTTAGTTCACCATTCCAGAAAGAAATATAAAGGTGAACTAACAACGGACACACTCCCAATTCCCCTGGTCCCCACTATACTTACCTTGAGGGTTGCCAACCTGTCACCACCCCCACATATGCCCCAGATGCTCTAGGATTTGAAATGCCTACTCTTCTCTCTCTTCTCAGCCATCACTTCCAAGGTTGACCAGATGGATACTGATTGGGCAGCGCTGTTTCATTGACTGAGAAGGGCAACAAAATAATAAGGAGATTGGAGGACCTCAATTACGAGGAAGCACTAAACTTATTCTCCCTGGAGAAGCAACGTTAGAGAGGAGATATGATAGCAATATACAAAGATCTCAATGGGGATTCCAGCATAAGTAGGAAACTATTCAGTCTCAGTAAGTGTAAGAAGACACAGGGCCACACAATGAGATTGGAGGAGAAGTTTTTTTTAACCTAAAGCTGTAGAGGGGAGTTTTCACTGACAGGGCAATAAGGATGTGGAACTCTCTTCCACAACTGGTGGTGTCAGCAGGGAGTATTGATAGTTTTAAAAGACTCTTGATGAGCACAACATACAGGGATATGGGAAATGATTATCAACACTGACACACATACACCTACACAGGTTGAACTGGATGGACTAGTGTCTTTATTCAACTTTACCAACTGTGATACTATGACTGATCTATCTGGTCCATGCTGGAAGCACTGATGCAAAAGAGAGCGAAGAGCAGGGATTTTAAATCCCCAGGATTGACTGAAGGGGTGCTGTCAGCTCGGTAATCCCTAAGGTATCTGGGGACCGGTGAGGGTTGGTTGGAGACGGCGTTAGTTTTCCTTTACATTTTTTCTATAAAGGTGTACTAACACTTTAAAGAAAAAACAGTTTTGAGTACAGCAGTGTGCTCCACAAATGAGCAATGTGCTGCACTGGCTGCGGCTTTCCAAAGTAAGTAGACTACCATTTATTACAATACATAATACAGCCCAGGCATATAACCAGCCAAATGTGATGGCCTCTCTTTGAATGACTGAATTCCCTCTGCAGCATTGTGCCTCATGCACATGGGTGCCTGGAGACTTCGAATGTAAAATTTGGGTGTATTTGCCCACTCAGGAGATACAGGTGCTGCATACAACTGACCATTGAAATAAATGGTTGTTTGCGCGCGTGTTGGCATGTAGTCACAAACACAAGCAGTCTGCCTCCTGGATTGTACATCCATAAGCATGTTCATGTTTACACCACCAGTGGTGTATACCCGGGTACAGCCATTTATTTCTATGGGAAGCTGTACACAACACCTGTAGCTAGTTGTAGTAGAGAAATACGCACGCATTTTACATTGTACGGTCTCAAGCACCGATTTGAATGAGGTCTTAAAGTGAATCTAAACATAAAAACTAAAATGTCATAAGTTGCTGCTTGACTAAGGCACCCCAGATGTAATTAGGACACTTACCATAACCCTTATCCCAAATCCCAAAACCCCTTAAATACACTTCCTGCAAGAAACACACGGACACCTTTATTTGAGTAAAATTGGCCAACGTGGCCATTTATTAACCAATAACAAAAATATATATAACACATTCCATAGAACAGGAACCAAAATAGTATAATAAAAGATAACCTAAGGTTGCCGATCTTTGGAGGCCCCAAATACCAAGTACCATTTTTGTATCTGTGTAACTATTAACTGTCCCCAGCTGCAGCACCGGCTCGGGGACGACCTCAACACATAGCAGATATCTCCCAATTTAAAATACCAGTTAACCCATCTATTAACTGGCATTCCCCAGGTGACTCCACCCACGCTGAACTGTGGCCCGGGAAAGAATGCAGTGAGCTAACTCCCCCCCTGCAGCCCCTTCCTTCACTAACACCTTGGCCAATAGCAGAAAACCCCCACGACTGCCTAACTTTGTTAACCCCTGCTAGGATAATTCCCCTGCTGGCCCAGTCATGATAGCCCTCCACTTATTTCTTCAGTATTTTGCTCCGGGCTGTACTTACCAGTCCTAAGATGTAATGGCTTTTTTCACTTTCTCAGGCTTTTTCCCCCTTTTCACTTTGTAATCATGCGACAAACACACTTCCTGTCTCTGGGTGGCTACACTTACTCACTGTACTGGATTTATGAAGGTAGCCATTGTTATCGCAAGGCAGCTCTCCTGATTTGGACTACAAACACATCTTTCTCTCTTCATCTCCATTAAATGGGTCACAGTGTAACATGTGGTTCACAAAAGATTACTTGCAGAAGATAAGGTTGCCTTTGCTTTTAATTAAATTCACAGGAGATTACAAGCAAACTATTTTTGGTATAGCCAACAAGTTTTTTTCTGTACTTGCTGAAAATAAATCTTAGCCTGTGCAGACCCTGGATGGTCTTGCTGATTCATCCCAGGTTCTAGAGGCACACAACACTTGGAAAAATTCACTTAACAATAACCAGGCAGTGAGTGTCTTTCTATGCTTTATTGCTGGTTGAACCTGGTTGGGGTGTAGGGAAGCTTTTGGGATACTCTGAATTCAGTGCACATAATAACTGGACTACACTTTCTATTCTGCCTACTCTCCTCATGGAAATCTCCTTCTTGGCAGAAGCACAAGCACTTCTGGGCCTCCCAGCAGAGCAAGTCCCACTTTAGCAGCATTGACACAGTAACACAAGGGGTTAAACAGCAGTTACTAAGATCCTGCTTCCCAATACTTGGATAACCCCTGACCGATATTGGTTAGACCTCTCTCTAGTGAATCTGTAGGCCAGATCATCAGTGCACCCCTTTTACTGGGCTCCAACTGCTTCCAGGAAACAGGCCCCCCTCATCTCCCACTGAGCTGGGAGTTCAATGAACTCTCTGCAGGCTCCAGCTAACCTGGCCAGAAGGGAAACAGCCCTTCAGGCTAGGATCCTATCCTTCCGGACAAGAATCGTAGTTGAGCCTGCTCCACACACACACTTCTCCAATGTTTACAGAGGAGCCAGAAAGACTAAATTTACCTGAACCTCTCTAGCAACCTATTCTAGGAGGGTGCTACACTTGAAAAAATGAAAAACAAATGTAGCCACCACATCTAAGGGCTGGTAAGTTGCAATAGTCCCATATGCTCTTGGGTTTGGATGTCCTTTGAAGCTGAATTGTGGAAAATAAAAATTTTTACTCTTGCAGTGTGTAAGCAGATGTTCCCCTTTTAATGTGTGGCCACGCCCCTAGGTAGGTGTGTCCTCTGTACTATCCAGGCAAAAAAGAGAAGTATCGACCACATTTCAACACCGAAGGTGAAGAATAGAATTTAATGAGTAAAAACATATCTTGACAGTGATACAACCATCATGGACAAAACAGGCAACAGGAGGGAGCAGTTATACATTAATATATATTGATGTAAAAATGGAGTAGTAAACATAAATTAAAAAATAATGGCTTTACGTTCAATGATGGATGATCCTTCTGACAAGGGAGGTGCAGTGGTTGTTTTAAACACAGATACCTACAAAAATGAAGCAAATAGACAGCTTTCCAATGAGAACATCAATTCTACCCTGAAAAGTGATCCCAAAGAGAGATATAAGGGCCTCCTGAAATCATTAGTTGATTTTATTTGTGGGCCTTTACACCCAAAGAGTCAAAGGCGTTAGTTCCAGATTGTCCAGTTTTGGCCACTTTCCATCACCTCCCGAAGGTCCATAAGGGAACCAATCCAGTCCTGGGTAGACCTATCGTCTCTGAGATTGGATCCCTTAATGAGTGCTTGGGGGAGTGGGTGGATGGCCAGTTGCAACCGATTGTTTAAACTTTACCAAGTTTTCTTAGGGACATGAACCATTTGTTAGCGATTGTGGAAAGTTTTTAATGGAGTGATCAATTTGTATGGATTACATGTGTCGTTTCAAGTCTATACTTTTCCATACCAAATGATTTGGCCCTCAATGCGATTGAGTTTTCATTAAAGCATTACACTGATTTATTTGAGACGCTACAAAGCTTTATTTTGGAAGCCTTGGAATACCTTTTGCTGCATAAATACTAGTTTGACGAGGAGTTCTATATCCCCAGAAACGCGGTGGCCGCAATGGGTGCTAAGTTTTCACCCTCCCTAGCCAACCTCTATATGAGTTGGTGGGAGAGGTCTCACATCTATGGAGATGGGAACCCCTTCAGAGGTCGGATCGCGCTGTACCTCCGGTACATTGATGAACTGATCTTTGTATGCCAGAAAATTATGATTTGACCTCTTTCTTGGATTATTTAAACGACAATACATATAATCTTTCGTTTACAGGGCACACGGATGTTGACGTGACATTAGAACACCATGCAGGTAGGATCATTACTCGGCTATATAGGAAACCATGAGCAGGCAACAGCCTTCTGCACGCCCATTCTAGTCAACCATCTCACACTGTTAAAGGTATCCCTGTGGGACAATTTTTAAGACTCCGCAGGATATGCAGTGAGGTCTCAACATTTAAAAGAATCTAGTCTTCTGTACAAATGCTTTCTGGTGGTGGCTATTCAATGTGGTCCCTGGATAGGGCCTACAAAATGGCTCTTAATGGGGACAGGGATAGTCTTTTGACCAACAGAAATAAGGCAAGAATAATGGGAAACCAACGATCGTGTATGACATTGGCAGTTCCTTATAAACTGGAATTTAAACAAATAAAACAGATTGTTCTCAAACATTTACCCATTTTACATAATGATGAGATTTGTGCTAAAATTATAGATAAGGGGGTTGTCGTGATGGCTAGATGGGCGAAGACACTGGGCAACTTTTTGTCTCCCAGTTTTTTTGCACCCAATAGAACCACATCCCGTTTCCTAACCTGGCTTTATTTTAAGGGCATTTTTAAATGTGGCACAGGAGACTGTCCATGCTGTTCTCACATTTTGCCAGGCGACACCTTTCATTCTTCAGCTCATGATAGGACATATGACATTAATAAATATTTTAATTGCAATACCAATTCTTTAGTTTATCATATCACTTGCGAAGAATGCTCTATTCAATATGCTGGCAGAGCAAACCGTAAACTTAGCAAAAAGTTTTGTGAACATTTAGGTGACATTAGGGGGTGTAAGTCAACCAATGTCGCCCGCCATTTTAATTCCATACATGGGGGCAACCTCTCTCTGGTTTGTGTACATTTTATAGAACGGGTAAGAGTAAACTATAGAGTGGGGGGGGGGGTGCCTTACACCTTCTCTGCAAGAGGGAAGTTTTCTGAATAATTAAACTCCAAACAAGAATGCACAAGGGGTTAGACTTTGAGTGGGGTGTCACACACTACTATGAATAGTGGTGTGTTTCATCTTCCCCATGTATATATATATATATATATATATATATATATATCTTGTTGGTAGAATTGGGTGGGGGGTTTGAGGGGCTTTTCTCTTCACCTCCCTCCTTTCCGACCCCTTCATGAGGAAGATAAGGATGTTGTTGCTAGTTCGCCATGCTTGCCGTTTTGCTCGGTGCGCCTTTGTTGTGCCCCTTTTCTTTGCTCTGCCTTTCTTTTTGTGCTGCCTTTTTTGGCTGTGTTTTTCATTTCATATTCCTATATTATTTCTTATTCTTTATGCGCCCTGACATCTTGATTGTGTGCCCCTTGACAGTCCCTAATTTAGATGGACGTTGTTATGGAAGGCCCAGTTATTCATCTTAATTATGGGTTAATTTAACATTATTATTGAGATAAGGATATTGCTAGTTTTTGACTATGATGAGATGCATGTGTTTAGGTAGGAATGTGGGATGTGGGGATACATGTCGGCATGTGTTATATACAGTTTTATAGCATTTTTATATTTGGAGTTTTTCTTTCCTTTTACAATAAGGATGTTTTTCTATACCCACATGTTTATATCCACATGCCACATTCTCGGCTTTTTAAATTTATGTTTACTACTCTATTTTTGTATCAATATATTAATGTATAACTGCTCCTTCCTGTTGCTTGTTTTGTCCATGGTGGTCGTATCACTGTCAAGATATGTTTTTAGTCAATAAAGTCTACGCTTCACCTTCGGTGTCGGAGTGCGGTTGATACCTCTCTTTTTTGCCTGGATGTTGCTCAGCCCGTTGACTGGACATGCACCTGAACACTGAGGGTTTGATTATTTTCACCTAAGCGGCTTTTACCTTGGTGTTGTTTAGGTGTCCTCTGTACTAGCCCAGCCCTGTCCCTATATATAGCGAGAGGAGGAGCTAATGGTGGTTTTTCGTCTGCAGCAGTACAACAGGCTGCAGTGATAACAGGAAGCACTCCCCCTGGGGGCCCAAGAGAAAGAAGCCATGTGGTCCAGGGTCTGGAAAGGATTTTATGGAACCTTAAGTTGTGAGAAGCACAACAGCACCCCCTACTGAGCATTTAGCAGGACTTTGATATTAGTACAGCCATAATGTGGGCAACTTCATGTTTTGCTTCCTTACCCAATGTTTGGAGACCGTCTTTGCCATATGCCCTTTAATTCCATATTTAGCAATTCTGTCTTCCCTTCAGCGATAAACTGATCCCAATTTTTAATTTGGCAAAGGGAAGGAAGGTCCCCTAATCAAGCAAATACTTCAAACTGGCAAACCGCCGGCAAATTCCAATCTCCTGCCATAACCATCACATGGCATGGATGGAACACTCAAAACTAACCCACTACCTAGATTCTCTAACACCACCTTATTTATTACTCCGAACCTCCACTGAATTAAAAAAAAAACTGCAACATACCGACAGACCTGAACATGCATTGCCTACCATTTACCAACTACTACGTCAAGAAACCCATCCCCAAGCCCCAAACTTCATCTTCAAATGGGAGGCAGACCTAAACCTTCAAAAGAAGTGTTTTGGGATTTCACATAGAATGCATGAGCATAATGATAAAATTGTATCTTACTGGTACCGGTGTCCCACAACCCTACGTAAGATGATGCCTAATGTAACCTGGATCAATGTTATGGAGCTTAAGCACATACATTACTCCATTCTGGGAGAAGATTTTACATATGTATTTTACACTTACAGGTGATAAAATTCCTAAGAAGCCTCTGATTAGTATTCAAAATATGATCCCAGGTTCTTATAAATTTGAACCAGGCATACTAAGGCATTTCTTAGTATGTGCATGTACTCTTATCGCTAGAGGTTTAGGAGTGTGTCTATGGGAATGTTTGACCATTCTTCCAGAAGCGCACTTGTGAGGTCAGGCATCATTGTTGGAGAGAAGGCCTGGCTCACAGTCTCCACTTTAATTCATCCCAATGGTGTTCTATCGGGTTGAGGTCAGGACACGCAGGCCAGTGAAGTTCCTCCACCCCAAACTCAATGGAGGAACCTTTATGGACCTTGTTTGTGCACTGGGGCATCGTCATGTTGGAACAGGAAGGGGCCATCCCCAAACTGTGTCCACAAAGATTGGAGCATGAAATAGCCAAAATACATTTTGGACAAACGCCTTAGGAGTTCCCTTCACTGGAACGAAAGGGGCCAAGCCCAACCCCTGAAAAACAACCCCACACCATAATCCCCCTCCACCAAATTATTTGGACCAGTGCAAAAAAGCAATTTCCATAAAGACATAAATGAGCGAGTTTGGGGTGGAGGAACTTGACCTCAACCTGACAGAACACCTTTGGGATGAATTAGAGCAGAGACTGCGAGACAGGTCTTCTTTTCCACATCAGTGCCTAACCTCACATGCGCTTCTGGAAGAATGGTCAAACATTCCCATAGACACACTCCTAAACCTTGTGGACAGAAGATTTGAAGCTGTTATAGCTGCCAAGGGTGGGCCAACTCAATATTGAACCCTATGGACTAAAACAGGGATTCCTTTAAATTGGTTGTAAACCTTTACATATACCTAGTGAAGTGAATAGCCTCACAGGGATACACAGGGATGAAACAAATTTCCCTACATAAGTTTATTTGCATATCTGCTGACTTTCCCTTTCTACACTCTTTGGAAAGTGCAGATCATGTTAAAAAAAACTTTCTTGCTCTTCCAGCAGTGGGTGTGGAATCTGGGCTTACACTGTGTGAGAACTGATTGGAGGAAAGGCACACACACACCCCCCTCTCCAAATAGGCAGAGGAATGGAGGAACATACAGAGCTGTAATCAGAATAGACCAGCTCTCTGCTTATCTACCTCTAAGCTCCCTCCCTGATACAAATTTTCACCTGCTGTTATCTCGTGTGTCTTAGAACTTGTCAGAAGTGACTTTGCTGATAACAGATGGACAGAGCAGAAGAAATAAATGACACTTTTGAGAGAGATGGGTAAGCACTACAGATATATGTGCCTAGGTTGAATTTCATGAATAAACAACCACTTTAACGTTCACGTGCGTGTAAAGGTAGGTGTCCCAATACTTTTGTTAATATAGTGTATAAAATGGAATTATCATGGGACAAAGATAAGAGGGAGGGTTTAAATTTAACAAGATCCACATGGCTTTATCTTAGACATTCGATGGATTTCACTTTATATCTATATCAAAATCAATAGAGCTCTAAATATATTAATTGGAGGCCTCTGAGTTGAGATTGAGAGGGGAGTAGCACCTGGGAAAGACCTATATCCCCCCTCCTCTGCTTTTTTGTTTGTTGCCCCTTTTCTGTTTCCCCTCTTTATAGGTATTCAGTATGTACCAGTGCAATACTTACATATGACTCATTCTTTCCTTGACATTCTGACTGACCATATTCACATTTAAATATGAACCGACTATTTTTTCCAGGTTATACTTTCTAGCTGATTATGAATCCTTTAATCCTTGTTGTCCTAACAATTTCACTATCTAAATATTGGTACATTATAATTATCATCTTATATAGAGAATACTAAGCCTAAGATGTACTCCACAATCCCCAACTTATCCCAACTGTGAACTTTATTATATTGTACCCCCATAGGCAACTATGTATACCCATTGATAACATTCACCTATATCCCAGGCAGTTGCTGCAATAACCTATAAGACATTGTACAATGGTCATTGTATTATAATATATATTTGCATGTACTATATACAGTACCTAAAGATTACAGTTATACAATATCTATACTGTATTCTGTATGGCTCTGTTTTGAAAATTAATAAAAACAGATTAAACTAAAGTTAAAAGAAAAGCCACTTAATGCCTCTTCTTTGTCTAAGCTTGGGAGTATAAGAAATATGAAACAGTAGGTTCAGCCTCATTTGGGAAAAAGAGTAAATGTGCATTTATGCAAACCTGATCTCCTCAGGAATACAGGAATAGGTTGTGATAAGGCTTTTTACCTTAATTGTTTAACCACTTTAATACAGGGCACTTCCCTCCCTTCCCGCCCAGGCCAATTTTCCCCTTTTAGCGCTGTTGCATTTTGAATGACAATTGCGCGGTCATGCAACACTGTACTTACACCAAATTTTTATCATTTTCCCCCCACAAATAGAGCTTTCTTTTGGTGGTATTTGATCACCTGTGCGATTTCTACTTTTTGCTAAACAAATAAAAAAAGACAGAAAAGTTTTAAAACAAAAAAAAAATTTTTGTTTATGTTATACAATTTTGTAAATAAATAAGTTTTTTCCTGCACTGATGAGCACTGATGAGACTGCACTGACAGGCACTGATGAGGAGGCAATGATGGGGTGGCACTGATGGGGTGGCACTGATAGGCGGCACTGATAGGTGGCACTGATAGGCGGCACTGATAGGCACTGATATGTGGCACTGATAAGTAGCACTGATATGCAGCATTGGTGGGCACTGATAGGCGGCACTGCTGGGCACTGATAGGCGGCATTTATGGGCACTGATAGGCGGCACTGACGGGCACTAATGGGCACTGATAGGCAGCACTGGTGGGCACTGATGGGCACTGATAGGTGGCACTGACGGGCACTAATGGGCACTGATAGGCAGCACTGGTGGGCACTGATGGGCACTGATGGGCGGCACTGATCGCCACTGACGGGCGGCACTGATGGGCACTAATGGGCACTGATAGGCGGCACTGGTGGGCAATAATGGGCACTGGTGGGCGACACTAAAGGATGGCAATGATGGGCACTTGTGGGCAGCACTGATAGGGAGGACACTGGTGGGCATCACTGATGGGGAGGGCAATGGGGGGCTCCCTGAGCCCTGATTGCCATCCCTGGTGGCCATAGTGGGCATCCCTGGGGTCATAGTGGGCATCCCTGGGGTCATAGTGGGCATCCCTGGTGGTTCTAGTGGCATCCCCCCCCCGAGGGTCTGCACTGGTAATCAATGATCTGATTACCAGTGCCGACCCCCCCCCTGTCAGGGGAGCCGCCGATCGGCGCTCCTTTACTCGTGCCTGTCAGGCACGAACTAAGGAAAGCCGATCAACGGCTGTTCCTGTTTTACTATGTGACCAGCCGTGATTGGACACGGCTGATCACATGGTAAAGAGCCTCCGTCAGAGGCTCTTTACCGAGATCGGAGGTGCAGGGTGTCAGACTGACACCTCGCATCACCGATCGCCGCTCTGCGCGCCCCCGGGGGGCGCCCAGAGCGGTGTTATCCTGCCGCCGTCATATGACGTCCGGTCAGGATAACACAACCACATTCCCGCCGTCATTTTGTAATAGGGCGGGCGGGAAGTGGTTAAGGTAACAAAAATTCTGGGTGCAGCCCCCCTTATACTTACCTGAGCTCCATCTGGATCCAGCGATGTGCATGAGAGCAGCAGCTCTCCAGGATCTCTCTCTCCTCATTGGTTCACAATCACAGCCAGTGAGCCAATGAGGAGAGGGGGAGGGGGGATCCACACCCCATGTGAGAATGGACAATGTTGGTAGCTAGCCTACCCGAGTACCCCCATAGTAAGAGGCTAGAGGTGGATCGGGGCTGCTCTTCGCAAAACAATTGCACAGAGCAGGTAAGTATGACATGTTTGTTATTAAAAAAAAAAAAAAAAAATCTTGCCTTTAGAAACACTTTAATTCTCATGGAGCACAAGCCAGGTGACCCGGACCCACGTGTGATATGGGCCCAAGTGTTCGATCAGACTACTGGAGAGCTAATCTGGACCACAAGCCTGTGTAAGAAGTGCTCCAGGTGTAAGTGGTTAATTTGGACTATGATCATCATGGGGGCTGCAGTAAGATGCACATGCACATCACATTTGTGCATGTGATGTCTGTACAGGCCTGTGCATAGAATACTGTAGGAGTCGCCTTGCAAATCTGTTTGCTGCTACATCATCCACCTTGTGGTTGCCTGTTGTCAGTGACTTTCTTCAAATCCTTAGACTGTCCCTAAAATAGCTGACAACTATGTGCATTCTAAGCATTCTTTGCTTTTTTATCTCCAATATTTAAATTAATATTTTCCAGCATTTAGCAGAAGTCCTGTTCAGTAACGTCATACAGTATGTTCAATTGGGGATGTGGCAAGGATTGGTGGTTATGTGTGAACCAGTGCTCCTCCTCCTCCTCTGTATATGTAAGTACAGTTATTCTTTACTGTCCCGATTGCTCTAAAATAATGAAAGATGAAATTTAATTGGTTGTGGTGGGTTAGATGGGTTAGGTTGGGTGTCACGGTTGCTCTTTGATTTATTTGATGGACTCTTTGGAGAGCTCATTACAGTCCTGGTCAGTAAATGGAATGCTCAAAGTCCAGGACTCCTTGGCATAGAAAATCAATAAAAAAAAAATCGATGCAAAGTTGCTTGGGCATATCTACAAAGTAGAAGTCCCCAGTAGCATGGCCGCAGGAAGATAATGATACCAAAAGCAACTTTATACTCAAATCAGATCATAGATATAGATAATAGCATGCAATGTCAAGCTGCAGCTGGCAAAGCCGGCAGAATATTAGCATGCATAAGGAAGGGGATATATTCCAGGGACAATGCTATAATCCTACCACTTTATAAAACTCTGGTCTGGCCACACCTGGAGTATTCTGTCCAGTTCTGGTCACCAAACCTCAGAAAGGATGTGCTGGAACTGGAAAGAGTCCAAAGAAGGGCAACTAAACTAATAAGGGGATTGGAGGACCTTAATTATGAGGGGCGATTACAAGCGCTTAATTTATTCTCCTTGGAGAGGAGACGTCTGAGAGGGAACGTTAGGTGATTTACAAATACCTCAATGGCGATCCCAGCATAGGTAAAAAATGATTTAGTCTCAAGGAGTGCAAGAAGAGACGTGGCCACACAATGAGATGAGGAGAGGAGAGGCTGCGTAAGCGGTTCTTCACTGTAAGGGCAATAAGATTGTGGAACTCTCTTCCACAATTGGTGGTAGCTGCGGGGAGTATGGCTACTTTTAAAAGACTCTTGGACGTGCATCTCACAGATCACAACATTGCGGGTTATGGGAAATGATCAGGCCACTGACACACACACACACACACACACACAAACACACAAACACACAGGTTTAACTGGATGGACTGATGTCTTTATTCAACCTCAACTACTATGTAACTATGTAAGATATGAGACCTATCCATGGAGGGACGCACCTTCCTTTACAGACTAGACAATGGCATCCTGACTGCCATTAGGTATCAGGATGAAATCCTTGGACCCATTGTCAGACCCTTACGCTGGTGCAGTGGGACCTGGGTTCCTCCTGGTGCTCGACAATGCCCAGCCTCATGGGGCGAGAGGATGCACCCAGTTTCTGGAGGATGAAGGTATGGATACCATTGAATTGCCCCCACACACGCCTGACCTAAGAGAGAGAACACCTCTGGGACATTATGTTTTGGTTCATCTGACGTCACCAGGTTGCAACTCAGTCTATTCAGGAGCTCAGTGATGCCCTGGTCCCCCAAACACCCCCCCCCCCCCAGGACACCATCTCTCATTGTTTCACAAGGAGCATGCCCTGACATTGTCAGGCATGCATACAAGCATATGGGGTCCATACATACCATTTTGAGTTGCTGCAATTACATTTCCTGCAAAATGGATTAGCCTGCTGCATTCTTTTTTCACTATGATTTTCTATGAATTCAGCCCTCTGTAAGTTGATCATTTTAATTTCCATCAAACGATGTGGCATCCTTTCCTTCCTAAAATGTGTAAGTGTCCCTGCGCTTTGGAACAAAAAATGTGCTGGTAAATGTATATAACCTTGTGGTGACAACCTTCTCCTTCAATACAGTGAATAATGAAAACATGGGGCTGCTGCTGACAATAAGGTGCGTGCCTTTAAATAGTGTAGTGTGGTGAATGTCAGCACTGCTCCTCTACATAAATCCCACAATTAAAATTATATGTGCCAATCTTCCTGTGAATATTTTCAAATTGCAAGTTCAAAACATCAAACACTTAAAATTGTGTATAAAGTGCAATGTGCAAAAAAAAAAAAAAGTGTCCTTGTGATCAAATATAAAATTCATATAGGTAAACGCCCATATAAATAAATTTAGTCCATGAATAAATTGCTGATACTGGACTTCACCTGATTGTGAAACACTCCGTGCTCCCCTTTGTGTCCCCACTCACCGGAACTAATAAATATAGAGACCTCTATTGATAGCCGGCAGGGTAGCCATCAGAAATTCTGGGGCCCCTTACACAGCTTTAGGTCTGGGCCCCTCCGGGCCTGACAACCAACATTCCCCAGGGCTGGTCCTCTGGCCATCCCACCAAATCTGCCCGCTGGCAATCCCACCCAGTCCTTCAGTGCCCCCACTTTTATTTTAACACTCTTACAACTTAATATATGAAAATGAATCCAATCCTGCAAAAAGACATCCCCATATATTCAGCAAAGAGATATCCCAATCCAGCAAAGAGAAATCCCTATCCAGTAGAGACGGCCTCATATATTCGGCAAAGAGACATCCCAATCCAGCAAACAGACAGGCTCATATATTTAGCAAAGAGACAGCTCAATCCAGCAAAGAGACATCCCTTCGGCTGCATCAGCTTACTCTGCGGCCACCCTGCTTTAGCAATTGCTAGTTACTACAGCAGCAACAACTTGATCTCGTTGGTTGGGCATGGGCAGCTGGGCCCCATGGAACGCCTGGGCCCCCTACATGTGTATAGGCTGTCCCCCCCTGATGGCTGCCTGATAGCCGGTATCCACAGAGCTGGTGGGTATTCCTATCCTCAGATACCTTTGCCAGATTCTGTTCCTTACGACTTCTCCACCACGGGTGTGCATATAAAGAATAAGCTCTCCATAGTGTAATACGCCATATTTTGTTAATCACAGGCAGCAAGATAAGGAAAGCAGCAATTTTAATTGTAAGTGGATATATTTTTGTATAATAAAAGTCGTATCAGTATTACACTATGGAGAGTTTATTTTTTATATGCACGTATGACATGTTTTTTTTTATTTGATTAAAAAGGATTAAAGCTTTACAGTCACTTTAAGGCAGCCACTGATTTGAGTCAGCCGCCAACACACTCATGCGTGTCTAAATCGCACCCTGGAACTTTTTCCGGTAACACAACAGTACTACATTTCGTGTGTTGCAGCTCAGGTTTCTTACCTTAATGTGTTGGGTAGCCATTTAAAATGATAGTGTGAATCTAGCCTGGAATATACTGGAAATAGCTCATTTCAGCTGAATCTTCAGTTGGGCTTTGACAAAGTATCCTGTGTTTTACGTTTGTAATAGAACTCTGCTGACATCTAGTGGCTATTTAGGAGATTGTCAGTGATAACGTACAAAGGAAACCACATCAAACAAAAAAGGTGTAAGAAATGAATCCTGAAAAATGTGGTAAAAATATTGCATAACATAATAATAATATGAAGAAAAGTTACCTTGTATATTTTAATACAAGAGTCCTGGAGGAAGGAGGGAAACTAAAGGGGTGATAGGGGGTTGAATGATTAATTGATAATATTGGGTCCATGGATTTTTAAGGTTTTTTGTAAAATGTAACATTTGTACTCATTTATTTGTCTTTCTTTCATACATTTCTACATTGTACTTTTGATGGTTTAAATCAAATCTTGATATAGGTAAGCACTGCCACCTTTTCAGCCCAATTAAACTTAGAAAGGCGCTGGGACTTCAAACATTAAGCACTTTACCACCGGAGGATTTTGCTGTCTTCCGTCCAGGCCACTTTTTGCGATTCGGCGCTGTGCGACTTCAACTGACAATTGCGCGGTCGTGCGACGCCGTACCCAAACGAAATTTACGTCCTTTTTTTCCCACAAACAGAGCTTTCTTTTGGTGGTATTTGATCACCTGTGCGATTTTTACTTTTTGCGCTATAAACAAAAAAAGAGCGTTTATTTTGAAAAAATAACAATATTTTTAACATTTTTTTATATGAAATTCCCCCCAAAAAAGATGTAAAAACCAATTTTTTTTTAAATTTTTGGCCAATTTGTTTTATGCTACATATGTTTGGTAAAAAAAATCGCAATAAGCGTATTTTGATTGGTTTGCGCAAAAGTTATTGCGTTTACTAACAAAGGGAAAGATTTCTGTCATTTTTGGTGTTTTTTTTTTAACGCGTAATGGCGGCGATCTGCGATTTTTTTTGCGGGACTGCGACATTGCGGCGGACAGATCGGACCCTTGACTGACATTTTTGACACTTTTGGGGGTACCAGTGACATTACTGCAGTAATCAGTGCTATATATATGCACTGTTACTGTAAAAATGACACTGGCAGGGAAGGGGTTAATTTTATTGGAGAGGGAGGGGTTAATGTATGCCTGGTGCTTACTGACGTGTAGGGGGGGAGGTGACTGTGTGAGTCATGGACAGATCGGATGTCCAGCTATGCTGAACAGTCCGATCTGTCACTCCCTGTCACTATGGAGATCCGCCCGCTGTGTTTACACACAGCGGGCGGATCTCCAGACTCGATCCCCGACGATCGGGTAAGAGCAGCGGCGATCGCCGCTGCTCCTCCCCTGGCCCGACTCCCGCTGTGAATGAAAACAGCGGGAGCGAGCCTCCGGCGGCGCGCAAGCGCCGCCCAGAAGGGGGAGTGTCTAACGACATTAATACTACGTCGCTGGACGATAACGAACCACTCTGCCGCAGTAGTATTACTGTGAGCGGTTCTAAAGTGGTTAAGCCTTGTGTGAACAGGGCATACAATAAAAAAACTCCTGTACAGGAACATATTTTACCGCACGGGGAGACACAGGTGCCCTGTGCATACCTTTACAGGAAGTCCTATTAAAGTCTATTGGGACACGGCTGCTGTGTCCCAATATGAAATTCATGTGGGTGCGTGTGCTTCTGTGCCCATGTCCCCAAATGCCCACAGAGTGAGTTAGGGACAAGGAACTTAGCTCATGCATGTGCGTGTAAGAAAACTCAGTCCTGCACGGATGTACAGTATTGTACACCCCGAGTGAACAAGGCCTTATTTAAATCAAGCAAAAAGAAACCTCCAAACAAGTTCTGACACACGGCTTTTCTCGATGAGTACCCCAGAAGTAATGCAAACCATGATATAGGAATACAAAAAGGAGCTTGACAAAGAATATGGTCATTAAAAACTTCACTTTACTGCTAAAATGTGATTTGTACTCTTGGTTTTAGTGTTATAAATAAATATTATTATTATTATTATATAGGATTTATATAGCGCCGACAGTTTACACAGCGCTTTACAACTTGAGGGTATACAGTACAAATACAATACACTTTAATACAGTAGGAATCAGAGGGCCTTGCTCGTTAGAGCTTACAATCTAAGAGGGAGGGTCAAGAGATACAAGAGGTAATAACTGTGGGGGAGGGGCTGATGGAGAAAATAAAGTACAGTTGTTAGGTGGATGTCAGATACTGTAGGTTTCTCTGAAGAGATGTGTTTTCAGGGATCGTCTGAAAGTAGACAAAGTAGGAGAGGATGTGTAGTCCAAAATGCTCTTATATGTGAGCAGTGAGTATGGAGCCTGCTGGATGTGAACGTCTGTTTATTGAAGTTTGCTAACAAGTGTAACTCACCCATGAAAATATAGAAAGGAGAGTCAAAACCAAATGTCAGCAGTATCATTGGCTTATAGCAGCTGTCAATCAAATCCTGTGATGAAGGAGCAGGGAGCAGGGTTGCGCTGTCTGTGTTTATGGAAAGCAAGACATAGGATTGAGCCCACAGGTGTGCCACCATAGAAACTACCTTGATGCATTTCACCACTACTGGCTTGCTCACAGGGACATTTATGTATGCAGTTTCCATCTTCTGAATGAATTCAATAGAAAGAGGAGCCAAGTTTTGGAGTGTGGCTTACATTTACTTTACTGAGAGTGGAGATGGGCTGTGGTAGCCAGCACCTGGATCATCCATTTGGAATGAACGGAGCAAATCTGGAGCAGAGCTATGGGTTCAGATATCCTTATGTACAATAATGCAAAGTTTGACTTAATGTCAATGGGTTAGTAGGCAAGAGGCTTCCCCTCCAGCTCTAAACTGCTCCCTGACTGGTGTATGAAATGCAAGATGGCAGCACCCAATGGAGGGAAAAACTGGGCCTCAGGGACAGACTGTGACAGAGTTTTTTCATCACTAATTATGTGTCAATGGGTTGTGTATAAGCTGAATATTTTATACATGGCAGTAGCTTCTGTAAACATTGGTAAAGGAAAGGGTTGCTTTAAGGGTCCCTTTTTAGGAATCTTAACACCAGAAACACACACACGCATGGCATTAGAGGAATGAACGCATTTATTTCAAAGAAAAACATACAGCTTGACCAATTTTTAGAAATCAGGAGTCAGCCAAGCCTATTTACAACCATAGCATTTACCGATGTTAGGATTAATGGGTGGTTGATGTACATATTAACTAAATTGAATTAAACCGCAATGTGAGACAACCACAGAGCTAGAAAATTGCACTGCTTACAGAAAGGCGGCTTGAAGGTATGTTTGGTCCTTTTCTTTACAGTAATGTGCATTTTGAGGTGTATTAAAATCAATAAAGTGGATCTGTCACCACATGACAGACGTTTTTAACTGAATAAAATGAAATAGGTAGCCTATTATCTGGGATTTCTGCTGGATATTCGGCCGCCGAACGATCAGCCGATTTTCGGCTTGTTAGTATGATGCTTCCGACAGCCGACAGCGCACTTTCGGCCGAAAAGAATCTGTCGTGCAGGCATTAAAATTTTTGTTGGCCAACACCAGAACGGCCGATTGTTCACCAGATTTGCAAGACTGGGAATGCTCAGAAAAGAAAAAAGACCAGGAAAGTTAACCATCACATGACATCACTTCTGCAGTCGGCTGTTGTTGGCCGACAAAATTTGTGTGCAGTCTTTTGCAGTTTTCAACAGACAAGACAGCCCTTGGACAAAAGACAGCCGATCGTTCGGCCGACGATCGGTATGTGTGTACGGGGCTTTAGTATGATGCTTCCGACAACCAACTCCGACTTTTCGGAAAAAATCTATAAAATTTTTGTTGGCCGTCAACACAACGGCCGATTTTCGTGCAGTCAGTACAGATTTCAACAGGGAAAAATCTGATGAGCAAGACTGGGCATGCTCAGTGAAGAAAGAACACAAAGAAAGCAACCCAACACATGACATCACTTCTGAAGTAGAATTTTGTTGGGCAAGAAAATTCGTGTGCAGTCTAGGCACATTCCAACCAACAAAACACAACTCTGGACAAAAGACGGACGATCGGTCGGCCAATAATCGTTGCATGTGTACGGGGCTTTAGTAACATGACTCTGCATGGGCTATATACATTATTCAAGGACTGAAGGCCAATTCCCCTGTCCTTTCCCACTCCAATTATCCCCTTTTCCCATATTGCATTGGAGGGGTCGGGTTGTTTGCAGCAAGAAGTTCTCTCTTCCGCCCATACTCTCCTTAATGGAATGCTCTAAAACTCACTAACACAAAGCCAGAACATTGACTTTCCGATCAAAAGTCGGTATGTGTATATTGTGCATCATAGGTTCAGAGGTGCTCAGGAAGAGTACAGAAGTATGTCTGCACTTCTAATGGTGCCAATTGGTTAGCTCACCCCGATAACATTAACCACTTCTGGACCGGAAGATTTTCCCCCTTAACCACTTAAGCCCCGGAAGATTTTACCCCCTTCCTGACCAGGGGGTATTTTGCGATTCGGCACTGCGTGACTTTAACGGACAATTGCGCGGTCGTGCGACGCTGTACCTAAACGAATTTGGCGTCCTTTTTTTCCCACAAACAGAGCTTTCTTTTGGCGGTATTTGATCACCTGTGCGATTTTTTGATCACGCGCTATAAACAAAAAAAGAGCGTAAATTTTGCAAAAATAGCAATATTTTTCCCTTTTTTTTATATGAAATTCCCCCAAAAATAAATGTAAAAATCAAAATTTTTTAATATTTTCGCCCAATTTGTTTTATGCTACCTATGTTTGGTAAAAAAAATCGCAAAAAGCGTATTTTGATTAGTTTGCGCAAAAGTTATTGCGTTTACTAACAAAGGGAAAGATTTTTGTCATTTTTGTTGTTTTTTTTTTTAACGCGTAATGGCGGCGATCTGCGATTTTTTTTGCGGTACTGCGACAATGCGGCGGACAGATCGGACCCTTGACTGACATTTTTGACACTTTTGGGGTTACCAGTGACATTTCTACAGTAATCAGTGCTATATATATGCACTGTTACTGTAAAAATACACTGGTAGTGAAGGGGTTAACTTTATTTGAGAGGGAGGGGCTGTGTGTGTCCCTAGGGGCGTGCTTCTAACTGTGATTGGCTGGGGCTTCAACTGTATGCAGAGTGATCAATGGATCTACACAGGGCTGCTGTTAGGAATGATGGGGCCCCGTACAGCCTACCTGATGGGGCCCCCTTCAACCCCATCCCTGGCCCCGCCTCAAAACAAAATGCAGGTTTGTCACCGTTTACGTATATGTGCGGGACCAACATGCATGTTTGCAATTACTCATGAACAAGGGGGAATGGGGGCTTTAAAAAGGTTTTACATTTTATTTTATTTATGTTACTTTGTGCAAAGTTGCTGGGGCTATTATGATGCAGGGATGACCAAGATATCACCCTTCCAATCCAGGGACATGCCAGTGTTCTGTCAGAATAGCGCTACCTATCAGATTCTGCTACCGGAAGTAATATACAGACTAGAACAACTTACTGCGCATGCGGCATGCATTCCAACATGGCTGCTATGCATACCAATAGCTTTCCTAATGACACGAAGCAGCGGCGGACATCTTCTTACACCCACGCAAGTCTTCAATTTTACATTTATTTTATCAGTAAACTGACCTTATAGAATAAATCACAGTATTACATTTGTATTATTATTGTATTCTAGTAAATATAGCGAGAAACCTGCGGCCAATGTGGTGACGGCCACCTTGGTACACCCCGCACTGCTCAGCGACAAACTGATTATATAGTGAAATAGACTGTTCCACTCGGCTGCGGTGAAATAGTCTATTTCAGTATATAAGGTGAGTTTACTGCTAAAATAAATGTAAAACTCCAGACTTGCGTGGGTGTAAGAAGATGTCCGCTGCTGCTTGGTGTTCTGTCACATTAGGAAACCTATTGGAACGCATAGCAGCCATGTTGGAACACATGGTGCATGCGCAGTAAGTTGTTCTTTCCGAATGCCACTTCTGCTAGCAGAATCTGATAGGTAGCGCTATTCTGACAGAACACTGATACATCAATGGGCGGGAAGAGGTTAAAGGGGAGTGGTTTGACTGTGCATGTTTACTGTCCCCCAAACACAAGTTTAAAGTAGCATCTCACTGTGTCCTATAATCAGCAGCATGAAAATCACACAGGCTGCAGGTGCCCTGTCACAGTGTCATATGGATGCTGGGGATGCTGACTTTGTTATGCAGTAACACTCACTACAGCCATAGCTTAAAGTCAGCATCCCCAGCATTCATGTGACACTGTGACAGGGCACCTGTAGCCTGTGTGATTTTCATGCTGAGATCATAGGACACAGTGAGGTCTCTGTCCTCTGCTCTTCACTCACTGTGTCCAATCCAGCCACGCTGTCCTCCTGCTGTTCCCTGTCAGCTGCTGAGCAATCTGCCTCCGTACATGATCACACTCTGCACTTGAGTAAGGGGAGGCGGGGCTGAGCAGAGAATTATTGTATCCCTCCGCCAGGCAAGGCAGTGGACAGCAGCAGCCAGGACTATATTGCAGCAAATCAAAATGGAACTAAATCCTATGTATACATGCGCCCCGAAAATGGAAAAAAAGTCCCGCCACTGCACTCACTTCCTGGGCCCTTCTGCTGTCATTATAGGGACCAGGAAAATGTAATTACACCCCCAAAAAATTACAAATTAGGAAAAGGTTTAGAAAAAACGATTTTTTTTGAACATGCAGAAATTTACTGTGATGCTGCCCGGGCCCCTTGTAGAGCTGATGGAGCCCGGGCCCGGTACAACAGGGCTGGTTGTACTGCCCTATCAGCGGCCCTGGATCTACATAGTAGATCCATGTGATCAGCTCTCATACAGAGAGGAGAATGACAGGCAGCTTGTTTACACAAGCTGCCTGACTTTCTCCCTCTCCCCCGCCGATCGCAGAGTGGCCGGCGGCGATCGGGTCCGCCGGTCACGCGCGCGGGGGGGTCCGTGACCACGCGGGAGCGGGAGCGCGCCTCCGGCGGCGCGCGCTCGCTCCCTAAACCCTCACAGGCGAGCGACGTAGACCTACGTCACTTTGCCTGTGAGGGGCTGACCGCCCACGTAGATAGTCGTGCGGCGGTCGGCAAGTGGTTAATGACCAGGCCATATTTTGCGATTCGGCACTGCGTTACTGTAATGGACAATTGCACGGTCATGCAACGCTGTACCCAAATAAAATGTATGTTCTTTTTTTCCCACAAACAGAGCTTTCTTTTGGGGATATTTGATTACCTGTGCAATTTTTATTTTTTGTGCTATAAACAAAAAAATAGTGACAATTCTGAAAGAAAAAACAATATTTTTGACTTTCTGCTAAAAAAAAAATTCTCAAAAAAAAAAAAATTAAAAATCAAATTTTTTTAACATTTTAGGCCAATTTGTTTTCTGCTACAGTAGTACCATTTATGTTCCTGTCATACCGGTGATGTGATTTTAATGCTGCAAAAAAGATGCCAAGGAGTGCAGCAACATTCTGGATTTTTGCATTTCTTTAAATCTCACAGATGAGCTATGCAGCACCCTGGGCTCCTGTTCACAACATGAGATTTTTGGTAAAAAAAAGATCGCAATAAGCATATTTTGATTGGTTTGCGCAAAAGTCATTGCGTCTACTAACTATGGGAAAGATTTATGTCATTTTTATTGTTTTTTTTTTCTTTTTACTAGTAATGGCGGCGATCTGCGATTTTTAGCGGGACTGCGACATTGCGGCAGACAGATCGGACCCCTACCTGACATTTTTGACACTTTTGGGGGTACCAGTGACATTAATAAAGTAATCAGTGCTAAAAATATGCACTGTTACTGTACTAATGACACTGGCAGGGAAGGGGTTAACATTGTGGATGACCAAGGGGTTAAATGTGAGCCTAGGGGAGTGATTCTAACTGTGGGGGGGGGGGGGGGTGGCTTCTGAAATGACCATAGAGACCTGTGATCCTATATAGAATGATCACAGGGGCTCTATGATCATTCCAGAGAGAACGGTCGGCTGTGTTTACAACGGCTGACCGTTCTTCTCTCACAGCAGGAAGCGATCGCGGGTGTCAGGCAGCAATCGGAGTCGCCTGACCCATGCATCGGCTTCCCCGCAGCCGAATAGGGGCCGACGTGTCTCGCGCCCTAGCTCCCTGCTCGTGACCGACGTAGCCCTACGTCGGTTTGCGCAAGGGAGCCACATTGCCGCAGTAAATAGGTGGTGGCCGGTCGGGAACCGGTTAATGGCCGTTTACATTTTTGTGGCATGTTAACCTGTGTTGCATTAAGGCAGCCCATTGAAATGAATAAGCTACCAACACATCCCAAAGTGTCAAAAATCGGATGTGACCATTGGGGCGCCATTCAAAATGAACAGCGATAACTTGCACATTGCCATGACACACTGGTGTAAATAGGCCCTAAAGGTTACTGAAGAAATAGATGGTCAGTAATGGCAGTTTTTCCTCAGTATAGGTTCCTTTAAATTGCCTTTCCACATTTAAATTTGTTCAGGATCAACAGCAGAACTCTCAGCTAATCATGGCAAACTAACATAATATAAAGCAGTGTTTCTCAACCTTTTTTTCAGCCAAGGCACCCTTTAAAATTCTGCACAATCTTGTGGCACCCCATTTTATAATAGTTTTACATAATGCAGCAGCATCAATACATGTAGAACACCCAACATTAGAGGTGATTTAGTCTTACAAAATAAATACACCTTACACTACAATACACTTACTGACTACAGTAGTACCATTTATGTTCCTGTCATACCGGTGATGTGATTTTAATGCTGCAAAAAAGATGCCAAGGAGTGCAGCAATATTCTGGATTTTTGCATGTCTTTAAATCTCACAGATGAGCTATGCAGCACCCTGGGCTCCTGTTCACAACATGAGAAAGTCGATCTCTCACCTTGAGCAGCTTTTCTTTGGCTTTACTGATTTACAGTAAGCATGGACCTTAGGAGCCTACAATATACAGTAATAGCGCTATAGGTTATACAATGTATATGACTGAGTAGCCATCACTAAGGCTCCTTTCACACGGCCGCTCCGTGTGTCCGCAAATCATCCCATCCGTTTGCGGATGATTTGCGGACATAATGTAAGTGAATGGCACTGCGGGTGTCAGCGGAATACCATCCGCTGACATCCGATTTTCCTCCTGTCAGTTCCGTTTTTACGAATGGAACAGAACCCCATTTTTCCTTCCGTGTAAAAAACGGAAAGGAAGGAAAATCGGATGTCAGCGGTGTCTTTCGCTGACATCCGCAGTGCCATATACTTACATTATGTCCGCATATCATCCGCAAACGGATGGGATGATATGCGGGCACACGGAGCGGATGACAGAAATGTCATCCGCTCCGTGGAAAAAAAAAAAAAAAAAGTCCCGCAGCGGACCTTTCACACAGAGCGGCCATGTGAAAGGAGCCTAAAAAAAAAATGGGACCCTTGCAGTGTTTTTGTTTTTTTTTTTTCAATAGGTTTTTATTATTTTCAAGGAGTAACAAAACAAGAGAAACACATAGTTGTGATCAAATGCTTTTCGTCATAATGTAGATTAATACACATAAGCAAGATATGCAAGATTAGGAGTACATAGTGGCAGTAGAAACAACATTAGCGCAATATGATGCTTATTTCTATGGGCTTAAGCTATTTTCAGTCCATATTTTCCAAGATTTGGCAAAGGACAAGCATGATAGCTATTAGCCTTTCAAAGGTGTAAAAAAAAAAAAGATTGAAAAAAAGTGTTTCAATCTTCCTCTTCCACTTTTTACCTCTTATATTCCTACATTTTTTCTCTCTTCCCTCCCTCCCTCCCTCCCTATCAAAACCCAAAAGAAAAAAAAAAAAAAAAAAAAAGGGAAACCCCCCATAAGTTTTTCTCTCCTCCTCTCTCTCCCCCCCTCACCCCTCCATCCATAGCCAATGTTCAAGTGATCAAAGCAATCAATAAGTTTTTCCAGATTACTTTATCCTATTGTAAGTTGTTTCCCTTCTTCCGAGATTATGAATTGACTCCACTCCTCCCATATTTTCTTATATCTTCCCTGCCTATTCTGAGAGGATGCAATCATTTCCTCCATTCTCCTTATTTCCTCTACTCTATTTACCCATTCTCCTATCGAGGGGGGGTGTGCTTTTTTCCAATTACTCGGTATACATGCCTTTGCTGCATTTATCAAAAATGGGACGATCGAGTTTTCGTAACTCTTTGTCCATATATCCGACAAGTGCAGCAGAAAAAGGGCTGGTTTTTCTTCTATTCTATTTTCAGTAAATTTCTGGATTACCTCCTTTACTCTTCCCCAAAAGGGTTTAACTTCTGTGCATGTCCAGAGAATATGGACCAACGTACCTATTTCTTTTTTACATCTCCAGCATTCACTGGTTTCTCTTGGATACCAATTATGCAATTTCTCAGGAGTAATATACCATCTCATCATGAACTTATAGTTCATCTCTTGAGTCTTGGTACATCTTGCTGGTTTAAAAGTTAGTCTCACTATTCTCTGCACCTGCCCTTCTGTTAACTCAAACCCTAAATCCTTCTCCCACTTTCCCACCCAATGAGGTTTAACTTGCTCTTCTGGTTCCATCAGTAAATCGTAGGAGATTGACAGTGTACGTAGTAGTTTCCCTGGTTCTACACATAGCTTTTCAAATTTTGTTAATGCTCTACCATACTTCTCTGAGTCCTGTATGGAGTCCAGGAAATGATGTAGTTGCGCTGCTTGCCAAAAAGATAAGCTATATGCACCATCTCTCTCCAGCAATTCACTGATCGAAGCCCAGTTATTTTGTATAAGAAATGATGAGGCCTGTTCCTGTTTCTTTTCTCTCAGCTGTATAAAGCTTCTGGAGTCTAAGCCCGGAGTAAACTGCGGATTCCCTAATATTGGAAATAAAGGTGATTCCTTCTTCGTTAGTTTACTATATATGCTCGGATGCGAGCATATCCGCAGTGTATTTCCTATTATTGGGTGATTTTTCAACTCCTTAGGCAACCACTGGTAGACCCATATCGCCCTCTTTAAGTCTATTTCTGTTTGAGTCTGTTCAATTTGTACCCATAGTTTATTTTCTGAATGATGCCACCAATCCAATATCCTGCTCATATGTGCTGCAAGATAATAGACTCGGACATCTGGTACAGCCAGACCCCCATTCTTTTTCGGTAGGGTTAAAGTTCTACGTGCTATGCGGGGTCTTTTATGGGCCCATATATACTTTACAAAAAGAGAGTGTATTGTCTTGAAAAACGCGCTTGGTATCTTAACTGGCAAGGCACGTAATAGATATAAAAATTTAGGTAGTACTATCATTTTTAATAAGTTGCATTTACCGAACCAAGAATGTAGCCCGCCATTCCACTGTTTAAGTAGTTTCCTAGTCATTTCCAAAAGTGGTAAAAAATTAAGGTCAAACACCTGTATTAACCTTGCTGGTATATATGTCCCCAGGTATCTCACTGCATCCTTCTTCCATTTAAAGCCAAAACTATCTCTTAATAGGTTAATTTGAGCTATAGATAATCCTACGCCCATTGCTTCTGATTTTCCATAGTTAATCTTTAAATAGGACAGGTTATTAAATTTTCTAAATTCCTGTAGGAGATTTGGCAGTGAGATACCCGGTTTAGTCAGGGAAAATAATAAATCATCTGCGTAAGCAGCTACTTTATATTGCACTTCTTTTACCTCTATCCCTTCAATATCCTGATTCAGTCTGACCCTGCACAAAAACGGTTCCACCGTTAAGGCAAACAGGAGGGGAGACAGGGGACATCCCTGTCTAGTACCATTCCTTATTGGGAAAGCTTCTGATAATAACCCATTGGCCTTTACTCTAGCTATCGGTTCCGTGTACACCCTAGTAATCTTCTCTAGCATATTTTTTCCTAATCCGATGTGTCTGAGTACGGAAAACAGAAACGGCCATCCCACTCTATCAAATGCCTTCTCTGCATCCGTACTCAGCACAACATAAGGGATCTTTTTTTCTTTTGCTACTTGCATCAAATTGAGGATTCTTGTTGTATTGTCTTTTGCCTCTCTAGATGGCATAAAGCCTACCTGATCTAGGTGTATTAATTTTGGAAGGAATTCTGCCAATCTACTTGCCAAGATTTTAGTCAGTACTTTTAAATCCACATTTAATAGGGATATTGGCCTATAGCTGCCACATGCCGCTGGGTCCTTACCCTCTTTTAATATTAACGAGATGTGAGCTGTAAGTGTATCTCTCGCTAGTTTCCCTTCTGGACCTGAAGCATTATACAGCTTTGCCATATACGGTCCCAAGATATGGAACAGTACCCGGTAATATTGTACCGTTAGGCCGTCTGGGCCAGGTGCCTTCCCGGGATTCATGGCTCCAATTGCCTGTTTTATTTCCTCTAGTGTAATCTCGGCTTCCAGACTTTCCCGGTCCTCCTCTGAGAGTCTAGGCATCTGTGACTGTACCAGATACTGATCCATATCTTGCTGTTGAGGGGGTGCCTCCTGTAGATTATATAGAGAAGTATAGTATATCTCAAATTCTTTCAATATTTGTTTTGGCAAAGTCTTTTTAATTCCCTCTCTTGATGTGATAGATGGTATATAGGCTCTTGTCCTCTGCTCACGCACAGTTCTAGCCAGTACTTTCCCGCATTTATCTCCCGCCTCATAGTTTAATTTGCGGCATCTTTGTAATGCAGCTTTTGCTTTATACTGTAACAGGTCTGTTATCTGTTTCCTGACTAATTTTAACTCAACCAAGGTTACATCTATTGGTCTTTGTTTATGTTCTATCTCTAGTTCTCCAAGTTTTCCCAATAGCTGTGATAATTGCTCATTCCTTTCTTTTTTAATACGTGCTCCATGTTTTATAAGGATTCCTCTCACAACTACCTTATGTGCCTCCCAGAGTATTCCTATCTTACAGTCTGGTTGTTCATTTATTTCAAAAAAACTTTTCATTTCTTTCTCAACTTCCCTTAATATTTCTTCCTTTTGTAGCAGACTTTCGTTTAGCCTCCAGAAGCTCCTCCCCTGTGCAGAATTCACCACCAAATTATACAGCAAGGATATAGGTGCGTGGTCTGACCATGTGATACTACCTATACTTGTTTTTTGAACTGATTGTAATTGTGCATGTGGTATAAGAAAAAAATCAATTCTAGAATAAGTCTTATGCGGCGTAGAGAAAAAGGTGTATTCTTTTTCAGAGGGATGTTGTAACCGCCATGCATCTATAAGTTGAGCTTTATGTATTGTCTTTAAAAATTTTTTATTCCTTCCCGCTGAAAAAGTCGATGTCCCTGTAGATATATCCAATGCTGGTGTTAATGGGCAATTAAAGTCTCCTCCCATAATTAACTGTCCCTCTGAAAACCTCATAGATTTCTCTATTACTTTAGCTATAAACCTTTCCTGTCTTTTGTTGGGCGCATAAATTGTTGCTATTGTTATTTGTATTTCTCCTATTTTCCCCTTCACAAACAGAAATCTTCCTTCCGGGTCTTGCATTTTATCTTGGAAAGTCCAAGGGACAGAGTTTGCAATAAGTATGGAGACTCCTCTTGCTTTAGATTGTGTATAGGTGGAATGATATGCATAAGGGAAATTTCTGTTTTTAAGAAAGGGTAGTTTATCCGTCCTGAAATGCGTTTCTTGGATCAGTGCTATACTAGTATGTAACTGCTTTAGGTCAGATAATAGCATGTGTCTTTTTTCTGGTACATTAAGTCCCTTGACATTATATGATACCACCTTTATATTTTCCATCCTTAGCTCGTGACACAAAAACGAGCAAAAGGAGGAAGAGAGAGAGAGAGAGAGAGAGGAGAGAGAGAGAAAAAAAAAAAAAAAAAACCCCTCCGCTTTCCCTAAACCCCCACCCCTCCCTTCCTACGGGTTTGAGGGGGACGATCTCCACAAGAGAGCGACCCTCTCCCCCGTAGTTTCGGATAATAACAAAACTTATCCTTATTTCACACGGTCACTTTCGTGCCACTTGTGTGACTCTATAGATAGGGTCGTGCCCTGAAGTGATTCTCTGTGGACTCTCCTCCACCTCCTCCCGCCGTTTTTTATGTGCTTATTCTATCCTTTTTTTATTCTAAGATTTACCGGAGTTTCCTTTTCCCCTCATATTCTTCAGCTTCCCCCAGTAAGTAGAGGCCTTCCTTTCTCATTAAATTACCAAAGGACATTAAAATGTCTAACTTATGGCCCTGGGGAGGTAGGTGGGGGGGTAGCAGGTTTGAGAGTAACCTCCCTCTTCCCTTCTCTCCCTTCCCCAACCATCCTTCCCCCCGATCCCCTGAGCGTCATTCATCACATAATAAACATCACAACATTTTCAAATTCACTAATTCAATCCCCTCCTTCTTTCCTCCCCCCCAATTGTTAATCTATCAATCCCCCATAAGTTTAGTAATTAGAAGAAAAACTTCCATCATAGTTTCAAAAATAAACAACAAAAAAAAAAAAAAAAAAAAGGGGGGGGAAACCCCTCCCCAAAATTAGTGATTAGAGGAATAACTTCCATCGTAGTTTCAAAATTGTGTAAAAAAAAAAAAAAAAAAGAAAAAGGGGGAGGGGGGGACCCCTCCCCAAAATCCCTCAAAAATTAGTGATTAGAGGAATAACTTCCATCATAGTTTCAAAATTATGTGAAAATCCCAAGATCCCCCGTAAAATTAGTGGTTAGAGGAATAACTTCCATCAAGAATTTAAAAAATTGTGTGAAAAAAAAAAAAAAAAAAAAAAGGGGGGGGGGAGATTATTAACCCTTAATTCCCATAAGGGGACCTCACTACAATCTCTTAATAGTTAAGTCTCTTTATCTTCTTTCTTCTCTTGATAGTATCTCTGATCTTTTCTCCCTTTGTTGAAGGTATGTTGACGGTTTTTCGCTGGGCAATCGGTTCAGCCAATTCACTATTTGAATAGGATCTGTTTCAATAAACCGGAAAAATGCCGTCTTGTCCTGATATGTCCTAAGGTTGAAATACTGTCCGTTCCTACGGAATGTTACAGAGAATGGGAACCCCCACCTGTATGTACATCCTGCTTTTCTTGCCAGATCTAATAGCGGTTTCAAAAGAGTTCTTCTTCTCAATGTTCCTCTGGCGATGTCTGCATATATCCTAACTATCCCTCCTTCCACTTTTATATCCTGGGATTCCCATGCCAGTCTTAAAATCCCTTCTTTATGTACGTAGTGAAATAGTCTGCAGATCACATCCCTTGGGCTTCTCTCATCCTTATTTCTGGGGCCAGTGGTTCTATGTATTCTTTCTATCTCTAGTTGTTCCGGATATTTATCCTTCATGATCTGTTTAAAAATATCTTCCGCTACTTCTAATAGTCTCTCTTTTCCCACCGTTTCAGGTATGCCTCTTATGCGTAGGTTATTACGTCTATTTCTGTTTTCTATCTCCTCCAACTGTAATTGTATCTTCTCATCTATCTCCCTTTGTATGTCTCTTGTTAATTCCAATGATGTTACTCTCTCTTCAATATCTTTTCTGGCCTTTGATTCCTCTACTAGAGCTTGCGAAATATTTTGTATATCTTTCTTAATTTCCTGCATTTCTCTCTGATGTGCTTCCTCTATTTTATGCACCATCTGTTCTATGTCTATTTTAGTTGGTAGAGCTTGTAGCATAGCTTTTAACTCCGCGCTGCACTCCAAGCTCTGTGTATAATTACAAGATATTTCATTCTCCCTTTGTCTCGTCTCCGGACTTTCCAGATAATTCTCCGAGGTAGGAGAAGTAGTCATAGAGCTCGGCACATCCCCTGACTCTGGGCTTGTTAAGGCACTGTTTCCAGATCTTGCCATTTTTACTTCCCTTGGCGTTTTATGATTATTAGCAAAATATTTATCTATTTCTCCTTCTGGTTTATTTATCTTGACTTTTATCGTGTTTTTCTTTCCTTTCCTTTTTTTAGTTAATGTCATGCTTTCCTTTTTAGTTCAATAACCAGTTCTCTCCCAGTTTCCAATAATTCCTCTAGTAGACTTTATTTCAATAACACCAAGAGGCAAACAGGTATCCGGCACAGAGGGGATGTAGTCCCTTTTTCTTCCACTTTACCTGCTATAGATATCACAGTCTATGGCCATCCCACAAGCAATGGAAATAGGTAGATATAGGTAGAAAAAGAACAAAAAGGTATTATCTCACCCACGTTCGCAGCTGTCCTCTTTCGGTAGGTATACAGTCCTTTTTCTCTGGGGGAAACCCTTCACATTAAGGAGCTTTAAAATAATATAATAACCTGCAATAGGTATCTTGTGCTTGTTCGGGCCGGCTTTTCCAACCGGGTATCCCACCTCCGTTTCTCTACAGTGTGGGAGCTCAAGAGGTTGATGTCCTATTTCCTCCTTCTACTCTCCTTGTCTTCTCCACACCGTTACCCCGGCGTGCTCCAGCAGCAAGGAGCTTGGCGGCGGAGACACCCAGCGGGAGGTCCGGGACACGGTCCCCTACCCGGTCAGGCCGCCCACGTTCCGAACGGCGGGATCTAGCCGGGTTCCACCTCTCTCTCCATGCACGGGACAGCTGCTCCTCTCCCCCCTCCCGAGGCACGAGCTGCTCAGATGTCGGCGGTTGGATCACAGCCAAGTTCCGGCTCTATAGCTCCGCTGTTTTAGGGCGTCCTCGCGGCGTCTCTGTCAGCTCCGGCGGGAGAGGTGTTCAGCGAGGAGATACACAGCCCACACTCACATCCTCACTTCCGGGCACGCCCCATCCCCCCCAGAAAATGATGGACTAGTGTTTTTACTGTATATCTGAGATATTGATAGATTTAGTACTCTTCCGATTTTAGAGCACTAGTGTGCGAGCCAAGGGTGTAGGAACCCACACAAATCTGGGGAGAGGCAGCATTTTTACTCGCCAGGTATATGCTTTTTCAGTAAACTGCGAGAGAGAGTTCAGCACGCGAGCCTCTTTCAATGCAGAGCGCCACATCATTGTCCCCAATCACTGCAGAGCGCCACAGCATTGTACCCCAATGATTGCAGAGTGCCACAGCATTGTACCCCAATGATTGCAGAGTGCCACAGCATTGTCCCCCAATGATTGCAGAGTGCCACAGCATTGTACCCCAATGATTGCAGAGTGCCGCAGCATTGTCCCCCAATGATTGCAGAGCGCCACAGCATTGTACCCCAATGAATGCAGAGTGCCACAGCATTGTACCCCAATGATTGCAGAGTGCCACAGCATTGTCCCCCAATGATTGCAGAGTGCCACAGCATTGTCCCCCAATGATTGCAGAGTGCCACAACATTGTACCCCAATGATTGCAGAGTGCCCACAGCATTGTACCCCAATGATTGCAGAGTGCCCACAGCATTGTACCCCAATGATTACAGAGTGCGGCGGGAACCGGCAGGCGGCCTCTCCTCTTCTCTGCGGCGGGAACCAGCGGGAAGCTGAGCGGCGGTGACAGTGAGTGACTGACGCACGCACCGGCACCACCCCCATTGCGACGTCAGCGATCGGATGTCCTGGATGATGATTGGTCCAGGCTGGAGACTGGACCAATCACAGCCAGGACATCATGAAGGTGGGGGTGGCCAATCGCTCTTTCCTGCGCCCAGGTTATGCCCCCAGAAGGCAGCCAATCTGCGCCTTTCTGGGTCGTAAACCCCACCCCCCCTTTTACTCTCCAAGTACTAAATTGGGGGGGATTTCACCATACCTGTCCCCCCCGCATTATTTCCTGGGGGGGATGTGTCCCCCCCGTCCCCCCCGGTTCCTACGCCCATGGTGCGAGCGGCTGGTAACACGTGAGCGATGACAGGTTTTGAAATTTGATAAGGAAGAGGAGGAGGAGATTGGGACTTTGAATGAGGTGCGTGAGGACAACTAGCCCATAGTAGAACGTGAAAAATTGTTGTCTATTAGACTAAGGATGACTGTCTGCCTGTGTCTAATAGACAACAATGTTTCACGTTCTACTATGGGCCAGTTTTCCTCACCCACCTCATGCAAACCCCCAACAGCCCCCTCTTCTTCCTTATTAATAGTAGGGATGGAGGCAGAGCCCTAGATGGTTTGTGCCTCATTTAAAGTCCCAAAACCTTTCCCTATTCAAGGTTTGAAATTTGGTAGGAATCTTTCAGCGCCTATATGAAGTGTGAGTTTAGGCTGTGTTATACATTGCGTAATTGAGGAGGTAAGTTGAAAAATCTGGTTCCGATAGCTTTTAAGGGCTTGGGCATCCCCAAAAAGTATGTAGGAGGTGACTGTCTGCCCACAGTTGCGACAACATCGTGGAGAAGTGTAGGGAAATATTTTTGCTATTCTATGGGGGTTGTACAGTATTTCCAGCTTTTTTAAATCCTAAGCATTATTTCCCAGTGACTGACGCAGTGGGAAGCCTTGGAGATTTCCCTGAAGTCTGATTTCCACTGATCCACTGTAAAAGTGGAATTTAGATAGAATTCCCATTTAGTAAGAGTTGCAGATTAGCAGAAGACTTGCTTCTCTTGAATAAGGTTATAAAAAGTGATATACATTTGGTGTTGGGTTTCGGGTAGAAGTAGTATAGCTGTATTTTGGGATGAAGGTACAGCTCCAGAATGTTCTGGTGTGTTCTCGGAAAATGCACTATACGAGCACTTGGAAAATGTAGTCTTTTTGGTAGACTATATTTGGTTACTAGTCTGTCTACATTCTTTGGTCCAGAGTTAGATAGGAAATCTTGCAACATGTCTATACCATAGCTTGTGAATAGATTGTAGAGTGCATAGGGATTTTAGCTTCTAGCACATATAGTGGAAGCTGGTATTCCTTTGAGGAATTGGTAATGACTGTGTAAAAACCTCCAGGCATGTATGGAAACCTGTAAAGAGGGGGAGAAATCCCACATGTCCCAGGGTTTCCAGAGGTCTCCAATGAGAAAGGCCATTGGATCTTTCACCAGGACCAGGGATTTCTCCATCTCTACCCAGAGTGGCATACAACCTTTACTGAACCACCACTTAAGTTGGTCTAGTTCAACTGCCCATAAGTAATTGCATATCAGCCCAGCTCCTCCTACTTGCTTGTGTATGATGAGGTTGGATTGTGGGCATCGCAATCTTTTCCCTCCCCAAATTAATTTCAACATGAGACTCTACAGGGTTTAAAGAAAGTAGGAAGGGTTGGACAGGTAGTACACAAAATATGTAGAGAATTTAGGGAAGGATTGTCATTTTAAATGCCGCTGTTCTTCCTAGCCAGGATAATTTTCTTTTCAAAATTTCTCTTAGTTGGGTTTCCACTTTAGCATTTAGAGGTTTGAAGGTGATACTGGCTATGGATGATGTTGTAGCTCTTAGTGTTATACCTAAACATGGAATACCATGGTCATTCCACATGTAGGGTAGGTTTTGCTCAAGCTTTTGCCTAGTATCTTTACGTACCAGATCTAGAATTCGGGATTTAGCGAAATTGACTTTGTAGTAGGAGATGTTACCGAAGTCTGTTAGGATTGTGTGGGCGTACGGAAGAGACGTAAGCGGATCTGTCAAGAGCAGAATAACATTGTCCGCAAATAGGTTAATTATATGTGGGTTAGCATCAAGTTGGAAACCAGTGATTGATGAGTGTGCGCGGATTGCTTCAGCTAGGGGTTCAATCATTAGGTTAAAACTGGACGGGGATAGAGGGCAACCCTGTTGAGTCCTATTACAAATGCTGAAGGTTTTAGATAGGAGGCCGGAGGGATAAGCCTGTGCAGTAGGACAGGAGTAGAATGTCAGCACTGCATTAAGAATAGGGCCTTGAAATCCAAATTTGGAGAGGACCATTGACATATACCCCCAGTGGACCCTTTTAACCAGTTTCCGACCGCCTCCTGTATATTTACTGCGGCAGGCTGGCTCGTACAGGCAAAGCGACGTAGATCTACGACGCTCGCCTGGAAGAAGCTAGGGGGGCGAGCGCGCGCTCCCGACGGCACGCTCCTGCCCTTGATCGTCAGCGGGGAAGTTGATGCTCCCCACTGAGAGAGAAGGATGGTTGGCTGTTGTAAACACAGCCAACCTCCCTTCTCCCTGAAATGATCACAGAACTCATGAAGCCACGCCCCCCCCCCCCACAGTTAGAATCACTTCCCTAGGGTCACATTTAACCCCTTGGATCACCTATACTGTTAATCCCCTCCCTGCCAGTGTAATTATTACAGTAACAGTACATATTTTTAGCACCGATTACTGTAGTAATGTCACTGGTACCCCCAAAAGTGTCAAACATGTCAGTCAGGGGATCGATCTGTCTGCCGCAATGTCGCAGTCCCGCAAAAAAATGCAGATCACCGCCATTACTAGTAAAAAAAAAAACATTAAAAATGACAAATCTTTCCCGTAGTTAATAGAAGCGATAACTTTTGCGCAAACCAACCAAATTACGCTTATTGCAATTTTTTTTTACCAAAAATATGTAGCAGAAAACAAATTGGCCTAAAATCCTAAAATGTTAAAAAAATTTGATTTTTACATTTTGTTTTTGAGAATTTCATATAGAAAAATGTGAAAAATAGTTATTTTTTTTTTTTCCAAATTGTCGCTATTTTTTTGTTTATAGGGCAAAAAATAGAAAATCACACAGGTGATCAAATACCACCAAAAGAAAGCTCTATTTGTGCGAAAAAAAAGGACATCAATTTTTTTTGGGTACAGCGTTGCACGACCACGCAATTGTCCGTTAAAGTAACACAGTGCTGAATCGCAAAATAGGGCCTGGTGCATCTATGGAGAGTAGCAGAGAAGGTGTTTGAGTCTTCTCAGCATAATAAATAATATTCAAGATTGTTCTTGTGGCGTCTGAGGTCTGTCTCCCCTTCACAAATCCCATCTGGTCGCATTGTATGAGGGAAGGGATAATGTCTGTTAATGTCTGTTAGACTAGCTAGTCATTTAGCGTAAACTTTTTTTTTTTTTTTTTTAATCAAACGGGTCTTTATTGAACAAATGAGTGCAAACAATAACAGGAGAATGCAGTTATCCACAGGTAAGAAAATAACCAACGTACAGTACAGCTGAATATAAGTATCAAAAATGCATATATTTAGCGTAAACTTTAACATCAGAGTATAGTAGTGATATCCATCTAAAATTGGCAGGTGCTGCAGGGTCTTTCCCTGGTATGGGTAGTGTAATTATGTAGGCTCTTAGCATCCCAGGGTGGGGAACAAAGATGATGTTGCGAACTGTTGTATGTTCTCAGTAGTTGGTTGAGGTCGGTGTCTTTTTGTAAATTATACAGCGCTCCATAGTAATCTGAAAACTGGCTATTTCTTGTTGAATGATTTTGTGGCTTAAGGTCGGGTGTCTGAGATGGGCTATTTTGTTTTAGTGCGTGCCGCGTTAATGCTGTTAGCTAGGTATTTGCCCGCTCTATTGGTGTTGGCATAAATTTCTAGTTTTAGGCCTCTGGGGCTCCTGTCATATTGTTTCGAGAGGAGTTCTCTTAGGCTCTCTCGGAGTTTAGAAAGGGCGACTGAGTGGTGTGTTGCGTGAGGTTTTATTGTGGGATTCTAACGTGCGTATCTCAGGCCACAGGGATGTAAGTTTTGTGGTGTGTCTTTTTTCTCTAGCTCCTATCTGTATAGGTATGCCTCTCATAAATGCTTTTTGGGCATTCTATAAAGTGTAGGGATTGGTTAGAGGTTTTGCTATTGCTAAAAAAAAAAAAAAAAAAATCCTTCAAATGCTTGAGACTACAGGGGCCAAATTGGGTTCTTGTAGGAGTCCAACATTTCATCGCCAGATGGGGGAAGAAGGGGGGAAATCCTTTTCAACAATTGATAATGAAATCGTAGCATGGTCAGACCATGTGATGTCTTGGATTTGGGTGGCGGACACTTTTTGGAGAAGCCACTTGTCTGTAAGGAACATGTCCATGCAGGAGTATGAGCGATGTCTGTGTGAGTAGAAGGTATAGTCCCTCTCGTTGGTGTGGAAGTATCACAATGCGTCGTACAGTTCCTCTGTATGGAGAAGGTGGCGTAGGGTCATGGTGTGGAAAGGTTTTTTTGGCAGTGGTGTCCATCTTTGGATCCACAATTAGGTTAAAGTATCTGCATACGAGGAGGTTGTTTAATTTTAAGGAGGAAGTAGGCTTGAGCAATTTGTGCAGGAAGTGAAGTTGATGAGAGTTTGGTTCGTAGGCTGTCACAAGAGTATAGGGCTGTGAGTTGACATTGCCTGTGACGATGACATATCTACCTCCATCTAAAAGGGCTTCTTTGAGTTGGAATGAAAGTTCCTTAGCGCCATTAGGACACCCCCGCTTTTGTGACCAGGAGTGCAAGCTAGGAAGATATGAGGGTGGTCTCTGTAGGAGCAGCGGGTAGCTTTGGAAGTTTGAAAGTGAGTTTCTTGTACACACAAGATGTCTACTTGTTGTTCACTTGCTTCACTACACATAGAATACCTCTTTGCAAGGTGGCTAAGTCCCTGTGCATTTAAAGATAGGCACTTAATAGTCATTGATGGGATTGGGGTCCGTATGCAGGGGGTAGAGTTAAAGTACTCACTGTGTAGTCGGAGATCTTTCCATGGTAGGACTGAGCCCTCTGGTGTGGCTGTAAGGGTCCTTGTATCATCAGACATGATGGTCCTCAGTCAAAGAACTCCCAGTCTGCGTAATTGCAAAAAGCTGGTTGTGTAGAAGATAGTAGAAGCATGCATTTTGTAGAAAACACCACTGTGTGTGTCAAACAGGAAATAAAGAAGACCGCATAAAACAAAGTTAGTGGTAAGAACAATGATTTAACCATAAAAGGAAAGGGAACTCTTGATAGATCTGTGAGCAGGAAATACTGCCTAATAGGTTTAGGGAAAGTAGGAAGGAACATTGTGATCTTCCGAAACTGGATAGAGAAGTGGAAGAATATGTTTTGATCAAGAACCCCCATTGGTGTACTTTTTGTTGGGGCGCTTGTGGGATACCCCTTGCCAATCATTCTGGTTTGCCAGCAGTTGTGAGTCATCTGTAGGAGTTGGATCGTGTTCTGGGATAATGCCACATTGGCACAGGACTTTTATGCCTTCCTCTATAGTGGAGACTGAAGTTGTAGACATGTTGTAGGTAATATACGTTGTGGGGTATTCTCCACTTGTGTGTAACTTTGTGGTTCCTTATAGCCTTTGTGATAGTCGCCAGGTTGTGGTGGTGTTGCAAAGTGTATCTGAATAGATCTGGGAACAACTGCAAAGTGGCATACGGAGAGGACATATTTTCAGACCTGTGAGATGCTTGTAGAAATTGTTTTTTTACATGGTAGAAGTGTACCCTCAGCTGTACGTCTCTGCGGGAAGGAACGAGGGTTTGGGCGCCCTGTGGATACCATAAGATCTTGAAATGACAGAGATGGCACCAGTGTGAACAAAGCTTGGGCATATTGTTGCAGCTAGGTGTCTAGAACAAATTCTGAAACACATCAATGGTAATTTTAATGTAGTTCCTTATTGATCTGTCCTCCAAGTCTGCAACTTTATCTTTCAGCCAAGCTATTTCCACATTCTGTGCGGTACATGCGTCAACTAGGGTGCTGAAAGAGGAGGTGTACAGCCATTTTGTGTACGGCGTGGTCGACCCTGCTGCCTATGGCTTGGACCTCTGCCTGGCATTTATTGATCCCTGTTAGTATGTCAGCTTGCAGTGATGCTTTTTGGGATAACAGCATTCCTTTTAGCGTTGTGTCAGATATTGGTTAATCTGAAGTTGGCAATATGATCATTTGTAATGGGAGGGACTATCAGCACTGATGATATGGGGCTCGCTTACCTCCATGCCTGTATTGGCATGTAGCTAGGCTGGGGAGTCCATACATGGCTTGGATTTAGCCGGGGTCCTTGTGGATTGTGTTTGATGCCTCAGAGGATGACCCGCTCTTCATGGTGTGCTCTGGGAATTACTTCAGGGAGATCCGGCGTCCGCTGGATGAGGCCTCGATGTTAAGATATTGTGCTCGGGTGCCGCTGCAAATTTATTGTAGTCCATGCGAGGCCAAGGTAAAGAAGCCTGATAGTTTGTGGGGCTGCGGTGGATTCTTGCGGTTCCTCGGCAACCTCGGGTGTTGTGGCTGCCCTTTTGGGATGCTTGTGGCGGATGAGGTAAGGAGGCTCCGATGTTCTGTAATACTCTCTGGCAGCCAAATGGAGCTCTCAGCTCATACTTCCATCTTGGAGCTCGGTCACCGCCACCTCCCCCCAACACCCTTACAGTGTTATGTGATAATCTGCTAGTATGCACTACATACTAGCAGATTATAACAGACTTACCTGTCAAAAGGTGCCCTCCAGAGCTGCGCTGTCATTGCTCCTGTTAATCCCAGCTGCTTTCATCATCACCCCATCTTCCTTTCCGGTTTCATCTCTTCAGCTTTTGAATTGTCCAAGCCGAAATGACATCATTCCTGCGTATGCACATGGGAGTCGCATCGTCACGACACACAGTGTAAATGTGTTCTGATCTGTACCTGTATGGCTCAAATTGCAGTACCAGTAACAAGCAGGGGGAGGCATTTATGACAGGAGACACTGACTGGTGGGGTTTTTAGAACAAGAAACCCTAGTAGTGTTTTTTTTCCAATTAGAAGTTCAATACCACTTTAAATATTTAAAAAAAAAAAAAAAAAAGTCAGTGCTCGTCACCTCCTTGCCCATTTTTCATTTGGCACAGCGGCTGCCACTTGGTTTCAATAGGGTTTCGGCGTCAGAAGGTCTTTGAAGTCCACAGAACAACATTCAAACCAAACATAGGGCTGTATGGCACATCCTTCGTATAAAATAGTGGCCATCGGTTTTGGAGACAATAAGTGTTTGGTGAGTTTTAGGCAGTTTTTGTGGAGGGTTTTAGACAAAAGTCCAGAAGGTTGGTAAGTGAGGTGATTGCTTAAATGGTTGTAGACTAGGAGTTCTAAAATTTTGGAGGTAAACCAAGAACAAGGAGATGAGTCTTTAGTAATTTGAACAGGAGGTATACAGCAAAGGCCTTTTTTGAGTATGAGGCACCCAGTGCTTGTGAGGGATGGAGAAGATGCCGGTAATGATTGAGGATGCAGGAGCATAGAAAGGGCAAAAGGTTGAGCGGAGTAGTTGTGATGAAATGGGGTCCAGGTGGAGGGTGGTTAGGTGAGCATTAGATAAAAATTTCTGCATACAACAATTCTGATTGTTTCACCAAACACCAAAATTTAAAACCTGCAACAGCAACACAGAGATTAAAAAAAGAAAAACCTCAGTCTTCCCCTACTCTTTTAACCACTTTAAATAAAATTTGATTAATAAGCATTTCAACATTTGACATACTGATTTCTATGAAATCATTTGATATATTTTTATAATTAAATCTGGTGCTGATTTATAAACACTGGAGCAGTAGTGGAGCTATATTTCTGGTTTCTCAATGAGCCAAAAAAGATTAACCTGTAGTAAGTGTTTTCCAATAATTATAGCCATTTCTACTGTTTGGACACAGAAGGGATTATAATTTCTTGCCGCCCAGGTAACACATGGTGGCAAAGAGGGTGAGCTTTAATGTTCACATGACTCAGATGTGTGCCCATAGGCTGCAGCAGTTTCTGTGTTCACTGCATACTCCCACTAGAGACAGTGAGCTCTCAAAGGCAGAACCTAGACTCTAATAATGAACGGGAGCCAGCAGTGACCATCGATAGCCAGTCATAGGGTCAAGTGAGCAGGCAGACCTTCCTGCACCCGTGGTATAATAGCCCGGTTGAAGGGACACTGAGGCTGAGTGGGAAGGAATTAAAGAGATGTCACCTTGGTCATGCAGGGCAAACAGAGTGACTTTGCAAAAAAGCATTCCCACACCCCCAAATATGCAGCTTACCTGTGCCACCTTAAAGCGTCCTTCTCAATCAGTCAGTGATACTATTCAGTGCTATGGGGGAACGTGTAACTTTCTTCACTGTGACAGTGCCTAAGCATGGCAAGCTCTGTACAATGACTGCAGGAGTAACATTACCACTCCAGACCCCAGGCGGAATTAATGTTAAATGCATTAAAAAATGAGGTGTTGGTGGGGCTGTGTACTTTCAATAGAAGAAAACCTGCTGGATAATGGAGAGTGGCTGTATTCTTTACAATGTTTGGGTCAGGGGAGCATTTGTCCCATAGACCAGTACTAAGATATGCTGGACTGTAGGTGAAGATACAGTACTTAACTATTCAGATTTTGTATATATCTATCTGCTCCCCATTCAGACCTGTAACAGTACTCAATGAGAATACTAGAAATCTTGTCCGCTGATAACGTCTTGCGCTGCACTATATCAGTTACATTTTTCCAGCTATCTCCCATTGCTCAGTTATGGAGAAGAGGAGAGGGAGCAGAACTCTGCAGTTCTGTCCTAGGGTGACAACACTGCAATTCATAGATACAAAACATTGGGGGAGATTTACTAAAACTGGAGAGTGCAGAATCTGGTGCAGCTGTGCATGGTAGCCAATCCGCTTCTAACTTCAGCTTGTTCAATAAAGCTTTGACAAAACCTGGAAGCAGGGCCGGACTGCCCTGGGGCTGGCTGAAATTCAAGGCACCTGCTGCGGACGGCCCGACATACACACTGCGCATGCGCTGACACTCGGGAAAGCCCGCATGCGCTTGGCTATTCCCAGGCAGACGGCTCATGTGCAGTGAAGTGATAGCGCCGGGCAGCACCATTTGTAAATGTAAGGCAACTCACCAAAGGGTAAGGGAGACCCCTCCGCAGCCCCTGCATCTCCTTAGGAGATTAAGTTATTTCTAAAAAATTTTCCCTAAATATATTGGAAATATATTTTTCTTCCATATGGGATGGTACAGGAGATTCTCCTGTACCATGCCCACAGCCCTGCATCTCCTGTACCATGCCCGCAACCTCTGCATCTCCTGCACCATGCCCGCAGCCCCTGCACCATGCCGGCAGCCCCTGCATCTCCTGCACCATGCCCGCAGCCCCTGCATCTCCTGCACCATGCCCGCAGCCCCTGCATCTCCTGCACCATGCCCGCAGCCCCTGCATCTCCTGCACCATGCCCGCAGCCCCTGCATCTCCTGCACCATGCCCGCAGCCCCTGCATCTCCTGCACCCCGCCCGCAGCTTCGGCATCTCCTGCACCCCGTCAGCAGCTTCGGCATCTCCTGAACCCCGTCAGCAGTCTCGGCATCTCCTGCACCATGCCCGCAGCCTCGGCGTCTCCTGCACCATGCCCGCAGCCTCGGCGTCTCCTGCACCATGCCCGCAGCCTCGGCGTCTCCTGCACCATGCCCGCAGCCTGGGCGCATCTCCTGCACCATGCCCGCAGCCTTGGCGTCTCCTGCACCATGCCCGCAGCCTTGGCGTCTCCTGCACCATGCCCGCAGCCTTGGCGTCTCCTGCACCATGCCCGCAGCCTTGGCATCTCCTGCATTTGCCCGCAGCCTCTGCACCATGCCCGCATCCTCGGCATCTCCTGCACCATGCCCGCATCCTCGGCATCTCCTGCACCATGCCCGCATCCTCGGCATCTCCTGCACCATGCCCGCAGCCTCGGCATCTCCTGCACCATGCCCGCAGCCTCGGCATCTCCTGCACCATGCCCGCAGCCTCGGCATCTCCTGCACCATGCCCGCAGCCTCGGCATCTCCTGCACCATGCCCGCAGCCTCGGCATCTCCTGCACCATGCCCGCAGCCTCGGCATCTCCTGCACCATGCCCGCAGCCTCGGCATCTCCTGCACCATGCCCGCAGCCTCGGCATCTCCTGCACCATGCCCGCAGCCTCGGCATCTCCTGCACCATGCCGGCAGCCTCTGCATCTTCTATACCATTCCGGCAGCCTCTGCATCTCCCGTACCATGTCCGCAGCCTGTCGCTCTCCTGTACCATGTCCGCAGCCCCCGCATCTCCCGTACCATGCCCACACAGCCTATGACCACCTCCCGTAGCATGTCTGCACTTTTACCACTTTTAACCAGAATTTGCTCTATATATATATATATATATGTATATATACACCTATATGCTTTCCTATCGGTCTTATCTATATATAATACACTTTTCAAATGTGCTTTAAAATGCATGGCTTTCCCTTTTATGAACAAGAAAATAATGACATTATGCTGTTGGGTTGGTATAATAGTGCTATGGGGCTGGTATGAAATTATTTCTGGGGCTGAATTTTATTCCCAGTCTGACGCTGCCTGGAAGCTGATTGGTTTCTACGCAGATTTGCACCAGATTTTGCACTCTCCAGTTTTGAAAAACGTCCCCCATTGTCACGCTAAGTGGGTTACTAGCAAGAAAAAAAACTAAAAAAGAAAACCAATGCAGCCACCACATCTAAGGACTTGTAACTTGCAATACATTACAATTTTTTTCTTGGGTTATATATATATATATATATATATATATATATATATATATATATATATATATATATATATATATACAGTGGGTACGGAAAGTATTCAGACCCCCTTAAATTTTTCACTCTTTGTTATATTGCAGCCATTTGCTAAAATCATTTAAGTTCATTCTTCTTCCTCATGAATGTACACATAGCACACCATACTGACAGAAAAACACAGAATTGTTGACATTGTTGCAGATTTATTAAAAAAGAAAAACTGAAATATCACATGGTCCTAAGTATTCAGACCCTTTGCTGTGACACTCATATATTTAACTCAGGTGCTTTCCATTTCTTCTGATCATCCTTGAGATGGTTCTACACCTTCATTTGAGTCCAGCTGTGTTTGATTATACTGATTGGACTTGATTAGGAAAGCCACACACCTGTCTATATAAGACCTTCCAGATCACAATGCATGTCAGAGCAAATGAGAATCATGAGGTCAAAGGAACTGCCTGAAGAGTTTAGAGACAGAATTGTGGCAAGGCACAGATCTGGCCAAGGTTACAAAAAGATTTCTGCTGCACTTAAGGTTCCTAAGAGCACAGTGGCCTCCATAATCCTCAAATGGAAGACGTTTGGGACGACCAGAACCCTTCCTAGAGCTGGCCATCCGGCCAAACTGAGCTATCGGGAGAGAAGAGCCTTGGTGAGAGAGGTAAAGAAGAACCCAAAGATCACTGTGGCTGAGCTCCAGAGATGCAGTCAGGAGATGGGAGAAAGTTGTAGAAAGTCAACCATCACTGCAGCCTTCCACCAGTCGGGGCTTTATGGCAGAGTGGCCCGACGGAAGCCTCTCCTCAGTGTAAGACACATGAAAGCCCGCATGGAGTTTGCTAAAAAACACCTGAAGGACTCCAAGATGGTGAGAAATAAGATTCTCTGGTCTGATGAGACCAAAATAGAACTTTTTGGCCTTAATTCTAAGCGGTATGTGTGGAGAAAACCAGGCACTGCTCATCACCTGTCCAATACAGTCCCAACAGTGAAGCATGGTGGTGGCAGCATCATGCTGTGGGGGTGTTTTTCAGCTGCAGGGACAGGACGACTGGTTGCAATCGAGGGAAAGATAAATGCGGCCAAGTACAGGGATATCCTGGACAAAAACCTTCTCCAGAGTGCTCTGGACCTCAGACTGGGCCGAAGGTTTACCTTCCAACAAGACAATGACCCTAAGCACACAGCTAAAATAACGAAGGAGTGGCTTCACAACAACTCCGTGACTGTTCTTGAATGGCCCAGCCAGAGCCCTGACTTAAACCCAATTGAGCATCTCTGGAGAGACCTAAAAATGGCTGTCCACCAACGTTTACCATCCAACCTGACAGAACTGGAGAGGATCTGCAAGGAGGAATGGCAGAGGATCCCCAAATCCAGGTGTGAAAGACTTGTTGCATCTTTCCCAAAAAGACTCCTGGCTGTATTAGATCAAAAGGGGGCTTCTACTAAATACTGAGCAAAGGGTCTGAATACTTAGGACCATGTGATATTTCAGTTTTTCTTTTTTAATAAATCTGCAACAATGTCAACAATTCTGTGTTTTTCTGTCAGTATGGGGTGCTATGTGTACATTCATGAGGAAGAAGAATGAACTTAAATGATTTTAGCAAATGGCTGCAATATAACAAAGAGTGAAAAATGTAAGGGGGTCTGAATACTTTCCGTACCCACTGTATATATGTTTTAAAGCGCAGTTAAAGTTAGAGGAGGAAGCAGCAAGATACAGTCCACACTCTGTAAAGTAGTTTAAATGTAAGGTTCTTTCAATAGATTTCGTAAAAAAAAGCTTTCCAACAGCAGCCCAGAATCCAAAGGGACAGGCTTCAGAGATAGACCTTTGTGCTCTGTGTGAGAGCAGCGGTATCTCTGCAGCAGCCCAGCACACCTGCCTCCCCACTTTGCCGAGTCTGACTGCTGCAGAGAGACTTGTACACTCACACAGAGCAAAGCGGTCCTTCTCTGTTGTCTGTGCCTTAGTATTGGAAAAGCTCCCCAGCAGCAACCCAAAGTCTAATCACAGTAAGAATCTTACATTTAAGCTTTTTTTTTACAGATTGCAGAAAGCATCTTGGTGCTTCTTTCCCTTACATACACCCACTGAAATGATTAGCCTTAGGTGATAAACAGATTAAACACAACCTCCTACATAAATTGTACCTGTTTATCTGCAGCAATCTCTCCTTTACAGCCTACTAAGGCTCAGTTCACACTGCCGCGACTTGGGATCCCACTTGTGAGACACCAAGTCGCATGACGTGAAATCCCATATTTATCAATGAGAGATGTCTTAATTAGCACTACTGAAGTCGCTCCGACTTTAGAAAAGGTTCCCGTACTTTTCAAGACGACTTCTATTCTATACTTCTATTAAAGTAGTACTCAAGTCGCCTGGTGAGGCTGGACTTTTAGGTCGCAGCAGTGTGAACAGAGCCTAAAACACACAGATCAAAGGCTTTTTCTCAGCTCCAGAAGGCAGAGGATCTGATTTAAAACATTGCATAAGATAGAGTGTGTAACTAAGACCTGAGTGAAGGGAATGGACACCTCCACTACACAGTTTCATAGCAAAATACGCACAACTGAGGCTGTCCATCACCTTCTATGTGCTGGAGGGGGGGGCCAGGGACATCTTCTGGGATTGATTGGTGTAGAGTTAGACTGAGAAGTGACTGATGCAGATATAGGGAGGAGAGAACAATATGGAACCACACAAAGTGCTTTGGATTGAACCAAGTACACACTATAGAGGGATATGCTTAATTTCATTTTTCATTTCAAAAGTTTACAGCCACTTTAGGCTTAATTTAGGATTTCAAAGAAGTGAACATTTGTAAAGAAATCAGGACAGTCCACCAAAATTATGTACAAGGTCACTGGGTTTTCTTTTTATTGTCATCAATGATACTTTCAGTATAAGACAATTTAAGAAATTAAAACTAAACATACAATAAGGTGCCACAAAAAAAAAAAAAAAAAAAAAGTGTACAGGTTCACAGCAGAGGATATTTAGGCAATGCTGACATAGGCGTCTTCTCACTCGCTTCCCCTTGTGTTACATAAAAAGAGGGGAGAGACATAATGTTCCCCATCACCACTGATAAGGACCTCTTCCATCATGGCTGGTACTGCAATTATAAATATGGCCGAAACAGCACAGGGATAGAAAAAGCTTCCTTGTGTTACCTCCTCAGGGCATTTACTGGACAACTATGTGCCATGAGGCGAAGGTGAGAACCTCACCATACAGAGGGAATCCAGCCTTGTGGTACAGGCTTGGAGAAATAGAAAAAAAGGCACAAAATGACTTGCTAGAGAAGTTGTAGTTTTCTAACTATTTTAAGGTCTGTTTCTCTAAATTGTAGCAAGCCGTACTGTGCATCAATCCTACTCCAATTGCTCCTTTGGTTGAGAGGTGAGAAAACGCCCTTAAAAGATTTCTGTGCCAGGAAATCCCATCTATTGTATAGCTGAGACAAGGCGGCACTGGAATACTGGCGAGCAAACCAAGTTGATGCAAACCATTCATACAGTCCATGTGTCTAATGATCGGCAATAGGAGTTAGTATGAAGGAAGGCCTTTGGTTGAAGGTTCTACATAGAGTTGGCGGAAAGAGCAGCAAACTGGTGAGAGCATGAAGATAGCATTGGGAAAGCTGGAAGGAAAGTGATGCAAGAGATCAGGACACTGGACCAGCAAGGCTCGATGCGTCTGCATTTCCAATGTGATGTTTTTATAATATTTACAGTGTATGTCTGGGCAACATACGGGAAAAAAAAAAAAAAAAAAATTACAGGCTTGCACTATGTACAAATTTCCCCATCTTTTTCCCCTTAAAAAAAAAAAAAAAAAAAGGGTTCATCAGAAATCCAGTGAACTCCTAATTTCCTCTAGTTTGCTGGCAACAGCCCTGACCAAGTTCTACCCTGCCTGACTTAAGAACACACACGGCTTAAATTGGAACTTCACCCAAAAGGGGAAGTTCCACTTGTTTGTGTCCTCCACCAACCCCCCATGACACATTTGGCACTTTTTTTTTTGGGGGGGGGGGGGGTATTTAGTTTTGACAGGTCCCACCCCCACTTCTGGTCACATGAACTGTAGCATTTCTAAGCGATCTGCTAGTTTCCCCAACTTAAGATGCCAGCGCCGGCACCCAAAGCCAGCTGAAGAATCGGCTCAGGTGAGGACATCACTGAATCCCTGGACAGGTAAGTTTCCTTACATTAAAAGTCAACAGCTATGGTATTTCCAACTGCTAGATTTTTTTTGGGGGGGAGCCAGGAGATTCTCTTTAGGGACATGAGAGGAGAGGAGTGGGGTGTTCTGTAGTTTAGCAGAGGAGAATGCAAAAAGGGCTGACAACACTGCTTGAGATTAAATGCAGTTGAGGCTCTGTGTTGTCAGCTCAATAAAGCAGGTTAGGAGCTCACTGAATTTCTGGTAGATCAAAAAGTTTTTGTTTCTGTACTTGTAACATTTATAAAGGGATAAAACATGGAGAAATGTACATATATTGCAGAAACAGATTAAATATGCTTATTGTGGATAGTGCCCAAACATTTTAAGAACTAAAATAGACCAATTTAAAATGGAATTGGTCACCACATCTAAAAAATAACTTTTTAAAAAAGGAAGAGGGGAAGAAGAGGTAAATCTTCCCCCCTTTTTTTTTTTGCTGTCAGTGGCTCTATTGGGGAAATTTGTTATTTCCTGTGCAGGTGACAACAGTGTCACTGGTACGGAAAGTGAGGAAATATATAAAAATATAAAAATGACAAAAAGTGGGAGGTTCTGACCTTTTTTCCAAATCTTCCAAAAAAAAAAAAAAAAAAGTTTTTGGTTTACTTTTCGATATGCCGTTATGTCTTTGTTGGAGAGATTTCCGGTCACGTCTTGTTCCATGTCCTACAAGTAGTGAGAAAACATCTACTCAACAGGTACACAGCAATGAAAAGCTCGTCAGAGCCTCTAGCCCTTCCTCACCTCATTAAAAACTTAGAACAAAAAAGTTTCATCTGTAGTTCCATTTACACTCAACATGCATGCAAATTTTTGACAAAAGAACTTGGCAACTCCCCAACCAAAGTACATGATTGCAGCATCAAAGCTTAGCCAACAGAATTACCAATAATACAATATTAGATGTGGTTCCCACTAAAACGTGTTGTCTACACAGTAGAAAAATCGTTTTGGCCTGACTAGAATGAGGTCCACAAACAATGGGATTGCCAAGGAATTAGGCGATCACTTTGTTTGAAAGACCAACATTCACTGCAACGGGAACTATGAATTCTGCGAGGACAGCCATTTTCTGGGTTGGCAAATGCTCAATAGAATATGACCTATACATTCCATAAAAACATAGAGCCATGGAGAAACCATTAGGTTGTTAAGACCAAGTCCATGGAGGCCCGTACAAGTCCATGGAGGCCCGTACAAGTCCATGGAGGCCCGTACAAGTCCATGGAGGCCCGTACAAGTCCATGGAGGCCCGTACAAGTCCATGGAGGCCCGTACAAGTCCATGGAGGCCCGTACAAGTCCATGGAGGCCCGTACAAGTCCATGGAGGCCCGTACAAGTCCATGGAGGCCCGTACAAGTCCATGGAGGCCCGTACAAGTCCATGGAGGCCCGTACAAGTCCATGGAGGCCCGTACAAGTCCATGGAGGCCCGTACAAGTCCATGGAGGCCCGTACAAGTCCATGGAGGCCCGTACAAGTCCATGGAGGCCCGTACAAGTCCATGGAGGCCCGTACAAGTCCATGGAGGCCCGTACAAGTCCATGGAGGCCCGTACAAGTCCATGGAGGCCCGTACAAGTCCATGGAGGCCCGTACAAGTCCATGGAGGCCCGTACAAGTCCATGGAGGCCCGTACAAGTCCATGGAGGCCCGTACAAGTCCATGGAGGCCCGTACAAGTCCATGGAGGCCCGTACAAGTCCATGGAGGCCCGTACAAGTCCATGGAGGCCCGTACAAGTCCATGGAGGCCCGTACAAGTCCATGGAGGCCCGTACAAGTCCATGGAGGCCCGTACAAGTCCATGGAGGCCCGTACAAGTCCATGGAGGCCCGTACAAGTCCATGGAGGCCCGTACAAGTCCATGGAGGCCCGTACAAGTCCATGGAGGCCCGTACAAGTCCATGGAGGCCCGTACAAGTCCATGGAGGCCCGTACAAGTCCATGGAGGCCCGTACAAGTCCATGGAGGCCCGTACAAGTCCATGGAGGCCCGTACAAGTCCATGGAGGCCCGTACAAGTCCATGGAGGCCCGTACAAGTCCATGGAGGCCCGTACAAGTCCATGGAGGCCCGTACAAGTCCATGGAGGCCCGTACAAGTCCATGGAGGCCCGTACAAGTCCATGGAGGCCCGTACAAGTCCATGGAGGCCCGTACAAGTCCACGGAGGCCCGTACAAGTCCACGGAGGCCCGTACAAGTCCACGGAGGCCCGTACAAGTCCACGGAGGCCCGTACAAGTCCACGGAGGCCCGTACAAGTCCACGGAGGCCCGTACAAGTCCACGGAGGCCCGTACAAGTCCACGGAGGCCCATACAAGTCCACGGAGGCCCATACAAGTCCACGGAGGCCCATACAAGTCCACGGAGGCCCATACAAGTCCACGGAGGCCCATACAAGTCCATGGAGGCCCATACAAGTCCATGGAGGCCCATACAATCTGTGAGGGCCACTGTAAGAGCTGATCAATTTCTCATCAGAACAAAGATTACTTATAGGGTGGTCTTTTTTTTGTAAGCCGGACCACTTTACTTTAGAAAGCAGCCTAACATATTAGTGTTTGCATCCACATTGTGACCTAGACCAACCTCTGGATCCCAGCCTATTAGGCCCCCATCTCAGACAGGTTGCCGTTGTCATCTGAAATTATGCAAGGAAAGCCATTTTTTGATCCGGTCAATTGTGGCCTGTAAATTCTGCGTAGGCAGTTATTTTATGGCTACCAGCGCTAATTATGAAATACGGCCTTACGTTACCCACCACTTCACAGGGCAACAAGTAGATCTCTACAGTCTAGATAAAATTTCCTAAAATTAAGGATATCCTAAATATGAAGAGGTCATGTTCTCAGGAACATCATGTCAATCCACATATTGAATGCACAGACAACAGGAACACTTGCTGAGGAATTGTGTAGATAAATTCAAAGTTGCTCCAGCAGCCATTCTGTCAATGATTTTGAGCTGGATAGTTTTAATAGCTTGGAATGTCTATTCAGTATTATGTATCACACAGCAGAAAATGTTACATTATGGCAAAAAATAAAACCCCAAAAAGCCATTTCCAAAATGGCTTCTTTACCTCCTTCCACACTGCAGAGGCGTCCATCAGCCCAAGGCCCCATCTCCCTGTAGCAATCATGTCAAGGCTAATATGTTTATATATACTTTTGATACAAAAAAAAAAAATCTATGATATATTTTTTTCCCTATTTATATATTTATTTACAGAATAAATTCAGTCAAAGCGCTCAGAATGGCAGTAAACCTTAGACGGCTGTGCTTCCCAGGAGTCTATCTAGAACATTCCACAAAGGCTTCTCTTCATGTTAGGGATGGGCCACGGGTCTAAGCAAATGGATGAGGGGATGATGATAATTAAAAAAAAAAAAAAAAAAAAAAAAACATCCAGCTATTGTATTCAAATTAAAAAAAAAAAAAAAAAAATGTCTGTTCGCACTAATCACTTTGCTACATATAAAATTTCCAGCTAATATAAAGCACATTGTACCAGTCCTCTAAAACAGTTAAGATATATACACTGGTCTAGATATATTAACAAATAGAATATTACAAAATATTAAAGGCCACAGTCGTGTCCTGCCCTTGGTTTTATTTGAAGTTGGCGTAGTCCGAGAACGCGTCAATATATTCCTGAACCACTCTGTAGCAGAATTCGTACTGCTCCTGCGGGGGTGGGAGAGAAAGAAGAGAATTAGCTGAATGCACTTTTAGCATTATTAAAATTATAATTATATATATATATATATATATATATATATATATATATATATATATATATATATATATATATATATATATATATATCGTATTTTACGGAGTATAAGACAACCCCCCTAATTTTCAAGTTAATACATAGGTTTTGGGCTATACTCGCCGTATAAGACTACCCCCCCCTTCCAAAGCAAGGCAACACCATTGAAAAACATCAGATTTCTCATAGATCTCCAAGGTACCCCAAGTACTGTAATACATGTAATCTCTCATAATATCTCCAAGGTACCCCAAGTATTACCAGTAGATGTAATCTCAAGACGGTGGCTGTGTGGGAATCCTGTACCGGTATACCGTATGTACGTATAAGACTACTTTTGAACCTCAAAAAAATCCCTCAAAAATGGGGGGTCTTATACGCCGAGTATAATATCTCCAAGGTAACCTAAGTATAAGTATTACCGGTAGATGTAATCTCTCAAGAGGCTGGTTGTGTGGGAATCCTGTACTGGTATACCGTATGTACCGTAGCTTCGGCTACATACAGTATACCGCGCTGAGCCAATCACAGTGAGCGATGTATTCTATTGTCGAATGCAAAGCCTGCTCGGATTGGCAGAGTCAGAGAGGCGGGCTGATGTTACTTCGCCAATCCGAGAGATACTGAAAGTGGTCTTATACGCCAGAAAATACTATAAATTTATTAATTACAGCATCTCACAAAAGTGAGTACACCCCTCACATTTTTGTAAATATTTTATTCTATCTTTTCATGTGACAACACTGAAGAAATGACACTTTGCTACAATGTAAAGTAGGGAGTGTACAGCTTGTATAACAGTGTAAATTTGGTGTCCCCTCAAAATAACCCAACACACAGCCATTGTCTAAACCGCTGGAAACAAAAGTGAGTACACCCCTAATTGAAAATTTCCAAATTGGGCCCAATTTCCAAATTGGGCCCAATTAGCCATTTTCCCTCCCCGGTGTCATGTGACTTGTTAGTGTTTAAAAGGTCTCGGGTGTGAATGGGGAGCAGGTGTGTTAAATTTGGTGTCATCGCTCTCACTCTCTCATACTGATCACTGGAAGTTAAACATGGCACCTCATGGCAAAAAACTGAGGATCTGAAAAAAATAATTGTTGTTCTACATAAAGATGACCTAGGCCAGGGATCCTCAAACTACGGCCTTCCAGCTGTTGCGGAACTACACATCCCATGAGGCATTGTAAAACTCTGATGTTCACAGACCCGACTAGGCATGATGGGAATTGTAGTTCCTGAAAAACTGGAGAACCATAGTTTGAAGACCCCTGGCCTAGGCTATAAGAAGATTGCCAAGACCCTGAAACTGAGCTGCAGCACGGTGGCCAAGACCATACAGCAGTTTAACAGGAGAGTTTCCACTCAGAACAGGCCTCGCCGTAGTAATCCAAAGAAGTTGAGTGCACATGCTCAGCGTCATATCCAGAGGTTGTCCTTGACTAACAGCCCTGAGGGTGCCTGCCCCTGCCTACTCCCACTGCCTGACAGCTGGGAAGAGGTTGAAGGTGTTGTCGGCACCCTTTCCATGACTGAGTGGACAGGGAGTGTGGGGCAGCTGGTTGGAAGTTAGTTACATTTACATAACCCTCCCCCCACAAAGATGGAAACTGTTTTCTATTCATTTTTTTCTTTTACAAAATTAATTTTCTTTTTCAGTTTGCACTGTCTTCCAGCCATGCCACAGCCACCAAACAGCCGAAGGCCCCTTTCACACAGGCTGTCCAATTAAGTCCACCTGTCAGTTTTTCAGGCTGACCTGATTAGACCACCCAGTCTACTCTATGGAGCAGTGGATGGCAGCAGACACATATCCGCTGACACCCGATCTGATCTTGTCCACCAAAAGCAGATGGATGGTGGTCTCATTTTCCAGATCAGGTGGCATGGGATGTAAACATACAGGTGGTCAGTTTCCATCAGATTGCCCCATAGAGGAAAGTGTGATCGTGTCCCTGTGCGCACTGCATAAGCGGACACGGACCAGTCATCCGCCTGCTCAGCGGGGGATCAGCGGAGAGATCTCCCACTGAACAAGCTGATTCCGCTTAGTGGAGGAGCCCGTGTGAAAGGGGCCTAAAGTGGCATGAGTCACTGGATCTCTAATCGCCTCCACCTTGCTGCACTGTCCTTCCCTAGTGATCTGCTGCCCATCACACCATCAAACCCCACACCCCCGGCCTGAATGCCAGAAGACATTGGGCAGTTCTGTAACTATTTGGCCTGTGTGTATGGCAGCTGGTCCAACATAAGCCAACAAAAGCGGAACACAAGCAGCCGACTCCCGATGAGAGCTGAGAGCGCTGACTGGAGTGTTCTGGTGGGGAGGGGGCGTTCATCCCCCCTGTCAAAACACAATACTTCAGGGGGGGGAAATTGCTGTACTAACATCGGATTGTTAGTACAGTGGCTCTGACCTGAGCTGTTTTTTTTTTTTTGTTCTGCTTTACATGCATATGGTGGCCAGGTGACAGACTGTGATGCTGACCCCCCCCCCCAGCTATGTATCCGAGGGTCCACAGGCCTGGGACCAGCATAGTGGGTGCCGCAGGGTGGATCTTGTTCCTGACCCAGAAGCGATGTGTATGACACGGATCTGCATTGCATTCAGTGGACCACGAACGTACAAACGTAAAAACACAAGTTGGGGCACCTATGCATAAAAAAAAATGTTGATTGCAATACACATGAAATATCACCGCGCACAAACTGGCTCCTAACTTTAGCTGGCTTCTAGATTAAAAAAAAAATCTGTCAAGCCTTGGACTAGACCATTTTTTACGATAAAGGCACTGCGTTACTTTAAAAAAAATGTAAAATTTATGTACTTTTTTCCCCACAAATAGCTCTTTCTGGTGGTGGTATTTGATCACCTCTGCTTTCTTTTATTTTTTTGCGCTATTAAAGAAAAAAAAGACTGACCAAAAAAAAAAACATATCCAATAAACAAAATTGAAAAAAAATAAAGTTTCTTCATAAATTTAGATCAATATGTATTTTGACACATTTTTGGTAAAAAAAAAAATCCCAATAAGCTTATATTGATTGGTTTGCGCAAAAGTTATTATGCCTACAAACTATGGGATATTTTTATTTATTTTAATAGTAATGGTGGCGATCAGCGACTTGTAGCAGGACTGCGATATTGCGGTGGACAGTTGGACACTGACACTTTTGGGGGACCAGTGACATGAATACAGTGATCGGTGCTAAAAAATATACACTGTCACTGTACTGACACTGACTGGGAAGGGACTATCAGGGGAAATCAAAGGGTTAACTGTGTGCCTAGGCCAGTGCTTGTGTACACTGTAGGGGAGGTGCTTTTACTAGAGGAAGACATAGATCCATGATTCTGCTTTGCAGGAGCACAGGATCCAAGCCTTCTCTACTGACAGAAAGGCAATCTGCCTTGTTTATTTAAGTAGATCGCCCTTCTGCCTCTGTGTTTAAGGGATCAGCAAGTGCCGGCGGACAGAGTCCGCGGTACCCGTAGAGCAGCTCCCACTAAGTGGGTCACTAGCAGCATGCATGCGCACCCTAGACCCGGAAGGGTTGGATCATGTACTAGGTATGGGATACAGGTAGCAAGTAGTCAAAGTCGAACTGAACCTTTTGCATTTACTACTGTAATGCAGATAGGTCATTTTTCAGTGCCAGTCAGTTTGTGCTAGCTGGACCAAAACGCAATGCTTTTCAGTTTTTGATGCTGAAATAATGGTATCAAAAATGAACTTAATTGGCACTATAGGGCTTATTTAGAAGGGCGACATTGATCTCAAAGATATGAAAGTCCTGGAGCGTGCCAAGAACATTGGTATAAAAAAAAAAAAAAAAAAATGGCTGTGCTTTATAAATGAGGGGGTATCTTTTTTAACCAATTCCTGTCCGTAGGTCATCCCTTAGTTGGAAGTGGTTATACCAGGATGATATTAAAAAAGAATAGCGCGCAAATGCAAAAGAAATTACTACCAAATCTGAAGACAATCCATAAATAAAAATGGGGGTTTGGTCCCACCATATGGCCATATCGTGCTCAAGCCCACTACTGCGTCAAAGTACCCCATTATCAGTGGGTCCTACACTATCCATGAAAAAGAGATGAATCCAGCCTTTCTAACCCTTGGATAATACTCCTTGCTGGGAAAGATGTGCAAATGCACTACAGGGGACTCCTCCTATATCCACTTGATGGTGGACACTAATTGAGTACAGGCATCATCCCAGTACCAACATTAGCAGCCAGTGAATCCCTCTTAAGTAGAAGTGATTAGTCACTTCTGTTGGCAGCAGAAGGGCCAACCATCACCCCCAACCCCCCTCGCCACCTTTTACTGGGCTTCCGTCTGATCACAGAGCCCAGGAGCACTGTGACGGCTGCACTACACAGAGAGGAACAGACGTTGTTCCTCCCTCTTAGTGACCATGGAGACTGGAAGCGACAAGTATTGTCACTTCCGGCTATGGCTCTTTGTTTATCTGGCCATTAACAGCCAAGAAAGCAGAGGATCAGACTGATCTGTGTCTGATCAGCTGCACTGGAGGCCAGGGGAGAGATTTGGGGTCTAAAAGGTCACAGATCGCTCCATAAAGAGCAATAAAGTTAATGTGAATCCTTGTGCAGCTAGAAAATGTTGACTTTTTAGTTTATTAGGGTTTTTGTCCTAAACTGTTTTTAAAGTGATTGTAAAGGTTTAGTTACCTAGTTTAAAAAACACTCATTATACTTATCTGCTCTGGTGAAATGGTTTTGCAAAGAAAGCCCCAATCTTCCTCTTTTTGTGTCCCCCACCGAGTGCACCCAATAGCAATCCTCTTGCTATGGGGGCTCCCGAGCTACACTGCTGTGAATTAAGATTGTTCATTCACACACAGACCACAGCCGGGCCCCGCCCCTCATTCTATCCTCATTGGCTCACTGGCTGTGATGAACAGCAGAAGGAGTCAACGGCTACCCGGAGGGGCAAAGTGTCAATGTCTCTTAAAACCAAGTCAAAAAATACATCTCTTAACGGCAAAAGGTAACTCCACAGATGTCTTTTCACTTTACACAGCCTCTTAATAAACATAGGTGTATTTGACAAGGTACTCACCAGTGTCTGCACCATGTGTGGCCTCTGTAATCTTAAGCTTTTCACTGTTTGAAAGACGTCTAGTATCCCTTCTGCTTTTACTCTCTCCAGCACAGTACTGAGAGCGCAGAACGTCCCCGTCCTCCCCGCGCCAGCACTGCGCAAGAAAGCAACATGAATAACCTCGGCATTTCACACATCACTATTTGCTTATCATGTGATGCAAAATGTACAGTGTTTGCATTATCTTAAGCATTAAAATAAAAAATTTGGTAATGGAATACCTCACCTGGTGTGTACAGAAATGGAGTACCTCTAGATGTACCATCAGTAATCACTAGTACCTCCTAAAAGGTAGTACCAGCAATTTCCTGCAGTGCATAGTAATAGAGTACCTCCTAAAAGTAGTACAACATTCTGACCTGGTGTGTACAGTAATGGAGTACTTTCTAGAAGTAGTACTACAATTTCACCTGTTGTGTATAGTAATGGAATACCTCCTAGAAGTAGTACTACATTCTCGCTTGGTGTGTACAGTAATGGAGTACCTCCTACAAGTAGTACTACGTTTTCACCCAGTGTGTACAGTAATGAAGTACCTGTTAGTAGGACTACTACGTCCTCACCTAGTATGTACAGTAATTGAGTACCTCCTAGAAATAGTACTACATTTTCACCAGGTGCATACAGTAATGGAGTAACTGCTAGAAGTAGTACTACTTTCTTGCTTGGTGTGTACAGCAATATGGAATACCTCCTAGAAGTAGTACTATGTTCTCACCTAGTGTGTACAGTAGTTGAGTACCACCTAGAAGTAGTACTACATTCTCACCTGATGTGTACTGCAATGGAGTACCCCTTAGAAGTAGTACTACGGATTGCCCCTGTTGTGTACAGTAATGAAGAGCCTCTTAGAAGTAGTACTACATCCTCACCTAGTGTGGACAGTAATGGAGTACCTCCTAGAAGGACTACTACATCCTCACCTAGTGTGTACAGCAATGGAGTACCTGCTAGAAGGACTACTACATCCTCACCTAGTGTGTACAGTAATGGAGTACCTCCTAGAAGGACTACTACATCCTCACCTAGTGTGTACAGTAATGGAGTACCTGCTAGAAGGACTACTACATCCTCACCTAGTGTGTACAGTAATGGAGTACCTCCTAGAAATAGTACTATGCTCTCACCTGGTGTGTACAGTAATGGAGTTTCACCTAAAAGTGGTACTACATCCTCACCTGGTGTGTACCGTAATGGAGTACCTCCTAGAAGTAGTACTACGTTCTCACAGGTGCGTCGTAAAGTAATGGAGTACTTCCTAGAAGTAGTACCACATCCTCACCTGGTGTGTAATGGGAGTACCTCCTAGAAGTAGTTCTACGTCCTTATCTGGTTTGTACAATAATGGAGTACCCCCTAGAAGTAATACAAGTACTCACCTGCAGTGTACGGTGATGGGGTGGTTCCCAGACTGTTGTTGCTGTTTTTGCACAGCTGCGATGATATTAATCATCCCTTTCCCATCAGTGGGAATTCCGACCTCCGGCCACCCATGAAAGTGGAACTGTCTTATTTGGCGGGCTTTGTTTTCCTGCACAAACAAAATTTCTCACTTTAGTCAATCAAACAGCGAATAGCTGTTACTGTGTCACAGATGACAACCGCACTCCTCTAAAACAACTGCACATGCATTAACTTTTATTCACTTCTATGCTAAAAACAATGACCAAACTGGACTTTTCTTGAATTTTGTTTCTCAAGTTGAATAGAAAAAGCAGCAATTGAACCATTTCTAATGAAGTTTCTAAAGCATGTGATGCTCTTTCTTCTCTGATACTTTACCTTGTAATAAAATGTTAACTGCTTTATGCTAGTGCTTTCACAAGTCAAACAGTTAAAGCATTACTAAAGGCACAAATACTTACCTATGCTCCACTGGTCCACCACCCGCGAGGTCCCTCTCCAGCATCTTCTCCTGGAGTCCATCTTCGGTCGTCTATATTGGCCGGTGTGGGATGAATAATAGCCAAACAATCCTACCGCGCATGCACAGGAATGTGGTTATCCCGTAGCATGGGCAGCATACCGGAATAAAAATGGAGCTGCACATGCGTAGCTCATTGTACGTTCTAAAGCGAATTGAGAACAGGCAGGTTAGTTTTATTTGCAGAAGAGACATGGAACGTGTCTACTGCAATAAAAAAACCTGTTTGCAATTTTTTACTTTTTGTCTTCAGTTCCACTTCAAGTTCAGCAGCAGGTATATCAAGAGACAAAGAATTATTCCGACTGGCTGCTAAAAGTTGCTCATTAAGTTTGCGCAATTCTATAGGCTATAGGTGGCCATAGATGGATTGAAATTCATCTGGTTCAGTAGGAATGAGCAGAATTTGATCAGTGATTGGCCATCCCTGTTCAATAGAAGTCAGCGGCTGCAGCCCCTGATCTATTCTGACTCTGTGCTAGAATACAATGCCCCAACAAGGAGGGGGGGGGGGGTATTCATCCATCCACCTCATCGGTGTGGATGGAGGAATCTGTTCCTTCATTCAGCCTGCTGGCTGAAAAAAAAAAAAATCACCTAAGGCCAGCATTATTCAGTACAGAACAGGAATGAGATCCTCAAAAGCCTTTCCAATTCAGTGGTTTCTGTGATCCAGGGCAACCCGCTTTCTGATGTGATATCTCTAGTTCAGGTTAGACAGTCCATGCCAGGCCTAGACAACCTTGGCACTCCAGCTGTGGTGAAACTACAAATCCCATTATCCCTCTCTCTCTGGGAGTCATGCCTGTGGCTGTCAGAATCTTGTAGTTCTACAACAGCTGGAATGCTGAGGTTGAATACTTCTGATCTATAAAAAGATAGGAATAGTTGCATATTTAGTGACAAGATGTGACTTCAGAAGTCCTCACCCTGGTGTTGGTGACCAGAAGGTCTCGCACTGTGTAGCTCTCACACTCTTCTTCCTTCTTCAGCTCCATGGTAATATCGCCAAAAGACACGGTCCCTTCTGACGGCCAATACTGCGCACATTTTTCCTGAAAAGAATCAAGTGATGATATTTAGGAGTATGACTGCAATTATCTGGTGGAACAGAGTAGGGCATTTCACAGAGTAATGCAAGGGTCTCTCTGCTTATACATACAACCATAGTAGGCAGAACAGTAGTATGGTGATTAAGGGAAGAGAAGGGGTATGGCGCTGCCTAAGTGACCAATAAATTGGTGAAAATATATGATATAGAGACAACAAGGATAAAGGATAGTCATGGTAAACCACTAATAGTAATATATAAAAAAAGGAAAGTGGTATATAAAACACAAATCCAATGTGAGTAAATGTAAAATATTCAAGTAGATGAAGAGTGACTGGTGCTAGTGTTGGTAAATGGTCTGATATAAAGGAGATGGTCAGGATCCCACTGAATCTCTTTTATCCTTGTTGTCTCTATATCTTATATTTTCACCAATTTATTGGTCACTTAGGCAGCGCCATACCCCTTCTCTTCCCTTCAGCCTCTTTGCATATAACTACGGTTATATTTCAATAGGGGCAGCAGCCAATCAATTTACACACTTCCTTAGCGCGGAGTACACCCTTTCAGTATGGTGATTAAAGCTGAACCCAGGGGAACCAGTTTCAACCAGTTATATTGCTTTTGGCGCCGCTTAGGGTAGATATAAAAGCATATCTCTGTGTACCAGAACATGGGGTGCAGGCTTGTCCTGATACTAATCCAGAGGGATAGTAAATATAAAGAGGAAAGGATCGTAGCTACTCCCGATCAGGCCAGGTGAATAAATGAGGAGCAGCCTCAGCCTACATGTCTACACCAAACCGCACACCTCGATGCATTTCCCCCCGCCCACCTGGATACCAGTTATTTTTGCACCATAACTTACAAACGCGCTTATTTTTGTATATTAATATTTTTCAGTGTATGGGAAAACTACCTTTTATGTATTATTTATGTATTTTAACATAACAAGTTCAGAACATGCCATAAATGGATGACAAGTGCAGACAAAAAAAAAAAAAAATATATATATATATATATATATATATATATATATATATATATATATATACACACACACACACACACATATATATATATATATATATATATATATATATATATATACACACACAAAGATCATGAATTGATTCTGTACAAAACTAGTTGCTGTAAAACGGTTAACAGAAAACTACCTTTTAAAAGATTGACATCATAGCTGCTTTCATTGAGAAAAAAATAGCAATGGCCAAGCACCTGGAGGAGGTATTAAGCAAGCAGTTCCATCACTTCTGCTTATTGTGCGGTGCTGCTTTCAGGAACTACAATTCCCATCATGTATTAGCAACTGTAGTTGTGAACAGGCATAAATGTGGGCGGAATTTAGGGGTGTGCATCTCAATTTCATCTAGTTGCCCTAATGTGGTATTTTACTATTACCGATAATAAAAAAATAAATACATTTGCTCGGAGGAAAAAAGCCTAAGAAACTTTTTTTTTTTTTTTTCAAACTTGCACAGAAGAAATGTACATGCAGATTTGCTGGCTGAAGCTCTATGTAAATTGTTTTACAAATAGACCCCTTTGGAGAAATGGCAGACCCCCAGGCTGGTTAAGCTGTGTGTAAGAGATGTAAACTGACACACTACACCACTGCTAAAAGATCTGGATACAACCTTATTGCAGTAACGGCCAGGAGGACAACCCAAAAAGTATTTTTCAAGTACAAACAAAAGCATAAAGTAAATACACATTCTGGGGGTCCAAAGACATCCCTTTCATTAGGGCTAGGAAAAAAAAAAAACAGCGTTCTCTGCTTTTTGGATTGCCCCCGACTTTTTTTTTTTTTTTTTAATAAAGTTGTATATAGACCTCTTGGCAGCGGCATAGTCGTTCAATTTCTATTTTTGTTAAATTACACCACAAAGGCAAAGAGCACTTATGAAGCCAAGGGATGCCCCTGCAAATTTGATAAAACCATGGGTCCATCTTTTTGATACTTGAGATAGCAGACATCCAACTTCTTACAAAATTGAGACGGAGTGAATAGCACCATACCCAATTGGTTGATTTCTATCCAGTATTCTGTTAGTACAAGAAGGAGCACACGTTATATTTCAGAGATAAATTTACCTATTTTCTTTTGTATAAATGTATGACATGCTTAAGTGAGTATCTAACCGGTTAACTGAACTTCTTGTTTTGTTTGGTTCCATTTTTTATTATTTTTTTAATATTTTGGAATTGTAATGCAGCATACAATACTATTGTTGGCCATGTGATGTTGACTCATATTCCAATCCTCTTGTAAAACTCACCTTCATGAGGTTTGGGGATTGGCCATTTGAGGACTGTTTAGAAGTATATTCTGTATACCTGACAAACTATCTGCTGCATTTGCTCTTTATGCTAAAAATATTTAATAAAAACCAGTATAACAAAAACCATGGACATCCTCTGGGGTGTAGAAACCACCTGTCTGGGATCCAGATTATTCATCATCAATACTTTAAGATGGCGCTACAAAAAAAGATAATCTTATGGGTCCAGCACTATTTTCCCTGCTCTCATCTATATCTCAGGGTGGGCTGTGTATAAAACCGTGTGCTATGCATACATTTGTATTAAGGCGCTTGCCTTGAGATCAGCATGGCTGTGCACACACCGGTAGACCAGTAATCATCTGGGAATATTACCTGCCCCCTCTCCTCCAGTTCGGTTAACATGACAATGGAACACGACTTCCACTCCCAGATCATCCGCCAGAAATCTTCCATCGTGTGCCGCAATGGCCCCTGACTGGCAATGTATGAGTCCTTTTGTCGATAACCCTGCAAGACAGAGGAAAAACAAACAACGTTCTAGCATTAGACATCAGAAATGGTATCTTCTAGAGTAAGGGCATAACCACTGGCAAACTGGCCTGAAGAGCACCTGCCTAAATAAAAAGCAAAATATTGATATAAAAAGGAGAAAGTGCGGACATTTCTACTACAAGCTCCAAAGTTCTTCCTTAGGGCAGGAAGAAGGGAAAAAAATGTATTATCTGAGGATTCTGAGGTTTATCCAGAAATATTTTGCTGCATGTAAAAGGGCAGCTTTACCCTAAGCCTACGCTCATACTTCTGTGGGTGGAAGCCGCTGCGGGACCAGCACTTCGTCCTGCAGCTGCAATCACCCGCACAAAAAACGTGGGACCCGTGGGCGGGTGTCAGTGTTAATGGCACGCTGCCTGCACTGGAAGTCACAACCGCAGTGGGAACCGCACTGTAGTTAGTCGAAGTCGAAGGGATTGCATGAGGACTCGAGGGCATACAATGCGATTAGAGGAGAAGCGTTTTAACCTCAGGCAACGTGGGGGGTTCTTTACTGTTAGGGCTACAAGATTGTGGAATTGTCTACCACAAGAGGTGGTTTCTGCGGGAAGTATGGTGGCTTTCAAAAGACTCTTAGACGTACATCTCAAGGATCAGAACATTCAGGGCTATGTGAGATGATTACAGCTACACACACCTACACAGGTTGAACTGGATGGACTATTGTCTTTATTCAACCTCACATACTATGTAACTATGTAGTCTTGTTTGCGTGCGGACTGCAAATTCCGGGTCTCTGCCTCCTCATTGGCTCAGAGAGCGCAGCAGGAGCCATTGGATCCCACTGCTGTCAATTGCAGCCAGCGAGGAATGAGCAGGAGGTGGCCACACAGAGCAGGGCTCAGGAGCAAACACACAAGGCTTGCTATTCAGGCATTAGGAGAGGAGGAGGAGCCAGGAGAGGAGGAGGAGCCAGGAGAGGAGGAGGAGCCAGGAGCGCCAACGGGGGGCCCGAGAAGAGGAGGATCGGGGCTGCTCTATGCAAAAATATTGTACAAATTAGGTAAGAATGCCAGGTTTGTTTTTTTAAAGTTTACCTTTGATATCACTTTTAGGTGACTGTGCTACCTGCATGGCCATAAATTCTGAGGTATGTTCCGGACACTCAGAGCTGGAGAAAGCTACAAGGATGAGCCATGAAATATCTTCATTATTACAGAACAAGTCTAGTTAAATGTGACTACTACTAGTTACACCTGGACTGCATCATTGAGAACCTTCACAAAGATTATTATCTGGATCCTAAACGTAGAATGAACTTACATCGATAAAAGAGGCGTTTACATAGTCTGTATTCTCCTCTCCTCTTTTCACAGGAATAATGACTCTGTTAAATTCATCTGCAGGAGAAAAAAGAAAACATTTTAAAGCTTAACTCCTAGAAGTATACACTAACAACGGAGGCCAAACTCCAGGTTACAATGCAGTTACAGGAAGAGAAAAAAAGTATTTGATCCCCTGCTGATTTTGTACGTTTTCCCACTGACAAAGAGGTTATCAGTCTATAGTTTTAATGGTAGGCTTATTTTGACATTGAGAGACAAAACAATAATATCCAGAAAAAACGCATTTCAAAAAAAGTTAAATTTGCATTTTAATGAGTGAAATAAATATTTGATCCCCTATCAATCAGCAAGATTTCTGGCTCCTAGGTGTCCCCTATACAGGTAATGAGCTTAGATTAGGAGCATTCTCTTAAAGGGAGTGTTCCTAAAATCAGCTTGTTACTTGCATAAAAAACAACACCTGTCCACAGAAGCAATCAGATTCCAATCTCTCCACCATGGCCAAGACCAAAGAGCTGTCCAAGGATGTCAGGGACAAGATTGTAGACCAACACAAGGCTGGAATGGGCTACAAGACCATCGCCAAGCAGCTTGGTGAGAGGGTGACAACAGTTGGTGCAATAATTTGCAAATGGAAGAAACACAAAATAACTGTCATTCTCCCTCGGTCTGGGGCAATATCTCACCTCGTGGAGTTTAAATGATTATGAGAACAGTGAGGAATCAACCCAGAACTACACAGGAAACACTTGCCAATTATCTCAAGGCAGCTGGGATCATAGTCACCAAGAGAAAAATTGGCAACACTACTGTGTGAAATGATTGAAATCCTGCAGCGCCCGCAAGGTTCCCCTACTCAAGAAAGCACATGTACAGGCCCCATCTGAGGTTTGCTAATGAACATCTGAATGATTCAGAGGAGAACTGGGTGAAAGTGTGGTCAGATGAGACCAAAATCAAGTTCTTTAGCATCAACTGAACTTGCCATGTATGGAGGAGGAGGGATGCTGCCTATAATTCCAGGAAAACCATCCTCACCTTCAAACATGGATGTGAAGACATTATGCTTTGGGGGTGTTTTTCTGCCAAGAGGACAGGACAACTTCACTGCATCAAAGGGACGATGGACGGGGCAAAGTACCGTCAAATCTTGCATGAGAACCTCCTTTGCTCAGCCAGGGCATTGAAAATGGGTTGTGGATGGGTATTCCAGCAATGACCCAATACATACCGCCAAGGCAAAAAAGGAGTGGCTCAAGAAGAAACACATTAAGGTCCTGGAGTGGCCTAGCCAGTCTCTAGACCTTAAACTCATAAAAAATATGTGGAGGGAGCTGGAGGTTCGAGTTACCAAACGTCAGCCTCGAAACCTTAATGACTTGGAGAGGATCTGCAAAGAGGAGTGTGCAAACCTGGTGGCCAACTACAAGAAACGTTTGACCTCTGTGATTGACGAGATTTTTGCCACCAAGTAGGAAGTCATGTTTTGCAAAGGGGTCAAATACTTGTTTCACTCATTAAAATGCAAATCAATCGAGAACTTTTTTTTTAAAATACGTTTTTCTGTATGTTTTCGTTATTCTGTCTCTCAATTAAAATAATCCTAGCATTAAAATTATAGACTGATTATTTCTTTGTCAGTGGGCAAACGTACAAATTCAGCAGGGGGTCAAATCCTTTTTTCCCCCTCACTGTACACAAGCAGTTACAGTAAACAGTTTTTTTTGGGGGGGGGATCAAGGTTTTACATGAATAACAGCGGATCATTGTAAGTGGTAAATGGGTTTGTCTCAATACTCTGATACATTTGCTTGACAACTTGTTCTGTCGGTTTAAAGAGTCCATTTTTTTTCATCATGAAAAAAATGACTTTTTGAGATGTGAGATCTGAGGTCTTTTTGACCCCCAGATCTCATATTAAAGAATAAAAGTGATCAAAAACATTTTTTTTTTTTTTAAAAGGACAGTGTAAGAATAAAAAATAAAAGATAAAATAGGGGGAAAAAAATGAAAGCGCTCCGTCCCTGTTAGCTTGCGCGCAGAAGTGAACGCACACACAAGTCGCGCCCACATATGTAAACAGTGTTCAAACCACACATCCGGTATCACTGCGATCGTTCGGGCGAGAGCAATAATTTCTAAATTCTAATTTTAAATTCTAATTCTAAACTGGTAACCTGTAGAAATTTTTTAAATGTCACTATGGGAATTTTTAAGTACCAATGTTTGTCGCCATTCCACGAGCGTGCGCAATTTTTAAGCATGACATGTTGGGTATCTATTTACTCGGCGTAACATTATCTTTCACATTATAGAAAAAAATTGGGTATCTTTACCTTTTTCTTATTTTTTAATTCAAAAAGTGCATTTTGCCAAAACAAATTGCGTTTGTAAGACCACTGCGCAAATACGGTGTGATAAAAAAAATATTGCAACGATCCTTATTTTATTCTCTAAGGTCTCTGCCAAAAAAAAAATATATATATATATATATATATATATATATATATATATATATATATATATATATATATATATATATATATATATATATATATATATATATATATATATATATATATATAATGTTTGGGGGTTCTAGGTAATTGTTTAGCAATAAAAAATAATTTTAACTTGTAAACATGTGTCAGAAAAAGTCCCGATCCAGAAGTGGTTAAAACCGCTTTAATGAATATGTCTGCATTAGTGTAGTAGGGTATAAAAGGACCGATGTGAAGGGTTCAACTAACTCTGCAAGGTCCTGCACAGCACGCAGGGACAATAAACAAATAACTTAATCAAGCAACATGAAAAAAATCTTACATGGAATGATCTGCAGGACTCGGTTTTTCTTCATGTTGGCTGGCAGATTTCCCGTCCTCATTTTATCATTCTGAATTTTAATGGAGGTTAGCTTCTGGAAGGAGAAACAGACCGTTATGTTGCACCCAAATGCAGCCGCTCTGAATAGGACTGATACAAGATTGTTACCCAACTTAAAATTTCAGTCCATGGTATGGCAGTGTGCTCATAGCACCAGCAGCAACTGCCGCTGGGTCACCTAATAAACCACATTACTTTAACAGTCACTAGTGGTTTAAACTTAACTTTTCCCAAAGCCGTAAATGATTACACTATAAGGAAGAACGTTTGTGGACACTAGACTATACAACCTTTAGGAGCTTGTTGGACAACTCATTTCAAACCATGGCCGTTAATATAGGGTTGGTCACCCTTTGCAGCTATATAAGCCCCTCTTCTTCAAGGAAGGCTTTCTACAAAATTATGGATTGTGTCAGAGTATTTATGTCTATTCAGCCAACAGAACATTTGTGAAGTCAGATATTGATGTTGGATGGGAAGACATGGCTTGTAATTGGCATTTCAATATATCTCAAAGAGGTTCAGTAGGGTCGAGGTACAAGCTCTGTGTCAAGGCCACTCAGGATCCTCCACACCAAACCAATCAATGTCTTTATGAAGCTGGCTTTGTGCACGAGGGCACATTCATGCTGGGACAGAAAAATGGCTCTCCAAAAACTATTGTCACAAGGTTGGATGCACGATGGTCTAAAATGCCCTTGATAAAAACATACGTTTGAAATGGCGCAGGATAAAGGGCAGCTGGTAAACATAAAAGCTTGTAGAATAAACATATCAAAATTGCAAACTGTCTCAGTCCATAAAAAGCCTATCTGTCCATAAGCAATTGTGGCAAAACATCAAAGAGTGAAGTAATCTTTGAACATAGAGGAACAGCAAAGGGCGCCAACTAAGGCCCCTTTCACACTAGCGGACCACTCAGATCCGCCTGTCAGTTTTACAGGCGGATCTGAACGGATGCCCCATGCATCTCTATGGGGCATCAGATATCAGCGGAGACATGTCCACTGACATCCGATCATCAAATCTGGACGGATGGAAACCCTATTTTCCATTCGTCCAGCGGGATGAAAAACGGAAAGGTGGTCCGTTCTCATCCGATTCCTCCATAGAGAACAGCAGGGACATGAGAGCTCTGTCTCCGCACACAGAGCTGCCATCCGCCGATCCCCCGCTGAGAAAAACTGAGTCCGCCGACGGACTCCCATGTGTGAAAGGGGCCTAAGTGTAGTAGATACACTTTACTTAAAAGCATGCAATTAGCAACGTACAAGATAAATATAAAGGGTATAACTCCATCCATCAGCAGTATGGTGGTAACCCTCACAGTGTACTTCTAGGGATGTAACAACCACCAACAAACTCAATGGGAGCTGGAGACCAAAACCAAGCTGGTTAATTGCCGGCTGCATCGGTTATCACATCCCTAGAAGTACACTGAGGCTTACCACCTGAAGGAGATATGCCCTTATGCTGTTTATTGTGTGAGTTGCTAATTGCGCGCTCCTAATAAAATGGACTTACCTACTACACTTAGTTTAGCCCTCTGTTCCTCTAAAATGCCCTTGAGGTCTACAAATGTTTTGGCCATACAGTGGTACTGTAGGATATATCATTTACAACCGCCCTCCCAATGTCTCAGCAGGAGCTTCATAATGCTTTTGGTCTCACCTTGAACTCCTCTTCTAGTCCGTTGCTGTTGGTCCCGGGGATTTTGTTGTACAGCTTCTGTAGGTGAGTTTCCAGAGACGTGACTTCCAGCTCTGTGTCCCCATACAGATAATGTTCCAGCAGTGCTTGATAAATAAAGACGTACTGCATCTAAACAACACACACAAGGCAGGACACATTGAACACAGTAGTGTTAGAAATCATTTTATATTTTTCCAAAAGCCATAGAATACTGTACAGTTAGGACACGGGAAAATCCCTGGGAAGGTGTGTGCATCGAGGAAACAAGGGCTTTTTCTATATGGAATGTCTAGCAGCAGTGCTGTGTTTTCCAATTTAGTATATACTGTATCTTCTCTCTATGTACTATACTTAAAGAGTAACTCCAATTTTGTTGGGAAAAAAAAAAAAACACTCCCCTTTGGGTGATCTATCTACACTGTGGGGATTTTAAGAAACTTTGCTGAAGATTCCTACCTTTTGTTATTTTGAAGAAATAGCAGTTTCTCTGTGTACATGTGCAAAATTAATGTGAATGAGTGTGACTATATAATTATCAAATCAGCTGCTGCATTTGCAGTGTTCTAATGCGGAAAAATGAAGGGTCCAAATCCCTTTAAACGTGATTTCTCTTTGGGAGTATCTCAACAAAAATGAAATTTTTGTTGCGGAGGATGCCCAAAATCTGACTTTATCTCAGTGCAGACTTCAGAGAAAGTCAGTGAGCCAATCACAAAAGCAGGAAATGACATTTCTGGTAGGGGTTCCGTACACCATTTGTGTAGAGGATGCCTCCAGATTGTAACATTGCATTTTATAGAAAATTACAGCGCTGCAGATTGAAAGATAAAGGTCGTTTTTAATTAACATTAAATTACAACGACTTGTGTAGTAATTGTATAAGCTATATTTTTTTATTTGCCATTTTTCTCACAAAAGTGGAGTTTCCCCTAAAAGTGATAAAGCCTAATTTTTTAAGAATGAAATAAAAACCTGTTACACCTACCTGCTCTGTGAAGTGTTTTTTTGCACAGAGCAGCCCTGATCCTCCTCTTTTCCCTGACAGCGCTCCAGGCTTCTCTTCTGCGAGTGCCCCCATAGAAAGCAGCTTTCTTTGGGGGCACTCATGCAGGCTGGCTCCCGAACTACCCTGGCTAGGTCCATTGACACAGACAGGGTGGCTCAGCCCCAGTCATGGGATTTGATTGACAGCAGCGGGATAAAATGGCTTCCCCAGCTGTCAATCTGCTCATTGAAGAGAGAAAGAGCAGGGAGAGCCGAGGTTCTCGTGCACATCACTGGATCTAGATGGGGCTTAGGCAAGTATAAGGAAGGGGCTGAGGGAGATTCTGTAGCACAGAAGGTTTTTCACCCTAATGCATTGAATGCATTAGGGTAAAAACCTTAAAGTGGTTGTAAAGTCAGAAGGTTTTTTTATATTAATGCATTCTATGTTTTAAGATAAAAAACCTTCTGTGTGCAGCAGCCCTCCTCAGCCCATTTAATACTTACCCTAAGCCCATCTCTATCCAGTGATGTCCACGAGTGCCTCGGCCGTCCGGGACTCTCCCTTCGGATTGGCTGTGCTGTCAAGTTAGCCAATCAGGAGAGAGAGGGGATGGGGCTGTCTGAATGGACACAGGGAGCTGCGGCTTCGCTCGGGTGCCCCCATAGCAAGCTGCTTGCTGTGGGGGCACACAAAAGGATGGAGGGGCCAGGAGTGCTGAAGAGGGACCCGAGAAGAGGAGGATCGGGGTTTGCTCTGTGCAAATCCACAGCACAAAGTAGGTAAGTATAACATTTTTGTTATTTTAACAGGAAAAAAAAAAAGACTTTACAATCACTTTAGGCTTTAAAACCATTTTAAGTCTATAAATTACAATTTAGTTTTTGTTTTTTGCAAAAAAATTACTGCAAGTTTCATATTCATATATACTGGGCTATCCTTTGGGGGGGGAGAATAAAAAAAGGGCGGGGGCTGTGATCTGTGGGTGATGTCAATTTGGAGCTTTGTTAGCTGTTGTACATGCAGCATTATAGATTGTATATTTACAGTTGTGAAGACTTACATCTGTTTGTACCATCTGACAGCGCTGAGCCCGAATCCGACTCACAAACCCATAAACATCTACTTTTTTCTCTGCATTCATCATATCCAACATGGCATCTATGACTATGAAGGTTCCCGTCCGACCTACACCGGCACTGAGGAGCAAACAAAGCATGTTTCCTGAGCCTATTTAAACGATTGAAGTGAAAAAAGGGGAAAAGCAAATACACACACACACACACACATATACATATATACATATATATATATATATATACACACACACATATACACACATACACACAAACATACTCACCTGCAATGTACAACAATAGCTCCGGCATACTGTGGGTTACAGGCTTTAACCTTCTTTAGGAACTTTAGCATCCCTATAGGAGTAAAAGGCACCCCAAAGTCAGGCCAACTGGTGAAATGGAACTGCGTAACAAGGCGCTGTGGCTTCTTATTTGTAACGTCACCAACCTGAGATGAGAAATTGTAAAGGAATCATAAGGTTACCAATTCCTGAGTAGAAGGGACTCTCAGCACTCAAAATACCTATAGAAAAAAGGGGGGCACAATCATTCAACACAGAAAGCCTGCACCTAGGGGACTATGAGGACGGTTACTGCCGACTCCTCCTTTGGATGGATGTTTGTTTCAAATCCAAAGGCTTCAATACTTTCTCTCACTGACCTATATTATGTATGCTGATCGGGAATTCAGTTGCCACTAAAAAGGGAGGGCAGGTTTACTTTAAGTAAAATGTGCAGGCGTTTTCGGTCTAAATCCTCATCATTCACTGGATGCTTTCTTAGAAAAGCTGCTGCTGTCTAAATAGATATTCTTTAGTCACAGTAGCAGTCTGATACCTGCTGGATGCAGAATTTGCGTATGGTGTAATCCACTAAGACGGTCATATCTTCCACTGATACGCGGATATTTCCATACGTCCAGCAA